>NC_041388.1:455570624-455789335 GCF_002162155.2 Triticum dicoccoides | reverse complement strand
CCCGCAATGCTCACTGTTCATCCGAGAGGCAGCATCGATTGGCTTCAGTTAGCAGCCGTAGCGAAGGAATCGCTCGATCGGGTTCAGTTAACATCCATCGATCGATCTCTCGGGTTCAGTAACACGTAGCTTGCGGTGCAATCGCTCGGGTTCAGTTAGAGCCCAACGCCTCGCTCGGGTTCAGTTAGAGCCAACGCCTCGCACACACGCGCGTACATGTACAAGAGAAACACGCATCGCTCGGCCCCCGACCTCCCATCGTAACCGGGAACTCCCCGAAATTTTCCTCCCCCTCGCTTCTGCCACAGTTTTTTCCGTCATGGACGGTCCAAAGAATGTCATGCAGCTGCGTCTCTGGCCCGCCCAGGACGAAAAGCCCATTTTCTTTCATAGAAGTAGGAGCCCACCACATCTATGATGATACCGGGTTTTGTCACAATTATCATCATAGAAGTGTCATATGTATGATAGAAAAAAATTTCGTTCGGCCCAAAATGTTACGGATGTGTCTTTTTTTGTAGTGAATAGTAGTAGATGCATAATCATTTCGGTCTACTTGTCACGGACGTGATGCCTATATACATGATCATGCCTAGATATTCTCATAAGTATTCGCTTTTCTATCAATTGCTCGACAGTAATTTGTTCACCCACCGTAGAATTTGCTATCTTGAGAGAAGTCACTAGTGAAACCTATGCCCCCCGGGTCTATCTTCCATCATATTATTTCCATATCAATTTTCTATTTCTATTACCATTTATTTTGCAATCTTTATTTTCCAATCTATATCATAAAAATACCAAAAATATTTATCTTATTATCTCTATCAGATCTCACTTTCGTAAGTGACCGTGAAGGGACTGACAACCCCTTTATCGTGTTGGTTGCGAGGTTCTTGTTTGTTTGTGCAGGTACTAGGTGACTTGTGTGTTACCTCCTACTAGATTGATACCTTAGTTCTCAAAAACTGAGGGAAATACTTACGCTACTGTGCTGCATCACCCATTCCTCTTCAAAGGAAAACCAAAGCATGCTCAAGAGGTAGCAAAGAGAAACTATCATAATTAAAGTCTTTGTAATCCAAAATAGTGGGTGCATCACTAGCTAAAGTTTTGACAATGTGATATTCACGTGATCCACTTGATGTATGTTTTGGTGATCAACTTGCGAGTTCCGTGACCTCGTGAACTTATGCATAGGGGTTGGCACACGTTATCGTCTTGACTCTCCGGTAGAAACTTTGGGACACTCTTTGAAGTTCTTTGTGTTGGTTGAATAGATGAATCTGAGATTGTGTGATGCATATCATATAATCATATCCCACGGATACTTGAGGTGACATTGGAGTATCTAGGTGACATTAGGGTTTTGGTTGATTCGTGTATTAAGGTGTTATTCTAGTATGAACTCTAGGATATATTGAATGGAAAGAATAGCTTCGTGTTATTCTACTATGGACTCTTGAATAGATCGATCAGAAAGAATAACTTTGAGGTTGTTTCGTACCCTACCATAATCTCTTCGTTTGTTCTCCGCTATTAGTGACTTTGGAGTGACTCTTTGTTGCATGTTGAGGGATAGTTATATGATCCAATTATGTTATTATTGTCGAGAGAACTTGCACTAGTGAAAATATGAAACCTAGGCCTTGTTTCAACACATTGCAATACCATTTTCGCTCACTTTTATCATTAGTTACCTTGCTGTTTTTATATTTTTAGATTACAAAAACCTATATCTACCATCCATATTGCACTTGTATCACCATCTCTTCGCTGAACTAGTGCACCTATACAATTTACCATTGTATTGGGTGTGTTGGGGACACAAGAGACTCTTTGCTATTTGGTTGCAGGGTTATTTGGGAGAGACCATCTTCATCCTACGCCTCCCACGGATTGATAAACCTTAGGTCATCCACTTGAGGGAAATTTGCTACTGTCCTACAAACCTCTGCACTTGGAGGCCCAACAACGTCTACAAGAAGAAGGTTGTGTAGCAGACATCACAAGACTCTGTAGCCACGAAAAATCAATCTAGACCCTCTCCGGCACCCTACCGGAGGGGCCCATCATCACCAGAGGCCATGGAGGAGGAACTAGAAGGGGTCCATCATCACCATGTTGGCCAAGGACCAGAGGGAGAACCTCTCCCCATCTAGGGGGAGGCCATGGAGGAGGAAGCACAATGGGGAGACTCTCTCCCCTCTCTCTCGATGGCGCCAGAGTGTCACTGGGGGAACCATTGCCGCAGTGATTGTCTTCATTAACATCACCGTCTTCATTACCTGCCTCATCTCTTTTACGCGGTCCACTCTCCCGCACCCTGTTGTAATCCCCTACTTGAACATGGTGCTTTATATGCTACATATTATGATCCAATGATGTGTTGCCATCCTATGATGTTTCAAGTAGATTTCTTTTTATCTTTTGGGTTGATTGATGATCTAGGTTGGTTTGAATTGTATGTTTTTTTGGTGATGTCCTATGGTGCCTTATGTGTCGCGCACACGTGAAGGATTCCCACCGTAGGGTGTTGCAATACGTTCATGATTCGCTTATAGAGGGTTGCTAGAGTGACAGAAGTTTAAACACGATTAAGGAGGTTGTTGCGTATGGGATAAAGGGGACTTGATACTTTAATTCTATGGTTGGGTTTTACCTTAATGATCTTTAGTAGTTGCGGACGCTTGCTAGAGTTCCAATCATAAGTGCATATGATCCAAGTAGAGAAAGTATGTTAGCTTATGCCTCTCCCTCGTATGAAATTGCAATAATGATTACCGATCTTGTTAACAATTTCCTAGGACAATTCCGCACACCGACCCATCATTATTCCACACTCGCTATTTGTAATATATTATAATATATTCCAACTTTATGTTAACATTATCTATTTTTATATTTTATCTCTCTGATATCATGCAAAGTTATCCTCTTCATACCCACATTATTTCTCGTTTCTAGATGGAAGCAAATGTTTGGTGTACGTAGAGTCATATAAGTGGCAGATAGGACTTGAGAGAATATTGATCTTACCTTTAGCTCCTTGTGGGTTTGACACTCCATACTTATCGCTTCCATCTTTGGAAATTGCTACGATGATTCCTTGCACTTGGGGATTATCAAGCTCTTTTCCGGCGCCGTTGCCAGGGAGAAATAGCGTGGGGTTGATATTCTCGTTTGTGCTTGTTTGCTTTCTTCACTAAATAGATTTTGTTTCCCTTTGTTTTTGTTTTATTTAGTTGTGGGTGACGGTGTCTTGGACTAGGGGGTACACACCACGTCGTCTCCCGATCAGCTCGATCGGGCCGAGGACCCCCATGGCGGTTCACTCATGGGCCACTTCGGGCAGCCCATGCTGCACACGAGGAAGATTCCACAAGACTTGATGATCAGCTGGATCTGGAGTCCGTTCGGGGCTCCGGAGAGGGGAATCCATCGCCATCGTCATCATCAACCATCCTCCATCACCAATTTCATGATGCTCACCGCCGTGTGTGAGTAATTCCATTGTAGGCTTGCTGGACGGTGATGGGTTGGATGAGATTTATCATGTAATCGAGTTAGTTTTGTTAGGGTTTGATCCCTCGTATCCACTATGTTCTGAGATTGATGTCGCTATGACTTTGCTATGCTTAATGCTTGTCACTAGGGCCCGAGTGCCATGATTTCAGATCTGAACCTATTATGTTTTCATCAATATATGAGAGTTCTTGATCCTATCTTGCAAGTCTATAGTCACCTATTATGTGTTATGATCCGTTAACCCCGAAGTGACAATAATCGGGATACTTACCGGTGATGACCATAGTTTGAGGAGTTCATGTATTCACTATGTGCTAATGCTTTGTTCCGGTACTCTATTAAAAGGAGGCCTTAATATCCCTTAGTTTCCATTAGGACCCCGCTGCCACGGGAGTGTAGGACAAAAGATGTCATGCAAGTTCTTTTCCATAAGCACGTATGACTATATTCGGAATATATGCCTACATTACATTGATGAATTGGAGCTAGTTCTGTGTCACCCTATGTTATGACTGTTACATGATGAACCGCATCTGGCATAATTCTCCATCACCGATCCATTGCCTATGAGCTTTCCATATATTGTTCTTCACTTATTTACTTTTCCGTTGCTATTGCTATCATCACTACAAAAACATTACTTTTGCTACCGTTACCACTACTATCATATTACTTAATTCGCTACTAAATACTTTGCTGCAGATATTAAGTTTCCTGGTGTAGTTGAATTGACAACTCAGCTGCTAATACTTGAGAATATTCTTTGGCTCCCCTTGTGTCGAATCAATAAATTTGGGTTGAATACTCTACCCTCAAAAACTATTGCGATCCCCTATACTTGTGGGTTATCAAGACTATTTTCTGGCGCCGATGCTGGGGAGCATAGCCTATTCTTTGAGTCACTTGGGATTTATATCTGCTTATCATTATGAAGAACTTGAGAGATCCAAAAACCAAAATTTATCCCTCAACTACGAGGGGAGGTAAGGAACTGCCATCTAGCTCTGCACTTGATTCACCTTCTGTTTTGAGTAAGCTTGCGACACCTAAACCTGCTTCTGTTATTCGTTCTGATATGTCGCATGTTATTGATGATGCCACTTCTGCTGTGCATGATACTTATGATGAAACTACTTCTATGCTTGATACTACTGTGACACTTGGTGAATTTCTTGATGAACAACTTGCTAGGGTTAGAGAGAATGAAAATATTGAATCTGATAATATTGATGAAAGTGATGATGAAGACTCACCTCTTATTCCTGAGGGTTATGTTTTTGAAAAATAAGCTGCTCTAGCTATTTTAGCTTGCAAAGATAGATACGAACTTAAGAGGTTATTAGCTAAATGGAATAAGCAATCTCTAAATGCTAGGATGAAACCTGACCCTGCTTTTGCTACTTCACCTATCTTTGTTACTTATAAGGATTATGAATTCTCTGTTGATCCTGATATAATTACTTTGGTTGGATCTGATCCTTTTCATGGCCATGAATCTAAAACTGTTGTGGCACATCGTACTAAATTAAATGATATAGCCACCCTGTTCACTAAAGATGAGAGAACTCGTTACTTTTATATCCTTAAAATATTTCCGTTCTCATTAAAGGGTAATGCTAAGATATGGTTTAATTCTCTTGATCCTGGTTGTGTGCGTAGTCCCTAGGATATGATTTATTACTTCTCTGCTAAATATTTCCCTGCTCCTAAGAAACAAGCTGCCTTAAGGGATATATATAATTTGGTGCAAATTGAAGAAAAGAGTATCCCACAAGCTTGAATTGACAACTACTATTACCTTTTGCTACCGTTACCACTACTATCATATTACTTTGCTACTAAACACTTTGCTGCAGATATTAAGTTTCCAGGTGTGGTTGAATTGACAACTCAGTTGCGAATACTTGAGAGTATTCTTTGGCTCCCCTTGTGTCGAATTTATAAATTTGGGTTGAATACTTTACCCTCGAAAATTGTTGCGATCCCCTATACTTGTGGGTTATCAAGACTATTTTCTGGCGCCGTTGCCGGGGAGCATAGCTTTATTCTTTGAGTCACTTGGGATTTATATCTGCTTATCATTATGAAGAACTTGAAAGATCCAAGAACCAAGATGTATCCCTCAACTGCGAGTGGAGGAAAGGAACTGCCATCTAGCTCTGCACTTGATTCACCTTCTGTTTTGAGTAAGCTTGTGACACCTATACCTGCTTCTGCTATTCGTTCTGATATGTCGCATGTTATTGATGATGCCACTTCTGCTATGCATGATACTTATGATGAAACTACTTCTATGTATGATACTACTGTCCCACTTAGTGATTTCCTTGATGAACAAAATTGCTAGGGCTAGAGAGATTGAAAATATTGAATCTGGTAATACTGATGAAAGTGATGATGAAGAATCACTTGTTATTCCTGAGGGTTATGTCTTTCATCAAGAAGCTTCTTTAGCTATTTTAGCTTGCAAAGATAGAAACAAACTTAAGAGGTTATTAGCTAAATGGAATAAGCAATCTCTAAATGCTAGAATGAAACCTGACCCTGCTTTTGCTACTTCACCTATCTGTGTTACCGATAAGGATTATGAATTCTCAGTTGATCCTGATATAATTACTATGGTTGAATCTAATCCTTTTCATGGATATGAATCTGAAAATGTTGTGGCACATCTTACTAAATTAAATGATATAGCCACCCTGTTCACTAAAGATGAGAGAACTCGTTACTTTTATATCCTTAAAATATTTCCGTTCTCATTAAAGGGTGATGCTAAGATATGGTTTAATTCTCTTGATCCTGGTTGTGTGCGTAGTCCCTAGGATATGATTTATTACTTCTCTGCTAAATATTTCCCTGCTCCTAAGAAACAAGCTGCCTTAAGGGATATATATAATTTGGTGCAAATTGAAGAAAAGAGTATCCCACAAGCTTGGGGGAGGCTTCTCAAGTTACTTAATGCTTTGCATCATCGTCCTCTTAAGAAAAATGAAATACTTGATATCTTTTATAATGGACTAACCGATACTTCCAGAGATTACCTCGATAGTTGTGCTGGTTCTATTTTCAGGGAAAGAACACCGGATGAAGCTGGAATTCTATTGAATAATATGTTGACAAATGAAAATAATTGGACACTTCCTGAACCAAGTCCTGAGCCTATTCCTAAACCAACTCCGAAGAAGAGAGGTGTTCTATTTCTCAGTCCTAAAGATATGTAAGAGGCAAAGAAATCTATGAAAGAAAAAGGTATTAAAGCCGAAGATGTTAAGAATTTACCTCCTATTGAAGAAATACACGGTCTTAATTTACCGCCTGTTGAAGAAACATATGATCTTGATCCATCACCTATTGAAGAAACCCATGGTCTTGATAACCCGACACAGGTAGTAAAGGTAAATTCTCTCTATAGATTTGATGAAGGTGATATCCCTCGTTATAAGTTTGCTAGACAATGCTTAGATGAGTTTGACAATTTCATTGTTAAACAAGAAAACTTTAATGCTTATTTTGGTAGACAATTGAAATACAATTCAAATATGCTTGAACACTTGGGTGATTACATGGCTAATGTCAAAGGTGAACTTAAACTTATTAGTAAACATGCTTCTATGGTTACCACTCAGGTAGAACAAGTACTTAAAGCTCAAAATGATTTGCTCAATGAATTTAATAGTAAGAATAATGATAGTGCTGTTAGAGTGGCTACTAGAACTGGTAGAATGACTCAGGAACCTTTGTATCCTGAAGGCCACCCTAAGAGAATTGAGCAAGATTCTCAGAGAAATAATGTAGATGCACCTAGTCCTTCTAATAGGAAGAAAAAGAAAAATGATAGGACTTTGCATTCTTCTAGTAAACCTATTACTGAAACACCTAAGAATCAAAATGATATTTCTATCTCTGATGGTGAAACACAATCTGGTAATGAACCTGAAACTAGTGATAATGTTAACGATAATGTTCATGATGATGCTCAACCTAGTAATGATAACGATATAGAAATTGAACCTACTATTGATCTTGATAACCCACAATCAAAGAATCAACGTTATGATAAGAAAGACATTGTTGCTAGGAAACATGGTAAATAAAGAGAACCATGGGTTCAGAAACCCATGCCTTTTCCTCCCAAACCATCCAAGAAAAAGGATGATGAGGATTTTGAGCGCTTTGCTGAAATGATTAGACCTATGTGCGTATGCGGTTAACTGATATGCTCAAAATGAATCCTTATGCTAAGTATATGAAAGATATTGTTACAAATAAAAGAAAGATACCGGAAGCTGAAATTTCCACCATGCTTGCTAATTATACTTTTAAAGGTGGAATACCTAAGAAACTAGGAGATCCCGGTGTACCAATTATACCATGCTCCATTAAAAGAAACTATGTTAAAACTGCTTTATGTGATCTTGGAGCCGGTGTTAGTGTTATGCCTCTCTCTTTATATCATAGACTTGATTTGAATAAGTTGACACCTACTGAAATATCTTTGCAAATGGCTGATAAATCAACTGCTATACCTGTCGGTATTTGTGAGGATGTGCCTGTTGTAGTTGCAAACATACTATTTTAACGGACTTTGTTATTCTTGATATTCCCGAGGACGATAGTATGTCTATTATTCTTGGAAGACCCTTTTTGAATACTGCAGGGGCTGTTATTGATTGCACTAATGGCAATGTCACTTTTCATGTTAATGGTAATGAGCATACAGTACACTTTTCGAGGAAACAACCTCAAGTTCATAGTATCAACTCTATTGGAAAAATTCCATCGATTATTATTGGAGGTTTTGAATTTCCTCTACCTACTGTCAAAAGAAATATGATATTCTTATTATTGCAGATGTGCATATCCCCGTTGAGGTAACATAGTGTTATTCGAAATTTCTCCAGTTCCATGTTATTCTGAATGAGTTCGTTAACAAGACTTGATCAACCTTGTTAGTGGATTCATTTTGATAAGCATGAGATGGATGAAACTAGAAGGCACAACCTTCTGCACCCTACTTTTACTTTCTGATATTTATATTAAATAAAATAAAAATAGTATTTTTCTGCCTGTTATCTGATTTATCCGTGCAATATAAAAATACCCCAAAAATAAAAGTTCTCCAAATGCCCTGAAATTTAAACACAATTTTTTCTAGAATATTTGGGAATATTTGGCACTAAGAAAACATCAGGAGGAGGTGGCACCTGGCCACGAGGGCCAGGGGCGCGCCCTAGCCCCTGGGCGTGCCCCCTTGTCTCGTGGGCCCACGGTGGCCCTCCTCCACTTATCCTTTCACCCACACACTCCTTCCTCCCACAACCACGAATATTCAGCTCAAACCTGAGTCCAAGCTCATTTTGCTGCCATTTTCGATCTCCTTGCTCAAAGCACTTGATAACCCACAAGTATAGGGGATCGCAACAGTTTTCGAGGGTAAAGTATTCAACCCAAATTTATTGATTCGTCACAAGGGGAGACAAAGAATACTCTCAAGTATTAGCAGCTGAGTTGTCAATTCAACCACACCTGGAAACTTAATATCTGCAGCAAAGTGTTTAGTAGCAAAGTAATATGATAGTAGTGGTAACGGTAGCAAAAGGTAACAGTAGTAAAAGTAATGTTCTTGGTATTTTGTAGTGATGATAGCAATAGCAACGGGAAAGTAAATAAGTGAAGAACAATATATGGAAAGCTCGTAGGCAATGGATCGATGATAGAGAATAATGCCGGATGCGGTTCATCATGTAATAGTCATAACCTAGGGTGACACAGAACTAGCTCCAGTTCATTGATATAATGTAGGCATGTATTCCGAATATAGTCATACGTGCTTATGGAAAAGAACTTGCATGACATATTTTGTCCTACCCTCCCATGGCAGTGGGGTCCTTACGGAAACTAAGGTATATTAAGGCCTCCTATTAAGAGTACCGGAACAAAGCATTAACACATAGTGAATACATGAACTCCTCAAACTACGGTCATCACCGGTAAGTATCCCAATTATTGTCACTTCAGGGTTAACGGATCATAACACATAATAGGTGACTATAGACTTGCAAGATAGGATCAAGAAAACTCATATATTGATGAAAACATAATAGGTTCAGATCTGAAATCATGGCACTCGGGCCCTAGTGACAAGCATTAAGCATAGCAAAGTCATAGCAACATCAATCTCAGAACATAGTGGACACTAGGGATCAAACCCTAACAAAACTAACGCGATTACATGATAGGTCCCATCCAACCCATCACCGTCCAGCAAGCCTACGATGGAATTACTCACGCACGGCGGTGAGCATCATGAAATTGGTGATGGAGGATGGTTGATGATGACGATAGCGACGGACTCCCCTCTTCGGAGCCCCGAACGAACTCCAGATCATCCCGCCCGAGAGGTTTTAGGGCTTGGTGGCGGCTCCGTATCGTAAAACATGATGAATTCTTCTCTTTGATTTTTTTCTCCCTGAAACACAATATATAGAGTTGGAGTTGGAGTCAGAGAGGCAACAGGGGGCCCACGAGGTAGGGGGCGCGCCCTAGGGGGGCAGGCCCGCCCCCACCCTTGTGGAGAGGTGGTGGCCCCCCTGGCCTTCATCTTTTGCAGGTATTTTTCATATTTTCTGAAAATTGGCTCCATGAAGTTTCAGGTCATTTCGAGAACGTTTGTTTCTGCACATAAATAACACCATGGTAATTCTGCTAAAAACAGCGTCAGTCCTGGTTAGTTCCATTCAAATCATGCAACTTAGAGTCCAAAACAAGGGCAAAAGTGTTTGGAAAAGTAGATACGTTGGAGACGTATCAACTCCCCCAAGCTTAAACCTTTGCTTATCCTCAAGCAATTCAGTTGATAAACTGAAAGTGATAAAAAAACTTTTACAAACTCTGTTTGCTCTTGTTGTTGTAAATATGTAAAGCCAGCATTCAAGTTTTCAGCAAAGATTATAACTAACCACATTCACAATAACGCTTAGGTCTCAAGTTTACTCATATCAATAGCATAATCAACTATCGAACAATAATAATAAATCTCGGATGACAACACTTTCTCAAAACAATCATAATATGATATAACAAGATGGTATCTCGCTAGCCCTTTCTGAGACCGGAAAACATAAATGCAGAGCACCTTTAAAGACCAAGGACTGACTAGACATTGTAATTCATGGTAAAAGAGATCCAGTCAAGTCATACTCAATGTAAACTAATAGTAATGAATGCAAATGACAGTGGTGCTCTCCAACTGGTGCTTTTTAATAAGAAGATGATGACTCAGCATAAAAGTAAATAGATAGGCCCTTCGCAGAGGGAAGCAATGATTTGTAGAGGTGCCAGAGCTCGGTTTTGAAATAGAGGTGAATAATATTTTGAGCGGTATACTTTCATTGTCAACATAACAACCAAGAGATGGCGATATCTTCCATGCTACACACATTATAGGCGGTTCCCAAACAGAATGGTAAAGTTTATACTCCCCCTTCCACCAACAAGCATCAATCCATGGCTTGCTCGAAACAACGAGTGCCTCCAACTAACAACAATCCCGAGGGAGTTTTGTTTGCAATTATTTTGATTTAGTTTGCATAAAGCAGGGGACTGGGCATCCCGGTGACCAGCCATTTATCTCGTGAGTGAGGAGCGGAGTCCACTCCTCTTGAAAATAACCCGCCTAACATGGAAGATACAAACAACCCTAGTTGATACATGAGCTATCTGAGCATATAAAACAGGATATTTATTTGAAGGTTTAGAGTTTGGCACATACAAATTTACTTGGAACTGCAGGTAGATACCGTATATAGGTAGGTATAGTGGAATCATGTGGAATAACTTTCGGGTTTAAGGGATTGGATGCACAATAAGTATTCCCGCTTAGTACAAGTGAAGGCTAGCAAAAGACTGGGAAGCGACCAGCTAGAGAGCGACAACAGTCATGAACATGAATTAAAATTAATCAACACCGAATGCAAGCATGAGTAGGATATAATCCACCATGAACATAAATATCGTGAAGGCTATGTTGATTTTGTTTCAACTACATGCGTGAACATGCGCCAAGTCAAGTCACTTAAATCATTCAGAGGAGGATACCACCCTATCATACCACATCATAACCATTTCAATAGCATGTTGGCACGTAAGGTAAACCATTATGACTCATAGCTAATCAAGCATGGCACAAGAAACTATGATCTCTAGTTGTCATTGCAAACATGTTTATTCATAACAGGCTGAATCAGGAACGATGAACTGATCATATTTACAAAAACAAAAGAGGTCGAGTTCATACCAGCTTTTCTCATCTCAGTCAGTCCATCATATATCATCATAATTGCCTTTCACTTGAACGACCGAATAGTGTGAATAATAATAATAGTGCACATGCATTGGACTAAGCTAGAATCTGCAAGCATTCAATAAATAGGAGAAGACAGGACAATATGGGCTCTTTTGTCAGATCAACAAGTATGCATATAAGAGCCACTTCAACAATTTAATTATGGTCTTATCCTATCGACCCCCAAAGAAAAGAAAAGAAATAAAACTATTTATATGGGAAAGCTCCCAACAAGCAAAAGAAGAACATGAAATATTTTTGGGTTTTCTTTTTAATTACTACTACAAGCATGGAAAGTAAACTAACTAAAAGCTACAACTAATTTTTTTGGTTTTTCTTAAGGTTTTTTAAACACACAAGAAGAAAGCATAAAAAGGAAAATAAACTAGCACAGATGATACAATGAAAAAGTATGAGCACCGACATCTAGCAATGAGTGTGTGAACATAAATGTAATGTCGATGGGAAATACGTACTCCCCCAAGCTTAGGCTTTTGGCCTAAGTTGGTCTATGGCCATGGCTGGCCTGGCGGATATCCATAATAGTAGCTGGGGTTGTACTGCGATGCAGCGGCTATCGCCTGCTGAGCTGCAGCATGGCGACGAGTGGCCTCCGCTCTCCTCTCATACTCATCTGCCTCCTCTCTGGTAATAGTATATCTTCCTTTTGCCCGATGATTAAAGAAGGTAGGAACATGGAGAGTAATATGGACAGCACGGCGTCTGTCAAAGATTAGTCGATACTGGAGAGGTGATTCATTCCTCTCAACAAACTGATGGTGAACCATAGCATTAAAGTCTAGGTAAATAGGAGGTAATTCAATATCATCTTCGCGTATGGCTATACCAAGAAAATTAGCTATGCGGGTTGCATAAATTCCTCCAAAGAAATCTCCATTAAATCTATTAAGATGCAACCTACGTGCAACAATGGCTCCCAAATTATAAGATTTATCTCCTAACACAGCACTCCTAAGAATACTAAGGTCAGGGACACACATGTGACATGCCTCATCTTTACCATTAATGCATCTACCTATGAAGAGAGCAAAAAAATGTATAGTAGGAAAGTGAATGCTCCCTGTGGTAGCTTGTGTAATATCTCTAGATTGTCCCACAGTTATGCTAGCAAGAAAATCTCTAAATTCAGATTTGCGAGGATCCCTTATACTACCCCATTGTGGAAGTTTGCAAGCAGTGGTAAAATCCTCTAAGTCCATAGTATAAGAATTTTCATAAAGATCAAACAGGACAGTTGGAGAATTACGTGAAGTTGAAAATTCAAACCTCCTCACAAAGGTACTGGTGAGGTTGTGATACTGACTGCACTTCTCTTCCTCGAAGCTCACAAGATCGGCGTTACACAAATATGCGTTGAATTCTTCCTTAATTTCTGCTCGATCCATAAATTTTTCAGAAGGCCACTCACAAGGACGCACTGGAGCGTCTCTTGGTGGCTCTTCATCAGCATCACGCATTGCAAGCCTGGGTCCTTGCTTCCTTGAGGAACCACCTTGGAACATTTTCCTAAGCATTTTTCTTCCTCTGAAAAATTCTGAAATTTTTTAGTAACTTCAAAGTAAAATTGAACCAAACTCAATAATATTGATATAAACTACTCCTACAAGTGCCTAGGGCCTATATCATGCATCAAAACTACTTTTGACCATATAAATTTGACATGCAAGCTCAAGAATAGGGTCACCTAAGCAGCAAAAATTTGCAATGAATAAAGCACTAGTACAAAAACTAATTGGACCAATGGAGGAGTCACATACCAAGGAACAATCTCCCCAGGCAGTTTTGTGAGAGGTGCTTTGAGCAAGGAGATCGAAAATGGCAGCAAAGTGAGCTTGAACTCGTGCTTGAGCTGGATATTCGTGTTTGGGGGAGGAAGAAGGAGTGTGTGGGTGAAAGGATAAGTGGAGGAGGGCCACCATGGGCCCACGAGGTAGGGGGCGGCGCGCCCTCCACCCTCGTGAGCAGGTGGTTGACCCCCCTGTTGTGTTCTCAGTGCCAAATATTCTCAAATATTCTAGAAAAAAGCATATTTAAATTTTAGGGCATTTGGAGAACTTTTATTTTCGAGGTATTTTTATATTGCACGGATAATCAGATAACAGACAGAAAAATATTTATTTTTATTTATTTAATATAAATAATAGAAAGTGAAGGTGGGGTACAGAAGGTTGTGCCTCTGGTTTCATCCATCTCATGATCATCAAAAGGAATCCACTAACAAGGTTGATCAAGTCTTGTTAACGAACTCATTCAGAATAACATGGAACCGGAGAAATTTCGAATAACACTATGTTACCTCAACGGGGATATGCACATCCCCAATAATAAGAATATCATATTTCTTTTTGACAGTAGGAAGAGGAAATTCAAAATCTCCAAATATAATCGATGGAATCTTTCCAATAGAGTTGATACTGTGAACTTGAGGTTGTTTCCTCGGAAAGTGTACCGTATGCTCATTACCATTAACATGAAAAGTGACATTGCCTTTACTGCAATCAATGACAGCCCCTGCAGTATTCAAAAAGTGTATTCCAAGAATAATAGACATACTATCGTCCTCGGGACTATCAAGAATAACAAAGTCCGTTAAAATAGTGACGTTTGCAACTACAATAGGCACATCCTCACAAATACCGACAGGTATAGCAGTTGATTTATCAGCCATTTGCAAAGATATTTTTAGTAGGTGTCAACTTATTCAAATCAAGTCTACGATATAAAGAGAGAGGCATAACACTAACACCGGCTCCAAGATCACATAAAGCAGTTTTAACATAGTTTCTTTTAATGGAGCATGGTATAGTGGGTACTCATGGATCTCCAAGTTTCTTTGGTATTCCACCCTTAAAAGTATAATTAGCAAGCATGGTGGAAATTTCAGCTTCTGGTATCTTTCTTTTATTAGTAACAATTTCTTTCATGTATTTAGCATAAGGATTCATTTTGAGCATATCAGTTAATCGCATACCCAAAAAGATAGGTCTAATCATTTCAGCAAAGCGCTCAAAATCCTCATCATCCTTTTTCTTGGATGGTTTGGGAGGAAAAGGCATGGGTTTCTGAACCCAAGGCTCTCTTTCTTTACCATGTTTCCTAGCAACAAAGTCTTTCTTATCATAACGTTGATTCTTTGATTGTGGGTTATCAAGATCAACAGCAGGTTCAATTTCTACATCATTATCATTACTAGGTTGAGCATCATCATGAACATTATCAGTAACATTATTACTAGTTTCAGGTTCATTACCAGATTGTGTTTCAGCATCAGAGATAGAAATATCATTTGGATTCTCAGGTGTTTCAGTAATAGGTTCACTAGAAGCATGCAAAGTCCTTTCATTTTTCTTTTTCTTTCTTTTAGAAGGACTAGGTGCATCTATATTATTTCTCTGAGAATCTTGCTCAATTCTCTTAGGGTGGCCTTCAGGATACAAAGGTTCCTGAGTCATTCTACCAGTTCTAGTAGCCACTCTAACAGCATAATCATTATTCTTACTATTCAATTCATTGAGACAATCATTTTGAGCTTTAAGTACTTGTTCTACTTGAGTGGTAACCATAGAAGCATGTTTACTAATAAGTTTAAGTTCACCTTTAACATTAGCCATATAATCACCCAAGTGTTCAAGCATATTTGAATTGTATTTCAATTGTCTACCAAAATAAGCATTAAAGTCTTCTTGCTTAGCCATAAATTTATCAAACTCATCTAAGCATGGGCTAGCAATTTTAGTAAATGGGATTTCAGCTTTATCATATCTATAGAGAGAATTTACCTTTACTACCTGTGTCGGGTTATCAAGACCATGAGTTTCTTCACTAGGTAAGAGATCAAGATCATATGTTTCTTCAACAGGCGGTAAATTAAGACCATGTATTTCTTCAATAGGAGGTAAATTCTTAACATCTTCAGCTTTAATACCTTTTCTATCATAGATTTCTTTGCCTCTTGCATATCTTCAGGAATGAGAAATAGAATACCCCTCTTCTTTGGAGTTGGTTTAGGAATAGGCTCAGGAATTGGCTCCGGAGGTGTCCAATTATTTTCATTTGTCAACATATTATTCAATAGAATTTCAGCTTCATCCGGTGTTCTTTCCCTGAAAACAGAACCAGCACAACTATCCAGGTAATCTCTGGAAACATCGGTTAGTCCATTATAAAAAAATATCAAGTATTTCATTTTTCTTAAGAGGATGATCAGGCAAAGATTAAGTAATTGGAGAAGCCTCCCCCAAGCTTGTGGGAGACTGTCTTCTTCAATTTGCACAAAATTGTATATATCCCTTAAAGCACCTTGTTTCTTATGAGCATGGAAATATTTAGCAGAGAAGTAATAAATCATATCCTGGGGACTACGCACACAACCAGGATCAAGAGAATTAAACCATATCTTAGCATCACCCTTTAATGAGAACGGACATATTTTAAGGATATAAAAGTAACGAGTTCTCTCATCTTTAGTGAACAGGGTGGCTATATCATTTAATTTAGTAAGATGTGCCACAACATTTTCAAATTCATATCCATGAAAAGGATTAGATTCAACCATAGTAATTATATCAGGATCAACTGAGAATTCATAATCCTTATCGGTAACACAGATAGGTGAAGTAGCAAAAGCAGGGTCAGGTTTCATTCTAGCATTTAGAGATTGCTTATTCCATTTAGCTAATAACCTCTTAAGTTTGTTTCTATCTTTGCAAGCTAAAATAGCTAAAGAAGCTTCTTGATGAAAGAGATAACCCTCAGGAATAACAAGTGATTCTTCATCATCACTTTCATCAGTATTACCAGATTCAATATTTTCAATCTCTCTAGCCCTAGCAATTTGTTCATCAAGGAAATCACTAAGTGGGACAGTAGTATCATACATAGAAGTGTCATCATAAGTATCATGCATAGCAGAAGTGGCATCATCAATAACATGCGACATATCAGAACGAATAGCAGAAGCAGGTATAGGTGTCACAAGCTTACTCAAAACAGAAGGTGAATCAAGTGCAGAGCTAGATGGCATTTCCTTTCCTCCACTCGCAGTTGAGGGATACATCTTGGTTCTTGGATCTTTCAAGTTCTTCATAATGATAAGCAGATATAAATCCCAAGTGACTCAAAGAATAAATCTATGCTCCCCGGCAACGGCGCCAGAAAATAGTCTTGATAACCCACAAGTATAGGGGATCGCAACAATTTTCGAGGGTAAAGTATTCAACCCAAATTTATAAATTCGACACAAGGGGAGCCAAAGAATACTCTCAAGTATTCGCAGCTGAGTTGTCAATTCAACCACAGCTGGAAACTTAATATCTGCAGCAAAGTGTTTAGTAGCAAAGTAATATGATAGTAGTGGTAATGGTAGCAAAAGGTAATAGTAGTAAAAGTAATGTTTTTTGGTATTTTGTAGTGATGATAGCAATAGCAACGGGAAAGTAAATAAGTGAAGAACAATATATGGAAAGCTCGTAGGCAATGGATCGGTGATAGAGAATTATGCCGGATGCGGTTCATCATGTAACAGTCATAACCTAGGGTGACACAAAACTAGCTCCAGTTCATTGATATAATGTAGGCGTGTATTCCGAATATAGTCATACGTGCTTATGGAAAAGAACTTGCATGACATCTTTTGTCCTACCCTCCCGTGGCAGCGGGGTCCTTACGGAAACTAAGGGATATTAAGGCCTCCTTTTAATAGAGTTCCAGAACAAAGCATTAACACATAGTGAATACATGAACTCCTCAAACTATGGTCATCACCGGTAAGTATCCCGATTATTGTCACTTCGGGGTTAATGGATCATAACACATAATAGGTGACTATAGACTTGCAAGATAGGATCAAGAACACTCATATATTGATGAAAACATAATAGGTTCAGATCTGAAATCATGGCACTCGGGCCCTAGTGACAAGCATTAAGCATAGCAAAGTCATAGCAACATCAATCTCAGAACACAGTGGACACTAGGGATCAAACCCTAACAAAACTAACTCGATTACATGATAGCTCCCATCCAACCCATCACCGTCCAGCAAGCCTATGATGGAATTACTCACGCACGGCGGTGAGCATCATGAAATTGGTGATGGAGGATGGTTGATGATGACAATGTCGATGGATTCCCCTCTCCGGAGCCCCGAACGGACTCTAGATCATCCCTCCCGAGAGGTTTTAGGGCTTGGCGGCGGCTTCGTATCGTAAAATGCGATGAATTCTTCTCTCCGATTTTTTTCTCCCTGAAACACAATATATAGAGTTGGAGTTGGAGTCGAAGAGGCAACAGGGGGCCCACAAGGTAGGGGGCGCACCCTATGGGGGCAGGCGCGCCCCCATCCTCGTGGAGAGGTGGTGGGCCCCTGTCCTTCATCTTTTGCAGGTATTTTTCATATTTTCTGAAAAGTTGCTCCGTGAAGTTTCAGGTCATTCCAAGAACGTTTGTTTCTGCACATAAATAACACCATGGTAATTCTGCTGAAAACAGCGTCAGTCCGGGTTAGTTCCATTCAAACCATGCAAGTTAGAGTCCAAAACAAGGGCAAAAGTGTTTGGAAAAGTAGATACGTTGGAGACGTATCAGCACCTCTCACAAAACTGCTTGGGGAGATTGTTCCTTGGTATGTGACTCCTCCATTGGTCCAATTAGTTTTTGTTCTAGTGCTTTATTCATTGCAAATTTGTGCTGCCTAGGTGACCATGTTCTTGAGCTTGCGTGTCAAATTTATATGGTTCTAAGTAATTTTGATGCATGATATAGGCTCTAAGCACTTGTAGGAGTAGTTGCTATCAATTTTGTTGAGTTTGGTTTACTTTTATTTTTGAAGTTACTAAAAATTTCAGAATTTTTCAGAGGAAGAAATATGCTTAGGAAAATGTAGCAAGGTGGTTCTTCAAGGAAGCAAGGACCCAGGCTTGCAATGCGTGATGCTGATGAAGAGCCACCAAGAGACGCTTCAGTGTGTCCTTGTGAATGGCCTTCGGAAAACTTTATGGATCGAGCGGGAATTAAGGAAGAATTTAAGGCATATTTGCGTAACACTGATCTTGTGAGCTTCGAGGAAGAAAAGTGCCGCTAGTACCACTATCTCACTAGTTCCCTTGTGAGTAGGTTTGAATTTTCATCTTAACGTAATTCTTCAACTCTCCTGTTTGATCTTTAGGAAAATTCTTACAGTATGGATTTAGAGGATTTAACCACTGCTTGCAAGCTTCCACAATGGAGTAGTATCATGGAACCTCGCAAATCTGAATTTAAAGATTTTCTTGCTAGTATAACTGTGGGGGAATCTAGAGATATAACACAAGCTACCATAGGGAGCATTCATTTTCCTGCTATACATTATTTTGCTCTCTTCATAGGTAGGTGTATAAATGGTAAAGATGAGGCATGTCACATGTGTGTCCCTGACCTCAGTATTCTTAGGAGTGCTGTGTTAGGATATAAATCTTATAATTTGGGAGCCATTGTTGCACGTAGGTTGCATCTTAATAGATTTAATGGAGATTTCTTTGGTGGAATTTATGCAACCCGCTTAGCTGATTTTCTCATTGTGACCATACACGAGGATGATACTGAATTGCCTCCTGCTTACCTAGATTTTAATGCTATGGTTCACCACCAGTTTGTTGAGAGGAGTGAATCACCTCTCCAGTATCGACTAATCTTTGACAGACGGCGTGCTGTCCGTATTATTCTCCCTGCTCCTGCCTTCTTTGATTATCAGGAAAAAGGAAGATATGTTATTACCAGAGAGGAGGTAGATGAGTACGAGGGGAGGGCGAAGGCTGCTCGTCGCCACGCTGCAGCTCAGGAGGCGATAGCCACCGCATCTCAGTACGACCCCAACTATTATTATGGATATCCGCCAGGCCAACCGTGGCCATAGACCAACTTAGGCCAAAAGCCTAAGCTTGGGGGAGTACGTATTTCTCACTGACATTACATTTATGTTCACACACTCATTGCTAGATGTCGGTGCTCATACTTTTTCATTGTATCATCCATGCTAGTTTGTTTTTCTTTTTATGCTTTCTTCTTGTGTGTTTAATAAACCTTCAGAAAAACCAAAAAATTAGTTGTAGCTTTTAATTAGTTTACTTTCCATGCTTGTAGTAGTAATTAAAAAGAAAACCCCAAAAGGTTTCTTGTTCTTCTTTTGCTTGTTGGGAGCTTTCCCGTGTAAATAGTTTCATTTCATTTCTTTTCTTTGGGGGTCGATAGGAGAAGACCATGATTAAATTGTTGAAGTAGCTCTTATATGCATTATTGTTGATCTAACAAAAGAGCCCATATTGCCTTGTCTTCTCCTATTTATTGAATGCTTGCAGATTCCAGCTTAGTCCAATGCACGTGCACTATTATTATTCACACTATTCGGCCGTGCAAGTGAAAAGAAATTATGACGATATATGATGGACTGACTAAGATGAAAAAAGCTGGTATGAACTCGACCTCTCTTGTTTTTGTAAATATGATTAGTTCATCGTTCCTGATTCAGCCTATTATGAATAAACATGTTTGCAATGACAACTAGAGATCATAGTTTCTTATGCCATGCTTGATTAGCTGGGAGCTTATAATGGTTTACCTTGCATGCCAACATGCTATTAAAATGGTTGTGATGTGGTATGATAGGGTGGTATCCTCCTCTGAATGATTTAAGTGACTTGACTTGGCACATGTTCACTCATGTAGTTGAAACAAAATCAACATAGCCTTCACGATATTTATGTTCATGGTGGATTATATCCTACTCATGCTTGCATTCGGTGTTGATTAATTCTAATGCATGTTCATGACTGTTGTCGCTCTCTAGCTGGTCGCTTCCCAGTCTTTTGCTACCATTCACCTGTACTAAGCGGGAATACTGCTTGTGCATCCAACTCCATAAACCCCAAAGTTATCCCATATGAGTCCACCATACCTACCTATATACGGTATCTACCTGCTGTTCCAAGTAAATTTGTATGTGCCAAACTCTAAACCTTCAAATAAATATCCTGTTTTGTATGCTCGAATAGCTCATGTATCAACTAGGGCTGTCCGTATCTTCCATGTTAGGCGGGTTATTCTCAAGAGGAGTGGACTCCGCTCCTCACTCACGAGAAAGTGGCTGGTCACCTGGATGCCCAGTCCCATGCTTTATGCAAATCAAATCAAAATAATTGCAAACAAAACTCCCCCTGGGACTCTTGTTAGTTGGAGGCACTCGTTGTTTCGAGCTAGCCATGGATTGATGCTTGTTGGTGGAGGGGGGGTATAAACTTTACCATTCTGTTTGAGAACCGCCTATAATGTGTGTAGCATGGAAGATATCACCATCTCTTGGTTGTTATGTTGACAATGAAAGTATACCGCTTAAAAATATTATTCATCTCTATTTCAAAACCGAGCTCTGGCACCTCTACAAATCCCTGCTTCCCTCTGTGAAGGGCCTATCTATTTACTTTTATGCTGAGTCATCATCCTCTTATTAAAAAAGCACCAGTTGGAGAGCACCGCTGTCGTTTGCATTCATTACTGTTAGTTTACATTGAGTATGACTTGATTGGATCTCTTTTACCATGAATTACAATGTCTAGTCAGTCCTTGTTCTTTAAAGGTGCTCTGCATTTATGTTTTGCGGTCTCAGAAAGGGCTAGCGAGATACCATCTTGTTATATCATATTATGATTGTTTTGAGAAATTGTTGTCATCCGAGATTTATTATTATTGCTCGCTAGTTGATTATGCCATTGATATGAGTAAACTTGAGACCTAAGCGTTATTGTGAATGTGGTTAGTCATAATCTTTGCTGAAAACTTGAATGTTGGCTTTACATATTTACAACAACAAGAGCAAACAGAGTTTGTAAAAGTTTTTCTTTATCACTTTCAGTTTATCAACTGAATTGCTTGAGGACAAGCAAATGTTTAAGCTTGGGAGAGTTGCCACGTCTCCGTCGTATCTACTTTTCCAAACACTTTTGCCCTTGTTTTGGACTCTAACTTGCATGATTTGAATGGAACTAACCCGGACTGACGCTGTTTTCAGCAGAATTGCCATGGTGTTATTTATGTGCAGAAACAAAATTTCTTGGAATGACCTGAAACTTCACGGAACATCTATTCGGAAATAATAAAAAAATCCTTGCAAAAGATGAAGACCAGGGGGCCCACCACCTGTCCACGAGGGTGGGGGGCGCGCCCCCTACCTCGTGCCCCCCCTGGAGCTCCTCCGACCTCAACTCCAACTCTGTTATTTGCTTTTGGGGAGAAAAAAATCAAAGAGAAGGATTCATCGCGTTTTACGAAACGGAGCCGCTGCCAAGCCCTAAAACCTCTCGGGAGGGCTGATCTGGAGTCCGTTCGGGGCTCCAGAGAGGGGAATCCGTCGCCATCGTCATCATCAACCATCCTCCATCACCAATTTCATGATGCTCACCGCCGTGCATGAGTAATTCCATCGTAGGCTTGCTGGACGGTGATGGGTTGGATGATATTTATCATGTAATCGAGTTAGTTTTGTTAGGGTTTGATCCCTAGTATCCATTATGTTTTGAGATTGATGTTGCTATGACTTTGCTATGCTTAATGCTTGTCACTAGGGCCCGAGTGCCATGATTTAAGATCTGAACCTATTATGTTTTCATCAATATATGAGAGTTCTTGATCCTATCTTACAAGTCTATAGTCACCTATTATGTGTTATGATCCGTTAACTCCGAAGTGACAATAATCGGGATACTTACCGGTGATGACCATAGTTTGAGGAGTTCATGTATTCACTATGTTCTAATGCTTTGTTCCGGTACTCTATTAAAAGAAGGCCTTAATATCCCTTAGTTTCCATTAGGACCCTGCTGCCACGGGAGTGTAGGACAAAAGATGTCATGCAAGTTCTTTTCCATAAGCACGTATAACTATATTCGGAATATATGCCTACATTACATTGATGAATTGGGGCTAGTTCTGTGTCACCCTATGTTATGACTATTATATGATGAACCGCATCCGGCATAATTATCCATCACCGATCCATTGCCTACGAGCTTTCCATATATTGTTCTTCGCTTATTTACTTTTCCATTGCTATTGCTATCATCACTACAAAATATCGAAACATTACTTTTGCTACTGTTAACACTACTATCATATTAATTTGCTACTAAATACTTTGCTGCAGATATTAAGTTTTCAGGTGTGGTTGAATTGACAACTCAGCTTCTAATACTTGAGAATATTCTTTGGCTCCCATTATGTCAAATCAATAAATTTGGGTTGAATATTCTACCCTCGAAAACTGTTGCGATCTCCTATACTTGTTGGTTATCATATCTGCTGCCACCACCTCCTCGAGCATCACTTTGACGATTCCTTCGGTGGAATCGTGCGGAATTGAGTCTACAACAACCCTGTAAAATTTCGTCGCGTTCCGATGGAGCAATCTCCACCGATCTCCGATATACCGGAGCCCTGTCGAGTCTAGACAGAATCAGGACGAGTTTAGGGCATGGTCTCCAGAGCCTAGCTCAGAGCTTATTTGGAAGATCCAACCGTTCATCTGCTGCGGAATTTTCATATATACCACCTCTGAACATTTCAGCTCGATCCGACCGTTCAAACTCCAAGAACCTTCCGATTAGTGCATCACTTTTTGGATCTATTTTCTGCGTGAATACAAATCCGATCTGAGATCATCTCTCTTCATGAACGAGATATAGGACAACCTTTTTGGAAGAATCTATTTCTAGAGTATTGTGTTTTGTTTCCGAACATGTGCTCATGAATTTTGCTCCTTTTAGGAGGTAATCTTCACCGTCATGCTGGTGTCAAACCAGTCCGGCAATATTGCTTCACGGCTGTCGATCTGCACTAGACACATTGTCGCTTTGTTGAGCCGAGCTCAACTTCTTTGGATCATCATCTCGGCGAGCCGAACAAAGAGTTCGGAATCGCAAAGGATAAATCATCACCAACATCGCCACCCTACGGATCACATGGAGCGGGCACACCGGCATCGCTGCATGGTCACTTCATCAAGCCGACATTTACCACGTCACAAGTTATGACCTGCGTCGGCATGGCCGCACTGTTGCTTCTTCAAGATGATGTCCATCACGCCGAGCTGCTTCAACACCTCGGCTAACACGGTAGCTGCAAGGTCACCTTACCGACCCGCTCCGTCACCTCGGCTGGACTGGGGGCTTCACCATATTTTCATCAAACCTACTCCGATGACTTCGGCGTCACTAGCCGACCTGCTTTGACTCATCGGATGACATGGAGGCTTCGACACCTCGGCTGGATCGGGGACTTTGCTATTTCTTCATCAACATACTCCGGTTACTCCGACGTCACCAGCCGACCAGCTTCGTCACGTTAGCTGGACCTGGGGCTTTGCCTTGGTGAGCCAACCTTTGCTAGCGTCGCCATGCTGTCGCTTTATCACCCATCAGGCAATGGGTGTGCCGATCGAGTCCCAATTTTGGGAGTCACCTTTCTTTGGATTGCTACACCAAATAAACCAGGTGCTATTAATCCTAGTAATTTTTTTGTTTGGGTTTATTTTTTCCGAGGAATTATTACTCTGGTTTGTTTCATCATCTGTACACAGGTCTATCAAATGGTGGCCGCATTAACGACGGTCGCGTGGTGGTTCGGCTTTGCAACACCTTTACCGCATCACACGATGCCCTGCATCGACATTGACTTCGGCGCCAGGCCATATATATTTAAATAAATTATTTTGCGTAAATTAATTATGCGAGGATTTTTGTACATTTATATTATTGTTGTTGGACTACACTATTTTACAGGTGTAGGTAATCGACTTTGACTGCGTCATGCGGTCACTTTGGAAAGCCGACGTCATCGTCCCAATCGGCCTAAATCGGCTCACGTGATCACCTTGTTGGTCGAATTGCCATACCGACATGTTCGGTTGCCTCGGGACTTGGCCATCGCTGAGGGAGCTCTACCTCATCGAGTGTTCGGCACACATGCCATATTTCTTTTATTACTCACTTTCCATAAATTATTAATCAGGCATCCTTTTTTTTATTATTACTATTATCTCCGGCTTGCACTATCTTCTATGCATAGGTAAATGATCCGGATTGGGCAGCACTGTCATCTCGGCGTATCGACGTATCACATCACCTCGGCTGGACCGAGGGTTTCTTCATCACTTCATTAACTCACACCGGGTACTTCGGCGTCACACTGCCAGCCTGCATCGGCCGTGCTATGTCGCCACTTCGGAGCGTCGAGCTCTTTGCTCTGCCACCTCGGGACCGGCTTGGGGGCTGGGAGCTCATCCCGCCGTAAGCTCGGACCGCGTCATCAATACTGAGCACATTAACCAGCTAAGTCGCTTTCATGCTCAAAAACTTTTAGTTTTCAATTTTGTTTGGTTCGACCAAGCATTATACTTTTTTGGCAAAAAGTTGTTTGTAAAAAACTTCCTTGTCAAAACTTTGTTTGTGACACACAAATTCAAATACCCCATTTACTTGGGGGCTTCCTTTATGAAGTCTTTCCACTTGCATATGATTATACTTGTATGGTTTCGTTCCTTGTCCGTGTATTACGCCACAATATGCACCATGTTGACTTAAGTGTTCCGCAAGCTGGGTTGCCTTGCTCCTATGTTTACCCCTACGTTCCCGATTGTTTGGCTAGGGAGTAAAGGGAGCACCTCTGCATTTGTCACGATCGGGTCATCCGAGCTCGGACCTCAGATTGGGTGAAGCCTAAAGCTAGCGCTCTTATTGTTTTCAATCATGGTCGGCACACAACGGACCTCATGAGTACAAAAATCTATTGCACAAGTCTCATAGTAACAATGAGCAACCGAATAAAGGTATCGATGGGGGTACTATTTTCTTCGAAGATGCTTCTTACACTTCGTTAGTAATATAGCATAAGTTCCTTGAGCGCGCTATGTCTGTTATAGCCTTATGGCCTGGTTATCGGAAGCACCGTCAATATTCTTGACAGGTGGAGTACATAACACTTTTCGGCCCTTGACCGAACAGGGAGAAGCCGACGGTCGGTTAAGACGCGTTTAAAAGTTCGGGTGAACATAGATATGATATAAGTACTTCGGTACATACAATCATTCTACATAAAATTCTTTTACCCAAGTTTACCGGGGGCTCTTAAATTTATATGAGCCATTTTATAGTAAATGTGTTTTCTTCCTAGTCGTTGCAAAATCTTTTTCTATCACTCCTTTTTTGACGCGAGTGTGTGGTCAATAGCTGGATAGCCCATTTTCTCTCTAGTGACCGCTCGAGTTTAGTTCGCTAAACTGGTCTAACGAGCAGTACTCCGCCTTTGGGATAGGAGGTTGCAGCCGTAGGATCGCCCGCTTGAAGTCTTGAGATCAGATGTGTCATATTAATGCACGACAGAAGCACAAAAGTAAGACCAATTTTTGGATTCACACCAAATGACTTGATTTAGTTCGGGCGTAAAGTTTTTACTGAAGTTTTTTGGTTTTTCAAGCCTATGGAACTTTTAAACTATTTATTTGTTTCCAGCATAAGTCTCGTAGTGCAGCGCTGGACACCTTTAGAGATTCGGCACAAAAATTCTCATATATTGCTATATATGCATCGGTTTTGAATTGTGTCTTTGGTCAATAGTTGGGTTGCCCGTCTCCTGTGCTTGCCTCCTACGTTCCGCTTTGTTTGGCTAGGTGTGCAAAGGGAGAATAACAGCGATTGTGCTTCCAGCTCGAATGGTTAAGCACCTCAGTGGAGAAAGCCGAGAACTGACTGTCACAATGGGCGTAAACTGGCCAGCGATCTCATGACGGTATCAAACTATAGATCGATACCGATTACCCCGTGTTAAACGATGGGCCTTTAATTACACTGGCTGAAGTAATAATGGCTAGACTATGGTCGGTGCCGAACACTAGGCGGGGGCTCGTAGCTAGCTTCCCCAGTTTAAAGCTCCTATGACTAAGTGAAAGTTATAAAGCCCGCATATCTGATTGCCTCATTTCTGCTAACACAACCGCCTTCGAGCACCGAGACGTCAGCTAAGGGTTGTTTGGTTATTACGGAAACACCCTGCATAGCATCTACAAGGAGGTGGAAGCCGACGATGGGCCACTTTCAAGTGATAAACGGTCGCAACGGAATCAAAATAAATATATCATCGGCATTCGTATTTTATATATGAGGGCTACTTGCCATAATCATCGTTATAAAGCCACAAATATGCATCAATTTGACTTAAGATTTTGGGCAAGCTAGGTTGCCTGGCTCCTGTGCTTTCCCCTATGTTCCCGATTGATCAGCTAGGCGATAAAGGGAGCACCTCTGTGATTGTTACTACCGGGTCATCCGAGTTAGTACCTCAGACTGGGTGAAGCCAAAAGCTAGCGATCTTAAAGGATATAATTGGTCGGCAACAATGAAAGTGAAAATTTGGTTCATTAATACCATAGAGCTCAGGAACTTTCCCCGAACTAAATCCTCAATATTTCCCCCCACATTGATTGGAGGTGAGGTCTCATGATCATGATCAGCATGACAACCCAAAGAAAGGAACCGATAGCGGGATTATTTTCTTTGGAATATGTTTCATATCTCTTTGTGTACCTTTGTTTATAAAACCATATGGCCGGATTGCCTTGTTTTCCATAAATCTTTGCCCTTATAACAGCTTCATAAAGTAGGACAAACACTCCCCGGCTTCTGGCCGAGGAGGTTGAAGCCGATGGTCGGTCAACAAAGTTTTGTACAATGCGGATCCGAGCATTAATGATGTAAAGTACTTGGATACATAGAATCATTACACATAATTTGTGATTTTACTCTGGATATCGATCCTTAATTCAGCCACCCGTGCCCACATTAAGGCTCGGGGGCTACTGGGCTTCGCGCTTATCATTCACTAATATTAAAAGGGGTGTATAGATCCTCCGATCTGGTGTTGCCACCCGACCAGTGTCTCGGGGGCTACTGCATTGCCTATTCAATGCAGAAAATTCAAAGTGCTCAGTGTTCGGCTGGACCGAACAATGGGCAAACGTGTCTTCGAACAACAATAAGTACCATCTTGGACTTATCCGACATCAAGCTAATATATTACGCCGACTTCTCAAAACCCTCTCTCAAGGGCATGTCCGCCGATCACTATTACCTCTAACATATTACGCTGCGCTTCTATTCCTATGTATGCTGCCGAGCTAGGAGTTGATCCTCAGGCCGATTTCACGACCTGAGTCTCAGAAGCTACTAGGATCAACGGTTTCATATTTTCCTTCAGGTGCATCTGGGATTTTACGCCGACAAACACCTTGAGGGCTACTGGCCCTACATCTCTTCGGCAAATAAATTTAGACGCATCGAAAATAAAATCCACAAACAATCAGCCCATGACCAAGGTGCTGAGCCACCTCGGAAGCAGTTTGGCATATAGCTCGGATGCAAGTGGCTAGCTCCTTAGAGGGCATTTCCGGCATTAAGCTCGGCTAAAACTTTTTCAAGACCAAGTTAATCTATGACACCTCGGATACAGTCCAACATTGGAGCTCGGATACACTCCAGCGTTGAAGCTCGAAAGCGGTACGACATTGGTGCTCGGCTGCAAAAGATACCTCAAATGCAGTCCGACGTTGGAGCTCGGACGTGAGAGGACACCGCCGCACGGGAAACACTTCAAACCCGAGATGGGCGTGAAAATAACAAGGCATTGTTAACAACCGATAACTTAAAGGGGCTCCTCAGGATACCCGACGTGTAAAGTCTTTGGATTTACTTCGGCGATCCTCAAGATCGAAGATAAGAAGATTTGTTGAACCAATTTTCAAGACTGACGATCAAAGATGAAGAATAGTTCGGAAGAATCGAGGAGCGCCCCTAACTTGGAGACAGGTTCAGGGGGCTATTGACGGTGTCCTGGACTAGGGGGTACTCACCACGTCGTCTCCCGACCAGCTGGATTGGGCCGAGGACCCCCATGGCGGTTCACTCATGGGCCACTTCAGGCAGCCCATGCCGCACACGAGGAAGATTCCACAAGACTTGATGATCAAGACAAGGACTCCTCTCCACCAATATATTCGACTAGGACTCTTGTTATCCTAGGCCTCTGGTACATTATATAAGCCGAGGCCAGGCTAGTCGCTAGATTATTATGACATTATTCATCATACCCTCAGGTTTTAGACCACAACATATGATCTCGAGGTAGAGCAACTCTGTACTTGATAATCCATCAATATAAACAAGAGCGGGACGTAGGGTTTTACCTCCATCAAGAGGGCCCGAACCTGGGTAAAACATCATCTCCTTCGTTCCTGTTACCATTGATCCGAGAATCCATAGCTCGGGACCCCCTACCCTGAGATCTACCGGTTTTTTTAAAAGAATGCAAAAGACAAAAAAATTACTTGCCTCTTATGCCTAAACACTTTTTTCAAAAATAGAAGTGATCGGAAGGTTATGCATTGGAGAAGTGAGGGTCGACCTTGAACACTTGTGTTCATGCTCATGGAAACAATGTAGAATTTCTCATGGAAGTTTCTTAAAAAAATTATCTCCTTGTATATATCCATTGTATTATAAAAATAATGTGCCAAGGTTTGGCTTTAGAATGTTTATTTTTCTTGTTTCGCGTGTGCAGCAGAAAAAACAGAAACTTTTGCTATAGTAATTGAATTTACATTTTACTGGAGCATGATAAAATCTAGAAATTTTTACACAATACTGCTATGAAAATTGTTTATTTTGTCCTGATTTTTTAGAAGTTTTGGAGAGACAGAAGTATACGAAGTTTCCAGATTGCTACAGACAGTCCTGTTTTTGACAGATTCTATTTTCTATGTGTTGTTCACTTATTTTGATGAATCTATGGGTTGTATCGGGGGGTATGAACCATGGTTAAGTTTAAATACAATAGATATAATGCTAATATGAAATTGGAATGAGTTTACAATAGTACCTAAAAGTAGTGATTTGCTTTATTATTCTAACGGATCTCACAATGTTTTTTGTTAAGTTTTGTGTGGATGAAGTGTTTGAAGATCGATGAGTTATTGATATGAGAAGAATAAGGAGAGACAAGAATTCAAGCTTGGGGATGCCCAAGGAACCCTAAGTAAATATTTAAAGGATACTCAAGCATCTAAGCTTGGGGATGCCCCGGTTGGCATCCCATCTTTCTTCTTCAACAATTATCGGTATACCTTGGTTTTTGTTTTGTTCACATGATATGCATCTTTTGTGTTTATTTTTCTTTTCTTTTACTTTATGAACCATCCTAGTATGAGATATCCCTTCATTGATTTGTAGAATGCTCTTTGTGCTTCACTTAAATATTTTGAGTAAGGCTTTATAGAATGCTCTTTGTGCTTCACTTAAATCTTTTGAGTATGGCTTTATAGAATACTTCGTGTGCTTCACTTATATATTTTGAGCTTAGATGTTGGTAAATCTATATTAATTGTAGAATTCTCCATGAACTTCACTTATATCTTTTGGAGTATGAATAAGACTATCATCGGAATTGGGCTTGGAAGAGTATCATTGAAATATCATGCCTAGCTAGGGGCGTTAAACAATAGCGCTTGTTGGGAGGCAACCCAATTTTATTTTTATGTTTTTGGTTTTTGGTTCTATTTTTCAATAAATACACATTATTGCCTCTGTAGTAATTTTGTTTTGGTGTTTTACTTAGTGTTTGGGCCAAGTAAGACCTTTGGGATGGCTTACGGTGATAGTTGATTTGATCTTGCTGAAAAACAGAAACTTTTGCGCCCAGCAAAATAATTTTCAGAAATCACATAAGTGTGCTTTTGATCTGAATTTTTTACACAAGATTGATATAAAAATTGCCTAGGTTTCCTAACTTTTCAAATTTTTTGGAGTAACATAAGTATGGTTGTTGTTCAGATCATTACAGACTGTTCTGTTTTTGACAGATTCTGTTTTCAATGCATAGTTAGCTTGTTTTCTCGTTTCTATGGCTTATATTTCTCAACATAAATTGTATAAATGATATGGTACAGTAGGCATTGTGTGAGAAAAATTATGAATATTATCTTGATAGTATCAAAGTGAATGATTTACTCTTTATCATACTAACCCATCTCATGAAGTTCCGTTAAGTTTTGTGTGATTGATGTTTTCAAGTTTTAGGTGAGATATCGATACGAGGAGAATAAGGAGTGGAAAGACCCTAAGTTTGGGGATGCCCAAGGCACCCCAAGGTAATATTCAAGGAATACTCAAGCGCCTAAGCTTGGGGGTGCCCCAGAAGGCATCCCCTCTTTCGTCTTCAGAACCATCGGTATACCTTACTCGGAGCTATATTTTTATTCGTCACATGATATGTGTTTTGCTTGGAGCGTATTTCCATTTTACTTACTGTTTGAATAAAATTATTGGATCTGAAATCTTGAATGAGAGAGAGAGTCCTTCCATGGCTATTTAACTATTTGACTACTCATTGATCTTCACTTATATCTTTCTGGAGTAGTTTTGTCATTTACTCTCGTGCTTCACTTATATCCTATGAGTAAATGGTTGAATGAATTGAATATCATAAATCTAAAATTATATATGTTTCATATGCTTATCCCATTGGGAGTAATGACATCACATATAAGAAGTATAGGTGGTATAATTTATTGAAAGTTAGCAAACACAACATTGATCACTTGAACAATTCATGAAATAATATTGAAGGAAGAGAGATTTCACATATAAATATACTATCTTGGACATCTTCTATGATTGTGAGCCCCATTAATTATTTTCAAACTTGAGCAAATTAATTGAAGTTGGACAAGGAAGACAACATAATGAGTTATGTTTGGGTATATTTGCATAGAAGTTATATTGTTATGGATCCTCTAACATGTGGTGCTTGCTTAGGATCTTTTGCTAGCCAAGATTTTGTACTAAGTAGAGATACTACTTGTGCATCCAAAACCCTTAAACCCTGTTTCATGCCATGAGTGTCCACCATATCTACCTATGGATTGAATAAGACCCTTCAAATAAGTTGTCATCGGTGCAAAAAGCAATAAAAGTTGCTCCTAAATATGTATGATCTTCTATTGTAAAGGGAAAATAAGCGTTGTACGAACTTGTGATAGTAAATAAATAAAAGCGACAGACTGCATAATAAAGTTTGCTATCACAAAGGGCAATACAATGTGACGTTCCTTTGCATTAAGGGTTTGCACATCCAAAATTAAAAAGTGCGTGCCAACCTCTGCTTCCCTCTACGAAGGGCCTATCTTTTACTTTCATGTATTTACTTTTATGCAAGAGTTAATAGTTTTCCTTCTTAGTTCAACCTCAATTTTTCTTTAGTTGGAAAGCATCATGTGGTGGGGAAAGATCCAAGAATATATAGCCATTCAAATATATTTCATCATGAATTATCATTGTTGACAGTTATCTATATGATAAGTAAGTTGGAAGGAGAAACATTAAGCCCTATCTTTCTCTGTAGTCGACGGATGCTATTTGTCCTAAAAATATGCTTTGAGTGTTAGCAATCATGGAAGACTATATGATAGTTGAGTATGTGGAATTTGCTAAATCAAAGCTCTTACATAGACCCTTCCTGAAAGTAAGATGAATTGCAATTGTTTGGTGACTGAGAACATAGTTTGTTAGTTTTCAAGAAACTTTATGGTCTATACTTTAACATGTGAATAGTTTGTTACTTGATCATGAGAAGTCTTATGAGATGATCTACTGTTTATGATACATAATTATGCTAGAAAAAAGTGTTTGGGACCATTCTTGAGGAAATCGTTAACTGGTAGCTGCTCGGTCGGCTGGTGAGTAGGGGATTAATAGGCTAATCGGCAAGTTAATCAGCCATTTAATCAATTAATCGGACGATTTATCGGGTAATAGGCTACTCGGGGACCCTATGAGTAGGGATTAATTGGCAAGTTAACTGGTTAATCAGATGAATTCTATGCACTACGGTAACATTCACACTTCATAAATTATTTCTTTTATCATTTACCTACTTGAGGACGAGCATGAATTAAGCTTGGGGATGCTGATACATCTCCAAGGTATCTATAATTTATGAAGTATTCATGCCATGTTTACAACAATTTTATATGATTTTGGTATGATTTGATTAGAACTAACCCAACTGATGTTTTTTCAGCAGAACTACCGTGGTGTCGTTTTTTGTGCAGAAATAAAAGTTCTCGGAATCGGCGGACAATTTACAGTGAGTTTTTATGGACCAAAAGAGACCCTCGAGGCATCGGAGTTGGGCCAGAAGAGTCCCGAGGCGACGACAAGGTAGGGGGGCACGCCCTACCCCCCGGGAGGGTGCTCTTGTCTTGCCGTTGCCTCTTGGACCTCTTGACGTGAGACTGACGCCAAAAATTCCTATAAATACCAAAACCCCCAGAAAGAAACCTAGATCGGAAGTTCCGCCGCCGCAAGCCTCTGTAGCCATGAAAAATCAATCTGGGCCCTCTCCGGCTCCCTGCCGGAGGGGGCCATCATCACCGGAGGCCATGGAGGAGGAACCCAGAGGGGGCCATCATCACCATGGAGGCCAAGGACCAGAGGGAGAACCTCTCTCCATCTAGGGGGAGGCCATTGATACGTCTCCAACGTATCTACTTTTTCTCACACTTTTCCTCTTGTTTTGGACTCTAATTTGCATGATTTGAATTAAACTAACACCGGACTAACGCTGTTTTCAGCAGAACTACCATGGTGTTGCTTTTGTGCAGAAATAAAAGTTCTCGGAATGGAACGAAACTTTTTGAGGTTTTTTATACCAATAATAAGAATTTCTGGAGCCAAGACCCATCGGAGAGGGGCCCTTGGGTGGGAAACACCCACCAGGGCGCGCCCCCTCTCCTGGCGCACCCAGGTGGGTTGTACCCACCTGGTGGCCCCGCTGATGACTCCCCTGATACTATAAATTCAGATTATTCCAGAAAAAAATCAGGGAGAAAGAATTATCGTGATCCACGAGACGGAGCCGCCACCAAGCCATGTTCTTCCTCGGGAGGGCAGTGGAGTCGGTTTGGGGCTCCGGAGAGGGGGATCTTCGTTCTTCGTCATCGCCAACCCTTCTCCATCACCAATTCCATGACGCTCCCCAACGGGAGTGAGTAATTCCTTCTTAGGCTCGCTGGTCGGTGAGGAGTTGGATGAGATTCATCATGTAATCGAGTTAGTTTTGTTAGGGCCTGATCCCTAGTATCCACTATGTTCTTAGATTGATGTTGCTATGACTCTGCCATGCTTAATGCTTGTCACTTTGGGCCCGGGTTCCATGATTTCCGATCTGAACCATTTATGAATTCATCATTATATCCATGTTTTAGATCTGATCTTGCAAGTTATAGTCACCTGCTACTACGGTTATGATCCAGCAACCCCTAAGTGACAACCACCGGGCCCACTCCCGGTGATGACCGTAGTTTGAGGAGTTCATGTATTCACTATGGGTTAATGCTTTGTTCCGGTTCTCTATTAAAAGGAAGCCTTAATATCCCTTAGTTTCCAATATGGACCATGCTGCCACGGGAGGGTAGGACAAAAGATGTCATGCAAGTTTTTTTAATAAAGCATGTATGACTATTTACGAAATACACGCCTACATTATATCGATGAACTGGAGCTAGTGCCGTATCGCCCTAGGTTATAACTGTATCACGATGAATATCATCCAACAAGTCACCGATACAATGCCTACAAACTTTTCCACATTGCTGCTGCTAAGTTACGATTGCTATCATCACTGTTACACTTGCTACAAAATTACTGCTATCTCTATTACTATTACAATTGGTGCTGCTACTACTATCAAAACTATCAAACTACTTTGCTACTGATCACTTCGCTGCAGATAATTAATCTCCAGGTGTGGTTGAATTAACAACTCAGCTGCTAATACCTTCAAATATTCTTTGGCTCCCCTTGTGTCGAATCTATAAATTTGGGTTGAATACTCTACCCTCGAAAACTGTTGCGGTCCCCTATACTTGTGGGTTATCAAGACCTTTTTCTGGCGCCGTTGCCGGGAAGCATAGCTATATTTGTTGAGTCACTTGGTATTATTATCATATTATCACTATGAAGAATCTGAAGGATCCAAAGACTAAGATATTTCCCTCGAGGACGAGGGGAGGTAAGGAACTACCATCCAGTTCTGCTTTAGATTCACCTTATGTTATGAGTAAACTCGCAACACCACCACATGCTATTAATTCTGATATGTCACAAGTTATTGATGATGCTACTTCTACTATGAATGATGCTAGTACCTTGCTTGATAATGATGATGTGCCACTTGGTGAATTTCTTGATAAACAAATTGCTAGAGTTATACAACATGATGTTGTTGAATGTGATGTTGAGCTTGAAACTGAATCTCCTAAAATACCTTCTAGAACTAGCCTTCTTAGATATGAATTGCCTAAGATACCGAAAGGTTATGTTATGAGTGAAGAAGAAACTAGAGATATTCTTGCTTGCAATGATAGAGATGATCTAGAGAAATTACTACACAAGTATAAAGAAAAATCTCTGAATGCTAGAATGAAATGTGATCCTAAGTTTGCTACTTCACCTATATTTATTGATGATAAGGATTATGAATTCTCTGTCAACCCAGAGTTAATTACTTTGGTTGAATCTGATCCTTTCCGTGGTTATGAAACTGAAACTATTGTGGCACATCTTACTAAATTGAATGACATAACCACCCTTTTTACACATGATGAGAAAACTCGTTATTACTTTATTCTCAAATTATTTCCTTTCTCATTAAAGGGTGACACTAAAGCTTGGTACAATACTCTTGCTCCTGGTGTGTGTGTAGTCCCCAGGATATGGTTTATTACTTCTCTGAAAAATATTTTCCCGCTCATATGAAACAAGCTGCCTTACAGGAAATATTTAACTTTGTGCAAACTAAAGAAGAGAGTCTCCCACAAGCTTGGGGGAGGCTTTGCCAATTGCTTAATGCTTTGCCTGATCATCCTCTTAAGAAAAATGAGATACTTGATATCGTCTATAATGGACTAACCAATGCTTCTAGGGACTTCCTAGATAGTTGTGCTGGTTGTGTTTTCAGGGAACGAACTATTGCTCAAGCTGAAGAATTATTGAATAACATATTGAAAAATTATGATGATTGGACTATTCCTGAACCACCACCTAAACCCAGTCCGAAGAAGAGGGGTATATTATATCTCAGTCCCAAAGATATGCAAGAGGCAAGGAAATCTATGAAGGAAAAGGGTATTAAAGGTGAGGATGTTAAAAATTTACCTCCTATTGAAGAAATACATGAGCTTAATACACCACCAATGCCTAAGGTGGTAGAGGTAAATTCTCTTATGAAATTCAATGAAAATGACAATCCTCACAATATGCATCCTAGCCAATGCCTTTATGAGTTTGAAAATTATATTAGAAAACAAGATCACTTCAATGCAAATGTTATGAAACAATTGAAATATAATTTGATATGATTTCTCACTTGAGTAACTTGTTATTTAGAATATCAAATGATGTTAGAGGTGTTGGAAAACATGCTTCTATGGTTCAAACTCAATTAGAACAAGTTGCTAAATCTCAAAGAGAATTACTTGATGAAATGAATCATAATATGCATGACTTTGCTGTTAGAGTTGCAACTAGAGGAGGTAAAATGACTTAGGAACCACTTTATCCTAAGGGACACCCTAAAAGAATTGAACAAGATTCACAAAGATATAACACTAGTGCGCCTAGTCCTTCTAGAAAGAAAAAGAAAAAGAAAAATGGTAGGACTATGCACACTTCTAGTGAACCTGAAATAGAGAAACCTCCTGATAATGAAAATGAAGTTTCTATCTCAGATGCTGAAACTCAATCTAGTAATGAACACTCACCTAATTATAATGAAAAAGATAATGATGAGGTTCATGAAGACTCTCAACCAACCAATAAAAAAGAACCATATAATGATGTTGAGATAGAACCACCTGTTCATCTTGATAACCCACAACATAAGAATACAAGATACGACAAAAGAGAATTTGTTGCTAGAAAACACGGTAAATAAAGAGAACCGTGGGTTCAAAAACCTATGCCTTTTCCACCCAAGTCAACTAAAAATAATGATGATGAAGAATTTGAGCGCTTTACTGAAATGCCGAGGCCAGTCTTTTTGCGTACTCGCTTGACTGATATCCTTAAAATGCCTCCTTATGAAAAGTATATGAAAGACATCATCACAAATAAGAGAAAAATACCAGAATCTAAAATCTCCACTATGCTTGCTAATTATACTTTCAAAGATGGAGTACCTAAAAAACTTGGAGATCCGGGAATACCAACTATACCTTGCTCTATCAAAAAGAATTATGTGAAAACTGCTTTGTGTGATTTAGGAGCTGGTGTTAGTGTTATGCCTTTCTCTTTATATAAAAGGCTTGATTTGAATAAACTCACACCTACTGAAATATCTTTGCAAATGGCTGACAAATCAACTGCCATACCTATCGGTATCTTTGAGGATGTGCCCGTTGTTGTTGCTAATGTTACTATTTTGACTGACTTTGTTATCCTTGAGATGCCCGAGGACAACAACATGTCGATTATTCTTGGTAGACCCTTCTTCAATACTGCAGGGGATGTTATTGATTGCAATAAAATCAAGGTCACCTTTCATATCAATGGTAATGAGCATACGGTGCATTTTCCGAAGAAACAATTCCAAGTGAATGGTATTAATGTTATTGAAAAATCTCCGACAATCACTATTGGAAGTTTTCAAATAACTCTACCTACTGTCAAAAAGAAATATGAAATGCTTATTGTTGGGGATATGCATATCCCCATTGCTGCAACTTAGTGATTTACAAAAGTTCTTCAGTTTCATACTAATCGAAAGTGGTTGTTAATAAGACTTGATCAGCCTTATTAATGAATCATTTTTGAACGGTATGAAGTTGATGAATTTAGTAAGTACTACTTTCTGTCCCTACTTTTTATTCTCTATTTTTATTAGTTAAATAAAATAAAATGACATGTTTTGTCTGTTTTTTGAATTCCCCGTGCAATAAAAAAATGACCCAAAAATGAAAGTTCTCAGAATGCCCTGAAAATTTTATATGATTTCCCCCTGAATATTTAAGAATTTTTGGTGCAAAAATAACCATAGGGGGGTGCACCAGGTGGGAACAACCCACCCTGGGGGGTTGTGGTCCCCATGTGGGCCCCCTCACTTATCTCTTTAGCCTATATTGTCACCTACCTCCAGAAAAAAATCACTCTTGCTCTCTCTCCCGTGTTTTTGCTCATTTTGTTGCCAATTTCGATCTCTTTTCTCTAAGCTCCATTTCCGAAACTGTTTCGGGAGATTGTTGCTTGGTATGTGACTCCACCATTTGTCTAATTAGTTTTTGTTTTAGTGGTTTATACTTTGAATAATTAGCTACTCTTGGTGCTGCTGTAGATGTGCTTGCATGTTGAATTCTTAGTGTTCTAAGTAGTTTGAATGCTTGCTATGGCCTCTATGTATCCCTATGAGTAGTTGCTATCAATCTTACAAAGTTTTGTTGACAAATTTTTGTCACTCCAAAATTTTTATTTTCAAAAAATTGTACGCGGACATGATGAACCTATTTGGAAGGAGTTCTTCGAGGAGACGATCCTCGGGGGCATCCTCTAGTGTAGTTCTGCCTGCCGGTCTTACGTTGAACCAAGTGAAAGTTCCACGTGAGATGCAGCCACCAAAACATGCTTTATGGCCTTGCGATGAGTATATGATGCAGATGGGCATTAAGGAGGAATTTGAGCAATATGTTCACAATGCCGGTCTCGGTCCCTACCTCTCAGATAAGTGTGAACAACGCCATCTTCTCACTAAATAATTTGTCAAAGGATTTAAATATTTTGCACGTGAGTCTAGGGTGTTGTTTATGCTTTATGATGAACCATTTACTATTCCACTAGAAAGTTTTGCTTACCATTGCAAACTTCCATTTTGGGGTTCGCTTGATGAGCCAGGAAAGGCTGAGTATGAGACCTTCTTGACTAGGCTTTGTTACAGTGAAAATAGGGGAGTAAGGCAAGGAAGAATAAAGAGCATTCACTTTCCCGCAATTCAGTACCTTGCATTATTTAACGGGAAATGCATAGTAGGCAAGCAAGACTGTAGCATACTTAGATCACCAGACCTTGCTGTTTTACGTCATGCCATTGAGGGTGACAACACGTTCTAACACCCCGGGTGACATATAGCAGTAAACTCATATTAATGGTGCCACATCATCATAATTAAATTTTGCTAATCATCACTTTGTCCCAAACCAACCTCAAATTCAAATTTAAAAGACAAGTCAAATTATTTTTCCTCAAGCTACAAAACTAAAATGCTCGAATAGTTCTATAACATTTCCCTGATCAATGTCACGTTGAAACCAACTTGATATGACTCACAAATAAATTCCTAGGAAATTAATAAGTGGTCCAAAAGCATTTAAATTGGCCTTTTTCAAAATAAGAAAATATTTATACTTGTCCAAATAATGCGAAACCTTGTGTGTGGTCTCAAAATATTGCCTACTAATTATGTGCCAAATTTCAAGTTGAACTAAATTTAAGTACTTTGGCAATTAAGTAGAAAACAGTACCGAGTTAATAAAATAGAAAACAGGGAAAAAGAAAATGGGCCAAGTGCACGGAATGAAAACACTTTGTACATGAAAGTTGCTCAGTATTTTGAGACGAATCTGGATATGCACTCCGTTCGTTTACCACACGTCCCTAGCATAGCGAACATGCAACCGTCCTCCTCCGTTCCATCTATCCGAAAATGCCTAACATCGGGAATACTTTCCTGTATGTTTCCCCTTTCACGGTATCACCTATCCCTGCGTTAGATCACCCCTGGCGTTGCGTATTGCCATGTTATGCTTTGTGATGCTTTGATTGCTTTGTTATCTATTGTGTTCCACCTCCGTTACTTCTTTCCGATAGACCCCGAGACGCTGCCGATACCCCCCGTGATCGACTACATCGACGATGACCCCTCCTTGCCAGAGCAACTAGGCAAGCCCCCACTTGATCACTAGATATCGCATATTCTTCTCTCTACTGCTTGCATTAGAGTAGTGTAGCATGTTACTACTTTCGGTTAATCCTATTCTGTTGCATATCATGTCATTGTTGCTACAGTTGTTGATACCTTACCTGCAATCCTAAATGCCTAGTATAGGATGCTAGTTTATCATCAGTGACCCTACATTCTTGTCCGTCTGCCATGCTATACTATCGGGCCATGATCACTAGGGAGGTGATCATGGGTATATATTATATATCTTATACATGATACATGTGATGACTAAAGACGGGTCGGCTCGTAGAGTACCCACGAGTGATCCACGGATTGGGGGCTGAAAGCACCTTTGTCCCGACGTCCTTCTGGGTGGATCTTTGTGGTGGAGCGACAGGGCAGGTTGATACCACCTAGGAGAGAGGTGGGCCTGGCCCTAGACGGTGTCCACGGTTACTTCTAAATAACATTCTTAACGAGATCTTGGTATTTGATCTGAGTCTGGCCACTGGCCTATATGCACTAACCAACTACGCGGGAACAATTATGGGCACTCGATGTCGTGGTATCAACCGAAGCCTTCTTGATGTTAGCGATTGAGCGGCGTGCACCGAATTGGACCGGAATGCCTGCTCTTGTATTAGGGAGGCTAGGTCCGCTTCCGGCCGCCCTCGCAACGTGCAGGTGTGCAATGGGCGATGTGCCCATACCCCTGCGCCTTAGGATTTAGACCGACATGCTGACCTCTCTGTTGTTCCTAGGTGGGGCTGCGATGTGTTGATCTTCTGAGGCCGGGCATGACCCAGGAAAGTGTGTCCGGCCAAAGGGGATCGAGTGTATTGGGTTATGTGGTGCACCCCTGCAGGGAAGTTTATTTATTCGAATAGCCGTGTCCCTCAGTAAAAGGATGACTCGGAGTTGTACCTCGACCTTATGACAACTAGAACCGGATACTTAATAAAACACAGGCTTCCTAGTGCCAGACACAACCGATGATCGCTCTCTCATAGGGCGAGGAGGATAGGATCGCCAGGTAGGATTATGCTATGTGATGTTACTTGGTTAACTTACCATCTACTCTCTTCTACTGCTTCAAGATGGAGGCTGCCAGAAGCGTAGTCTTCGATGGGACTAGCTATCCCCCCTCTTATTTTGACATTCTGTAGTTCAGTCCATAGATACTACCCTTTTCATTGATACCAATGCATATGTAGTGTAGATCCTTGCTTGCGAGTACTTTGGATGAGTACTCATGGTTGCTTTCCTACTTCTTTTTCCCCTTTTCCCGGTTACTGCAATCATATGATGGAGTCCTAGAGCCAGAGGATCCCGAGGATGATTCTACATGGAGTTCAACTTCAAGGAGTAGTTAGGAGGTCCTAGGCAGGGGGCCTTGCCTTTTCGATCGTTGCTACTTTTGTGCTAGCCTTCTTAAGGCAATCTTGTTTAACTTATGTCTGTACTCAGATATTATTGCTTCCACTGACTCTTGTGTATTGGAGCTTATGTATTCGAGCCCTCGAGGCCCCTGGCTTTTAATATAAAGCTTGTATTATTTTAATTTGTGTCTAGAGTTGTGTTGTGATATCTTCCCGTGAGCCCTTGATCTTGATTGTACACATTTGTGTGTATGATTAGGGTACGGTCAAATCGAGGGCATCACACACGTATAGCTTGGGGGCTATCATGGCTCGTCGCCTTCACCTTAATAAATCTCAGGGTAAAATACATGGTGGGATTTATGCTACTCGTTTTGCGGCTCACTTCGAGGTTGAGATACGCCCTCATGATTTCACTCTTACCATAGTTTACCTAGATCGTGCAGCCATGGATCACCATCACTTTCTTGCACATGATCATCCTGACATTGCCATTCCTTATAACTTGGTCTATAACTTGACACTCATGATGTTATCCCCTTGCCTGCACCTGCTTTGTTTGATTCTGTTGCCAGGGGAAGATACCGAATTATGCCTGTAGACATCCTTGCCTACTGAAACACTCACGCTACTGCAGAGGCTGCACATGCACCTCCATAGTGGGATCAGGGGATGCCTGCTCGTCAGCAGTGGGATGAGTGGATGCCTGGTCCTCCGGATCCATACTACCCTCCAGGCCACTGATTTACGACCAACTTAGGCCAAAAGCCTAAGCTTGTGGGAGTACGTATTTCTCACCGACATTATATTCATGTTCACATATCATTCCATTTATCGGTGTACACACTTTTTCATTGTGTCATCCATTCTTAGATTTATTTTCTTGCTTTCTTCTTGCGTGTTTGAAAAAACTTTAGAAAAACCAAAAAAATTAGTTGTAGTAATTTACTTTCTATGCATGCTTAGTAGTAGTATTAAAAAGGAAACCCAAATATATTTCCTTGTTCTCCTTTTGCTTGTTGGAAGCTTTCCCGTGTAAATAGTTTTTCTCATTTTTGCTTATTATTTGATTATTGAAGAAAACCAAAAACTACAAAAATATTTCAGTGTGTTTCTCTGAATTTCTTTTCTTTTATTCGAGTTGTACCGAGGAGAAGACCACGATGAAAATGTTGAGTGGCTCTCATATGAATAACTATTGAACTAATAAGAGCCCATTTTACCTTGTCTTCTCCTGTTGAATAAAATGTTTTGCAGATTCCAGCTTAGTCCATGGCACTCTTGCACTATTATTATTTTCATATCATTCAGTCGTGCAAGTGAAAGGCAATAATGACGATATTCGATGAGCTGGCCATGGCAAAGAGAAACTGGTATGAACTCGACTTGTATTGTTTGTGTAAATATGTTTAACCTAGTGCCCATGATTCAGCCTGTTATGATTAAACATGTTTGCAATGAAAATTAGAGATTATAGTTTCTCATGCCATGCATAAGTAGCTAGGAGCGGATAATGATTTATCTTGGATATCAATATAGCATTAAAATGATTGTGGTGTAGTATGATGATATGGTATCCTTCTCTAGATGTTTGAGTGGCTTGACTTGGTACATGTTCATGCATGTAGTTGAATCAAAACCAACATAGCATGTACAATGTTTATGTTCATGGTGTTCATATCCTACTCATGCTAGTGTCCAATGTTACTTATGCATAATGCCGGGTTATGATCGTTGTTGCTCTCTAGCTGGCCGCTTCCCAGTCTTAAATTGCTAGCCTTCGCCTGTACTTAGTGGGAATTCTGCTTGTACATCAAAAACCTTGAACCCAAAGTTATTCCAGATGAGTCCACCATACCTACCTATATATGGTATTACCCTGTCGTCTTAAGTAAATTTGCATGTGACACCTCTAAAAACTTCTAAAACAATTATCCGTTTTGTGTGCCTGGATCGTTCATGGAACGATAGGAGGTGGTCGATATCTTCCGTGCTAAGCATGTTATCCTCAGGTCGAGTGTTTATTCACTCGCCATCGCACGAGGAAATGGGCGGTAATAGGGATGCCCAGTCCCAAACTGCAAAATACAAAAAGAGTTCATCTCTTACATAATCAAACAAAAACTCCCAATGGAGTCAAAACCTTTACTTTCTGCTTGGGGACCGCCACTAGCGTGCTTAGCATGGAAGATGTTGATAACTAATAGTCGTAAAGTGAATAAGAAGGGTGCATGTCTCAAAATATCATTTATCTCTGTTTTAAAAACTGAGCTCTGGCACCTCTGCAAATCACTGCTTCCCTCTGCGAAGGGACTTTCTATTTACTTTTATGTTGTGTCATCACCTTCTATAAACAAGTGCCAGAAACTGAGTAGAGCACAACGGTCATGATTTATGCATTGTGTATAGCTAATGTTGGGTGCATCATGACTGGATCTTTTCTACCATGGATTACAATGTTTAGTCGCTGCTTGAACTTCAGAGGTGCTCTGCATTTATGTTTTGCAGTCTCAAAAAGGGCTAGCAAGATACCATTATTGTCATATTATATCATGGTTGTTTTGACAACGTGTTGCTATTTGAGATATCTTATTATTGCTCGCTAGCTGATTATGTCATTGATATGAGTCATTATAATCTTTAAGAGTTATTGTTGACATGGTTAGTTATAATGTTGACTGAAAACCTGGGTGATGTTTAAGCTTATTTATGCAAACAAGAGCAAAAGAGTTCGTAAAAGTTTTTCTTTCTCACTTTCAGTTTATCAACTGAATTGCTTGAGGACAAGCAAAGGTTTAAGCTTGGGGGAGTTGATACGTCTCCAACGTATCTACTTTTCTCACTCTTTTCCTCTTGTTTTGGACTCTAATTTGCATGGTTTAAATGAAACTAACCCCAGACTGACACTGTTTTCAGCAAAACTACCATTATGTTGTTTTTGGGCAGAAATAAAATTCTCGAATTGGAACGAAACTTTTTGAGGATTTTTATACCAATAATAAGAATTTCTGGAGTCAACACCCACCGGAGAGGGGCCCCTGGGTGGGCACAACGCACTAGGGCGTGCGCCCACTACTTTCGCGCCTAGGTGGGTTGTACCCACCTGATGGCCCCGCTGATGACCCCCCTGATACTATAAATTACATTATTTTAGAAAAAAATCAGGGAGAAACAATTACCGTGATCCACGAGACGGAGTCGCCGCCAAGCCCTGTTCTTCCTCGGGAGGGCAGATCTGGAGTCCGTTTGGGGCTCCAGAGAGGGGGATCTTCGTTCTTCATCATCACCAACCCTTCTCCATCGCCAATTCCATGATGCTCCCCACCGGGAGTGAGTAATTCCTTTGTAGGCTCGCTGGTCGGTGAGGAGTTGGATGAGATTCATCATGTAATCGAGTTAGTTTTGTTAGGGCCTGATCCCTAGTATCCACTATGTTCTTAGATTGATGTTGCTATGACTTTGCCATGCTTAATTCTTGTCACTTTGGGCCCGGGTGCCATGATTTCAGATCTGAACCGTTTATGAATTCATCATTATATCCATGTTTTAGATCCGATCTTGCAAGTTATAGTCACCTACTACGGTTATGATCCGGCAACCCCGAAGTGACAACAACTGGGCCCACTCCCGATGATGACCATAGTTTGAGGAGTTCATGTATTCACTATGTGTTAATGCTTTGTTCCGGTTCTCTATTAAAAGGAGGCCTTAATATCCCTTAGTTTCCAATATGGACCCCGCTGCCACGGGAGGGTAGGACAAAAGATGTCATGCATGTTCTTTTAAAAGCACACATGACTATTTACGGAATACATGCCTACATTATATAGATGAACTGGAGCTAGTGCCATATCGCCCTGAGTTATAACTGTCTCATGATGAATATCATCCAACAAGTCAGCGATCCAATGCCTACAAATTTATCCTTATTGATTTTGCTGCGTTACTACTGCTATCATCACTATTACACTTGCTACAAAATATTGCTATCACTGTTATTGTTACCGTTGCTACTGCCACTACTATCCAAACTATCAAACTACTCTGCTACTGATCACTTTGCTGCAGATAATTAATCTCCAGGTGTGGTTGAATTGAAAACTCAGCTGCTAATACCTTCAAATATTCTTTGGCTCCCCTTGTGTCAAATCTATAAATTGGGTTGAATACTCTACCCTCGAAAACTATTGCGATCCCCTATACTTGTGGGTTATCAACCATGGAGGAGGAAGCACAAGGGGGAGACTCTCTCCCCCTCTCTATCGGTGGTGCCGGAGTGTCGCCCGGGGAACCATCGCCGCGGTGATCATCTTCATCAACATCACCATCTTCTTTTACGCGGTCCACTCTCCTGCACCCCACTGTAATCCCCTACTTGAACATGGTGCTTTATGCCACATATTATGATCCAATGATGTGTTGCCATCCTATGATGTTTTGAGTAGATTTCTTCTGTCTTTTGGGTTGATTGATGATCTAGGTTGGTTTGAGTTGTATGTTTTATTTTGGTGCTGTCCTATGGTGCCTTCTGTTGGGGAACTTAGTAATTTCAAAAAAAATTCCTACGCACACACAGGATCATGGTGATGCATAGCAACGAGAGGGGAGAGTGTGTCCACGTACCATCGTAGACCGAAAGCGGAAGCGTTAGCACAACGTGGTTGATGTAGTCGTACATCTTCACGATCCGACCGATCCAAGTACCGAACACACGGCACCTTCGAGTTCAGCACACGTTCAGCTCGATGACGTCCCACGAACTCCGATCCAGCAGAGCTTCATGGGAGAGTTCCTTCAGCACGACGGCGTGATGACGGTGATGATGATGCTACCGACGCAAGGCTTCGCCTAAGCACCGCTACGATATGATCGAGGTGGATTATGGTGGAGGGGGGCATCGCACACGGCTGGGACAGATCAACAGATCAACTTGTGTGTCTAGAGGTGCCCCCTGCCTCCGTATATAAAGGAGAAAGGGGGGAGGCCGGCCCCTGTAGGCATGCCAGGAGGAGGAGTCCTCCTCCTAGTAGGAGTAGGACTCCCCTCTTTCCTACTCCTACTAGGAGGGGGAAAGGAAGGGGGAGAGGGAGAAGGAAAGGGAGACGCCGCCCCCCTCTCCTAGGCCAATTCGGACCAGAGGGGGAGGGGCGCGTGGCCTGCCCTAGGCCAGCCCTCTATCTCTCCGCTAAGGCTTATAAGGTCCACTATTTCTCCCTGGGGGGGGGGGTCCGGTAACCCTTCGACACTCGGTTTTCTCCGAACCCACCCAGAACACTTCTGGTGTCCGAATATAGTCATCCAATAAATCGATCTTTACGTCTCGACCATTTCGAGACTCCTCGTCATATCCGTGATCATATCTGGGACTCCGAACTAACTTCGGTACATCAAAACACAAAAACTCATAATACCGATATGTTGGGGAACATAGTAATTTCAAAAATTTCCTACGCACACGCAAGATCATGGTGATGCATAGCAACGAGAGGGAAGAGTATCGTCCACATACCCTCGTAGACCGTAAGTGGAAGCGTTATGAGAACGCGGTTGATGTAGTCGAACGTCTTCACGATCCGACCGATCCAAGTATCGAACGCATGGCACCTCCGAGTTCGGCACACGTTCATCTCGATGACGTCCCACGAACTCCGATCTAGCAGAGCTTCACAAGAGAGTTCCGTCAGCACGACGACGTGATGATGGTGATGATGTTGCTACCAATGCAGGGCTTCACCTAAGCACCGCTACAATATGATCGAGGTGGATTATGGTGGAGGGGGGCACCGCACACGACTAAGGGATCAATGATCAACTTATGTGTTCTAGGGTGCCCCCTGCCCCCGTATATAAAGGAGCAAGGGGGAGGCCGGCCGGCCCTCCTAGGGCGCGCTAGGAGGAGGAGTCTTCCTAGTAGGAGTAGGACTCCCCTTTCCTACTCCTACTAGGAGGAGGAAAGGAAGGGGCAACGGGAGAAGGAAGGAGAGGGAGGAAAGGAGGAAAGGGGGCCGACCCCCTAGTCCAATTCGGTTTGGGCTAGGGGGGCTGCGTGCCCTGCCTCCTCTCTTCCACCACTTGTCCCATGAGGCCCAATACTTCTTCCCCGTATCCCCGTAACTCCCCGGTACTCCGAAAAATACCCGAATCACTCGGAACCTTTCCAATGTCCGAATATAGTCGTACAATATATCGATCTTTACGTTTCGACCATTTCGAGACTCCTCCTCATGTCCCCGATCTCATCCGCGACTCCGAAATACCTTCCATACATCAAATCACATAAACTCATAATACCGATCGTCACCGAACGTTAAGCGTGCGGACCCTACGGGTTCGAGAACTATGTAGACATGACTGAGACACGTCTTCGGTTAATAACCAATAGCGGAACCTAGATGTTCATATTGGCTCCTACATATTCTACGAAGATCTTTATCGATCAAAACGCATAACAACATACGTTGTTCCCTTTGTCATCGGTATGTTACTTTCCCGTGATTCGATCGTCGATATCTCAATACCTAGTTCAATCTCGTTACCAGCAAGTCTCTTTACTAGTTTCCGTAATGCATCATCCCGCAACTAACTCATTAGTTGCATTGCTTGCAAGGCTTATAGTGATGTGCATTACCGAGAGGGCCCAGAGATACCTCTCCGACAATCGGAGTGACAAATCCTAATCTTGATCTATGCCAACTCAACAAGTACCATCGGAGACACCTGTAGAGCACCTTTATAATCACTCAGTTACGTTGTGACGTTTGGTAGCACACAAAGTGTTCCTCCGGTATTCGGGAGTTGCATAATCTCATAGTCATAGGAACATGTATAAGTCATGAAGAAAGCAATAACAACAAACTAAACGATCATCGTGCTAGGCTAACAGATGGGTCAAGTCAATCACATCATTCCCTAATGATTTGATCCCGTTAATCAAATGACAACTCATGTCTATGGCTAGGAAACTTAACCATCTTTGATTCAACGAGCTAGTCAAGTAGAGGCATACTAGTGACACTTTGTTTGTCTTTGTATTCACATATGTACTAAGTTTCCGGTTAATACAGTTCTAGCATGAATAATAAACATTTTTCATGATATAAGGAAATATAAATAACAACTTTATTATTGCCTCTGGGGCATATTTCCTTTAGTCTCCCACTTGCACTAGAGTCAATAATCTAGTTCACATCGTCATGTGATTTAACACCAATAGTTCACATCTTTATGTGATTAGTTCACATCTCCATGTGACTAACACCCAAAGGGTTTACTAGAGTCAATAATCTAGTTCACATCGCTATGTGATTAACACCCAAAGAGTGATCATGTTTTGCTTGTGAGAGACATTTAGTCAACGGGTCTGCCACATTCAGACCTGTATGTATTTTGCAAATTTCTATGTCTACAATGCTCTGCACGTAGCTATTCTAGCTAATTGCTCCCACTTTCAATATGTATCCAGATCGAGACTTAGAGCCATCTAGATCGATGTAAAAAGCTTGCATCGACGTAACTCTTTACGATGAACTCTTTTTATCACCTTCATAGCCGAGAAATATTTCCTTTGTCCTCTAAGGATAATTTTGACCGCTGTCTAGTGATCTACTCCTAGATCACTATTGTACTCCCTTGCCAGAATCATGCTAAGGTATACAATAGGACTGGTAAACTGCATAGCATACTTTATAGAACCTATGATTGAGGCATAGGGAATGACTTTTCATTCTCTTTCTATTTTCTGCTGTGGTCGGGTTTTGAGTCTTTACTCAAATTCACACCTTGCAACACAGGCAAGAACTCCTTCTTTGACTGTTCCATTTTGAACTACTTCAAAATCTTGTCAAGGTATGTACTCATTGAAAAAACTTATCAAGCCTCTTGATCTATCTCTATAGATCTTGATGCTCAATGTGTAAGCAGCTTCATCGACGTCTTTCTTTGAAAAACTCTTTTCAAACACACCTTTATGAAAATTCTACATTATTTTCGATTCACATATACTTATCAAAAATGCTGTAGTGCTCCCACTCACTTTCTTGTAAATACAAGCTTCACCGTAAGTCTGTATAAAACCATATGCTTTGATCAACTCATCAAAGCGTATATTCCAACTCCGAGATGCTTGCACTAGTCCATAGATGGATCGCTGGAGCTTGCTCACTTTGTTAGCACCTTTAGGATCGACAAAACCTTCTGGTTGCATCATATACAACTCTTCTTTTAATAAATCCATGAAGGAATATAGTTTTGACATCCATTTGCCAAATTTCACAAAATGCGACAACTGCTAACATGATTCGGACAGACTTTTAAGCATCAATACGAGTGAGAAAATCTCATCATAGTCAACACCTTGAACTTGTTGAAAACATTTTTGCGACAATTCGAGCTTTGTAGATAGTAACACTACTATCAGCGTCCATCTTCCTCTTGAAGATCCATTTATTCTTAATGACTCACCGATCATTGGGCAAGTCAATCAAAGTCCATACTTTGTTCTCATACATGGATCCCATCTCAGATTTCATGGTATCAAACCATTTTGCGGAATCTGAGCTCATCATCGCTTCCTCATAGTTCGTAGGTTCGTCATGGTCAAGTAACATGACATCCAGAACAGGATTACCGTACCACTCTGGTGCGGATCTCACTTTGGTTGACCTACGAGGTTCGGTAGTAACTTGATCTGAAGTTACATGATCATCATCATTAGCTTCCTCACTAATTGGTGTGGGAGTCACAGGAACAAATTTCTGTGATGAACTACTTTCCAATAAGGGAGCAGGTACAGTTCCCTCATCAAGTTCTACTTTCCTCCCACTCACTTCTTTCGAGAGAAACTCCTTCTCTAGAAAGTATCCATTCTTACCAACGAATGTCTTGCCTTCGGATCTGTGATAGAAGGTGTACCCAACTATCGCCTTTGGGTATCCTATGAAGACACATTTCTCCGATTTGGGTTTGAGCTTATCAGGATGAAACTTTTTCACATAAGCATCGCAACCCCAAACTTTAAGAAACGACAACTTTGGTTTCTTGCCAAACCACAGTTCATATGGCGTCGTGTCAACGGATTTAGATGGTGCCCTATTTAACATGAATGCAGTTGTCACTAATGCAAAACCCCAAAACAATAGTGGTAAATCGGTAAGAGACATCATAGATTGCACCATATCTAATAAAGTACGGTTACGATGTTCGGACACACCATTACGCTGTGGTGTTCCAGGTGGCGTTAGTTGCGAAACTATTCCGCATTGTTTCAAATAAAGACCAAACTTGTAACTCAAATATTCTCCTCCACGATCAGATCGTAGAAACTTTATTTTCTTGTTACGATGATTTTCCACTTCACTCTGAAATTATTTGAACTTTTCAAATGTTTCAGATTTATGTTTCATCAAGAAGATATACCCATATCTTACTCAAATCATTTGTGAAGGTCAGCAAATAACGATACCAGCCGCGAGCCTCAACACTCATCAGACTGCATACATCAATATGTATTATTTCCAACAAGTCTATTGCTTGCTCCATTGTTCCGGAGAACGGAGTCTTAGTCATCTTTCCCATGAGGCATGGTTCGCAAGCATCAATCGATTCATAATCAAGTGATTCCAAAAGCCCATCAACATGGATTTTCTTCATGTGCTTTACACCAATATGACCTAAATGGCAGTGCCACAAATAAGTTGCACTATCATTATTAACTTTGCATCTTTTGGCTTCAATATTATGAATTTGTGTATCACTATGATTGAGATTCAATAAACCATTCATCTTGGGTGTATGACCATTGAAGTTTTATTCATGCAGACAGAACAACAATTAATCTCTGACTTTAAATGAATAACTGTATTGCAATAAACATGATCAAATCATATTCATGCTTAACGCAGACACCAAATAACATTTATTTAGGTTCAACACTAATCCCAAAAGTATAGGGAGTGTGCGATGATGATCATATCAATCTTGGAACCACTTCCAACACACATTGTCACTTCACCCTTAACTAGTCTCTGTTCATTCTGCAACTCACGTTTCGAGTTACTAATCCCAACAATTGAATTAGTATCAAATACTGAGGGGTTTCTATAAACACTAGTAAAGTACACATCAATAACATGTATATCAAATATACCTTTGTTCACTTTGACATCCTTCTTATCCGCCAAATACTTGGGGCAGTTCTGCTTCCAGTGACCAGTCCCTTTGCAGTAGAAGCACTTAGTCTCAGGCTTAGGTCTAGACTTGGGCTTCTTCACTTGAGCAGCAACTTGCTTGTCGTTCTTCTTGAAGTTCCCCTTCTTCCCTTTGCCCTTTTCTTGAAACTAGTGGTCTTCTCAACCATAAACACTTGATGCTTTTCTTGATTTCTACCTTCGTCAATTTCTGCATCACGAAGAGCTTGGGAATCGTTTCCATTATCCCTTGCATATTATAGTTCATCACCAAGTTCTAGTAACTTGGTGATAGTGACTAGAGAACTTTGTCAATTACTATCTTATCTGGATGATTAGCTCCCACTTGAATCAAGCAATTGCAGTACCCAGACAATCTGAGCACATGCTCACTGGTTGAGCTATTTTCCTCCATCTTTGTAGGTAAAGTACTGTTAGAGGTCTCCTACCTCTCGACACGGGCATGAGTATGAAATACTAATTTCAACTCTTGGAACATCTTATATGCTCCGTGGTTCTAAGCCGTAAAGCATGGTGCACTAAACTATCAATTAGTCATCATACCAAGCCTTGCCAAACGTTCATAGCGTCTGCATATGCTCCTGCAATAGGTCTGTCACCTAGCGGTGCATCAAGCACATAATTATTCTGTGCAGCAATGAGGATAATCTTCAGATCACGGATCCAATCCGCATCATTGCTACTAACATCTTTCAATTTATTTTTCTCTAGGAATATATCAAAAATAAATGGGGAAGCTATGTGCGAGCTATTGATCTACAACATAGATATGCAAATACTATCAGGACTAAGTTCATGATAAATTTAAGTTCAATTAATCATATTACTTAAGAACTCCCAATTACATAGACATCCCTCTAGTCATCTAAATGATCACGTGATCCAAATCAACTAAACCATGTCCGATCATCACGTGAGATGGAGTAGTTTTTAATGGTGAACATCATTATGTTGATCATATCTACTATATGATTCACACTCGACCTTTCGGTCTCTAGTGTTCTGAGGCCATATCTAAATATGCTAGGCTTGTCAAGTTTAACCCGAGTATTTCTGCGTGTGCGAAACTGTCTTACACCCGTTGTAGATGAACGTTGAGCTTATCACACCCGGTCATCACGTGGTGTCTCGGCACGATGAACTTTGGCAACAGTGCATACTCAGGGAGAACACTTTTACCTTGAAATTTAGTGAGAGATCATCTTATAATGCTACTGCCGAACTAAGCAAAAATAAGATGTATAAAAGATAAACATCACATGCAATCCAAATATGTGACATGATATGGCCATCATCATCTTGTGATTTTGATCTCCATATCCAAAGTACTGTCATGATTTCCATTTTTACCAGCATGACACCATGATCTCCATCATCTTGATATTTTATCAACGTGTCGTCACATGGTCGTCTCACCAACTATTGCTTTTGCAACTATTGCTATCGCATAGTGATAAAGTAAAGCAATTACATGGCACTTGCATCTTAATAGACAACCATAAGGCTTCTGCTAGTTGCCAATAACTTCAACAAAACATGATCATCTCATACAACAACTTATATCTCATCACGTCTTGACCATATCACATCACAACAAGCCCTGCAAAAACAAGTTAGACGTCATCTACTTTGTTGTTGCAAGTTTTACGTGGCTGCTACGGGCTGAGCAAGAACTGTTCTTACCTACGCATCAAACCCACAATGATAGTTCATCAAGTTAGTGCTGTTTTAACCTTCTCAAGGACCAGGGGTAGCCACACTCGGTTCAACTAAAGTTGGAGAAACTGACAACTTCCAACAACCTGTGTGCAAAGCACGTCGGTAGAACCAGTCTCACGTAAGCGTACGCGTAATGTCGGTCCGGGCCGCTTCATCCAACAATACCGCCAAACCAAAGTATGACATGCTGGTAAGCAGTATGACATGTATCGCCCAAAACACACTTGTGTTCTACTCGTGCATATAACATCTACGCATAAACCTGGCTCAGATGCCACTGTTGGGGAACGTAGTAATTTCAAAAATTTCCTATGCACACACAAGATCATGGTGATGCATAGAAACGAGAGGGAAGAGTATCATCCACGTACCCTCATAGACCGTAAGCGGAAGCGTTATGAGAACGTGGTTGATGTAGTCGAACGTCTTCGAGATCCGACCGATCCAAGTACCGAACGCACGACAATTCCGAGTTCAGCACACGTTCAACTCGATGACGTCCCACGAACTCCGATCCAGCAGAGCTTCACGGGAGAGTTCCATCAGCACGACGGCGTGATGACAGTGATGATGTTGCTACCGACGCAGGGCTTCGCCTAAGCACCACTATGATATGATCGAGGTGGATTATGGTGGAGGGGGCACCGCACACGGCTAAGGGATCAATGATCAACTTGTGTGTTCTAGGGTGCCCCCTGCCCCCGTATATAAAGGAGCAAGGGGGGAGGCCGGCCGGCCCTCCTAGGGCGCGCCAGGAGGAGGAGTCCTCCTCCTAGTAGGAGTAGGACTCCCCTTTCCTACTCCTACTAGGAGGAGGAAAGGAAGGGGGGAAGGGGAGAAGGAAGGAGAGGGAGGAAAGGAGAAAAGGGGGGCCCTAGTCCAATTCGGTTTGGGCTAGCGAGGGGGGCCACGTGCCCTGCCTCCTCTCTTCCACCACTTGGACCATGAGGCCCAATACATCTTCCCTGTATTCCCGTAACTCCCCGTTACTCCAAAAAATACACGAATCACTCGGAACCTTTCTCATGTCTGAATATAGTCGTCCAATATATCGATCTTTATGTCTCGACCATTTCGAGACTCCTCATGTCCCAGATCTCATACGGGACTCCGAACTACCTTCGGTACATCAAATCACATAAACTCACAAAACCAATCATCACCGAACGTTAAGCGTGCGGACCCTACGGGTTCGAGAACTATGTAGACATGACCGAGATACGTCTCCGGTCAATAACCAATAGCGGAAGCTGGACGTTCATATTGGCTCCTACATATTCTACGAAGATATTTATTGGTCAAACCGCATAAAAACATACGTTGTTCCCTTTGTCATCGGTATGTTACTTGCCATTGATTCGATCGTCGGTATCTCAATACCTAGTTCAATCTCGTTACCAGCAAGTCTCTTTACTCGTTTCCGTAATGCATCATCCTGCAACTAACCCATTAGTTGCATTGCTTGCAAGGCTTATAGTGATGTGCATTACCGAGAGGGCCCAGAGATACCTCTCCGACAATCGGAGTGACAAATCCTAATCTTGATCTATGCCAGCTCACCAAGTACCATCGGAGGCACCTGTGGAGCACCTTTATAATCACCTAGTTACGTTGTGACGTTTGGTAGCACACAAAGTGTTCCTCCGGTATTCGGGAGTTGCATAATCTCATAGTCATAGGAACATGTATAAGTCATGAAGAAAGCAATAGCAACAAATAAACAATCATCGTGCTAGGCTAACGGATGGGTCAAGTCAATCACATCATTCCCTAATGATGTGATCCTATTAATCAAATGACAACTCATGTCTCTGGCTAGGAAACTTAACCATCTTTGATTCAACGAGCTAGTCAAGTAGAGGCATACTAGTGACACTTTGTTTGTCTATGTATTCACACATGTACTAAGTTTCCGGTTAATACAATTCTAGCATGAATAATAAACATTTATCATGATATAAGGAAATATAAATAACAACTTTATTATTGCCTCTAGGGCATATTTCCTTCACGATCGTCACCGAACTTTAAGCGTGCGAACCCTACGGGTTCGAGAACTATGTAGACATGACCGAGACACGTATCCAATCAATAACCAATAGCGGAACCTGGATGCTCATATTGGCTCCCACATATTCTTTGGAGATCTTTATCGGTCAAACCGCATAATAACATACATTGTTCCCTTTGTCATCGGTATGTTACTTGCCCGAGATTCGATCGTGGGTATCTCAATACCTAGTTCAATCTCGTTACTGGAAAGTATCTTTACTCGTTCCATAATACATCATCTCGCAACTAAGTCATTACTTACAATGCTTGTAAGGCTTATAGTGATGTGCATTACCGAGTGGGCCTAGAGATACCTCTCCGACAATCGGAGTGACAAATCCTAATCTTGATCTATGCCAACTCAATAAGTACCATCGGAGACACCTGTAGAGCACCTTTATAATCACCCAATTACGTTGTAACATTTGGTTGCATAACCTCATAGTCATAGGAACATGTATAAGTCATGAAGAAAGCAATAGCAACAAACTAAACGATCATCGTGCTAAGCTAACAGAATGGGTCAAGTCAATCACACCATTCTCTAATGATGTGATCCCATTAATCAAATGACAACTCATGTCTATGGCCAGGAAACTTAACCATCTTTGATTCAACGAGCTAGTCAAGTAGAGGCATACTAGTGAAACTTTGTTTGTCTATGTATTCACACATGTAGTAAGTTTCCATTTAATACAATTCTAGCATGAATAATAAACATTTTTCATGATATAAGGAAATAAATAATAACTTTATTATTGCCTCTAGGGCATATTCCTTCAGTGTCCCACTTGCACGAGAGTAAATAATCTAGTTCACATCTTTATGTGATTAGTTCACATCTCCATGTGACTAATACCCAAAGGATTTACTAGAGTCAATAATCTAGTTCACATCTCTATATGCTTAACACCCAAAGAATGATCATGTTTTGCTTGTGAGAGAAGTTTAGCCTACGAGTCTTCAACATTCAGATCCGTATGTATTTCACAAATTTCTATGTCTACTATGCTCTACACGGAGCTACTCTAGCTAATTGCTCCCACTTTCAATATGTATCTAGATCGAGACTTAGAGTCATCTAAATCAATGTAAAAAGCTTGCATCGACATAACTCTTTACGACGAACTCTTTTATCACCTCCATAACCGAGAAATATTTCCTTAGTCCTCTAAGGATAATTTTGACCGTTCTCCAGTGAGCTACTCCCAGATCACTATTGTACTCCCTTGCCAGAAAGATGCTAAGGTATACAATAGAACTGGTAAACAGCATAGCATACTTTATAGAACCTATGACTGAGGCATAGGGAATGACTTTTCATTCTCTTTCTATTTTCTGCTGTGGTCGGGTTTTGAGTTTTTACTCAACTTTGCACCTTGCAACACAGGCAAGAACTCCTTCTTTGACTGTTCTATTTTGAACTACTTCAAATCTTGTCAAGGTATGTACTCATTGAAAAAACTTATCAAGCGTATTGATCTATCTCTATAGATCTAGATGCTCAATGTGTAAGCAGCTTCATCGAGGTCTTTCTTTGAAAAACTCTTTTCAAACACTCCTTTATACTTGTCAGAAAATTCTACATTATTTCCGATCAACAATATGTCATTCACATAAACTTATCAAAAATGTTGTAGTGCTCCCACTCACTTTCTTGTAAAAATAGGCTGCACCGCAAGTCTGTATAAAACCATATGCTTTGATCACTTTATCAAAGCATATATTCCAACTCTGAGATGCTTGAACCAGTCCATAGATGGATCGCTGCAGCTTGCTCACTTTGTTAGCACCTTTAGGATCGACAAAATCTCCTGGTTGCATCATATACAACTCTTCTGTTAAGAAATCCATGAAGGAATACAGTTTTGACATCCATTTGCCAGATTTCATAAAATGCTGAAACTGCTAACATGATTCGGACAGACTTTTAAGCATCGATACGAGTGAGAAAATCTCATCGTAGTCAACACCTTGAACTTGTCAAAACATTTTGCGACAATTCGAGCTTTGTAGATAGTAACACTACTATCAGCATCTGTCTTCCTCTTGAAGATCCATTTATTCTTAATGACTCACCGATCACCGGGCAAGTCAATCAAAGTCCATACTTTGTTCTCATACATGGATCCCATCTCAGATTTCATGGCCTCAAGCCATTTCACAGAATCTGGGCTCATCATCGCTTTCTCATAGTTCATAGGTTCGTCATGGTCAAGTAACATGACATCCGGAACAGGATTACCGTACCACTCTGGTGCGGATCTCACTTTGGTTGACCTACGAGGTTCGGTAGTAACTTGATCTGAAGTTACATGATCATCATCATTAGCTTCCTCACTAATTGGTGTAGGAGTCACAGGAACAGATTTCTGTGATGAACTACTTTCCAATAAGGGAGCAGGTACAGTTACCTCATCAAGTTCTACTTTCCTCCCACTCACTTCTTTCGAGAGAAACTCCTTCTCTAGAAAGGATCCATTCTTAGCAACGAATGTCTTGCCTTCGGATCTATGATAGAAGGTGTACCCAACTGTCGCCTTTGGGTATCCTATGAAGACACATTTCTCCGATTTGGGTTTGACTTATCAGGATGAAACTTTTTCACATAAGCATCACAACCCCAAACTTTAAGAAACGACAACTTTGGTTTCTTGCCAAACCACAGTTCATATGGCGTCATCTCAACGGATTTAGAAGGTGCCCTATTTAACGTGAATGCAGCTGTCTCTAATGCATAACCCCAAAATGATAGTGGTAAATCGGTAAGAGACATCATAGATTGCACCATATCTAATAAAGTACGGTTATGATGTTCGAACACCATTACGCTGTGGTGTTCCAGGTGGCGTGAGTTGCGAAACTATTCCGCATTGTTTCAAATAAAGACCAAACTCATAACTCAAATATTCTCCTCCACGATCAGATCGTAGAAACTTTATTTTCTTGTTACGATGATTTTCCACTTCACTCTGAAATTATTTGAACTTTTCAAATGTTTCAGATTTATGTTTCATCAAGAAGATATATCGATATCTTACTCAAATCATCTGTGAAGGTCAGAAAATAACGATACCTACCGCGAGCCTCAACACTCATCGGACTGCATACATCAGTATGTATTATTTCCAACAAGTCTGTTGCTCGCTCCATTGTTTCGGAGAATGGAGTCTTAGTCATCTTGCCCATGAGGCATGGTTCGCAAGCATCAACTGATTCATAATCAAGTGATTCCAAAAGCCCATCAGCATGGATTTTCTTCATGCGCTTTACACCAATATGCCCTAAACGACAGCGCCACAAATAATTTGCACTATCATTATTAACTTTGCATCTTTTGGCTTCAATATTATGAATACGTGTATCACTACGATCGAGATTCAATAAACCATTCACCTTGGGTGTATGACCATTGAAGGTTTTATTCATGTAAACAGAACAACAATTATTCTCTGACTTTAAATGAATAACCGTATTGCAATAAACATGATCAAATCATATTCATGCTTAACGTAAACACCAAATAACATTTATTTAGGTTCAACACTAATCCCGAAAGTATAGGGAGTGTGCGATGATGATCATATCAATCTTGGAACCACTTCAAACGCACATCTTCACTTCACCCTTAACTAGTGTCTGTTCATTCTACAACTCCCATTTCGAGTTACTAATCTCAGCAACTGAACTAGTATCAAATACTGAGGGGTTGCTATAAACACTAGTAAAGTACACATCAATGACATGTATATCAAGTATACCTTTGTTCACTTTGCCATCCTTCTTATCCGCCAAAAACTTGGGGTAGTTCTGCTTCTAGTGACCAGTCCCCTTGCAGTAGAAGCACTTAGTCTCAGGCTTAGGTCTAGACTTGGGCTTCTTCACTTGAGCAGCATCTTGCTTGCCGTTCTTCTTGAAGTTCCCATTCTTCCCTATGCCCTTTTCTTGAAACTAGTGGTCTTGTCAACCATCAACACTTGATGCTTTTCTTGATTTCTACCTTCATTGATTTCAGCATCACAAAGAGCTCGGGAATCGTTTCCGTTATCCCTTGCATATTATAGTTCATCACAAAGTTCTAGTAACTTGGTGATAGTGACTAGAGAACCCTGTCAATCACTATCTTATCTAGAAGATTAATTCCCACTTGATTCAAGTGATTGTAGTACTCAGACATTCTGAGCACATGCTCACTAGCTGAGCTATTCTCCTCCATCTTGTAGGCAAAGTACTTGTCAAAGGTCTCACACGTTTCGGCATGGGCATGAGTCTGAAATACTAATTTCAACTCTTGGAACATCTCATATGCTCCGTGGCGTTCAAAACGTCTTTGAAGCCCCGATTCTAAGCCGTAAATCATATGTGCACTAAACTATCAAGTAGTCATCATATCGAGCTCTCCAAACGTTCATAACGCCTGCATCTGCTCCTGCAATCAGTCTGTCACCTAGCGGTGCATCAAGGACATAATTCTTCTATGCAGCAATCCTTAGACCACGGATCCAATCCGCATCATTGCTACTAACATCTTTCAACTTAGTTTTTCTCTAGGAACATATCAAAATAAAGGGGGAGCCACATCACGAGCTATTGATCTACAACATAGTTATGCAAATACTATCAGGACTAAGTTCATGATAAATTAAAGTTTAGTTAATCAAATTATTAAAGAACTCCCACTTAGATAGACATCCCTATAATCATCTAAGTGATGACTTGATCCATATCAACTAAACCATGTCCGATCATCACGTGAGATGGAGTAGTTTTCAATGGTGAACATCACTATGTTGATCATATCTTCTATCTGATTCATGCTCGACCTTTCGGTCTCTAGTGTCCCAAGGCCATATCTGCATATGCTAGGCTCGTCAAGTTTAACTCGAGTATTCTCCATGTGGAAAACTGGCTTGCACCCGTTGTATTGAACGTAGAGCTTATCACACCCGATCATCACGTGGTGTCTCGGCACGACGAACTTTCGCAACGGTGCATACTCAGGGAGAACACTTGTACCTTGAAATTTAGTGAGAGATCATCTTATAATGCTACCATCGTTCTAAGCGAAATAAGATGCATAAAAGATAAACATCACATGCAAACAATATAAGTGATATGATATGGCCATCATCATCTTGTGCTTGTGATCTCCATCTCCGAAGCACCGTCATGATCATCATCATCACCGGCGCAACACCTTGATCTCCATCATAGCATCATTGTCGTCTCGAAAAATATTGCTTATACGACTATCACTACCGCTTAGTGATAAACTGAAGCCATTATAGGGCGATTGCATTGCATACAATAAAGCGGCAAACATATGGCTCATGCTAGTTGCCGATAACTCGGTTACAAAACATGATTATCTCATACAATAAAATATAGCATCATGTCTTGACCATATCACATCACAACATGCCCTGCAAAAAAAAGTTAGACGTCCTCTACTTTGTTGTTGCAAGTTTTAGGTGGCTGCTACGGGCCGAGCAAGAACCTTTCTTACCTGCGCATCAAAACCACAACGATAGTTTGTCAAGTCAGTGCTGTTTTAACCTTCTCAATGACTGGGCGTAGCCACACTCGATTCAACTAAAGTTGGAGAAACCGACACCCGCTAGCCACCTGTGTGCAAAGCACGTCGGTAGAACTATTCTCGCGTAAGCGTACGCGTAATGTCGGTCCTGGCCGCTTCATCCAACAATACCGTCGAACCAAAGTGTGACATGCTGGTAAGCAGTATGACTTGTATCGTCCACAACTCACTTGTGTTCTACTCGTGCATATAACATCTATGCATAAACCAGGCTCAGACGATACCACTGTTGGGGAACATAGTAATTTCAAAAAAATTCCTACGCACACACACGATCATGGTGATGCATAGCAATGAGAGGGGAGAGTGTGTCCACGTACCCTCGTAGACCGAAAGCAGAAGCATTAGCACAACGCGGTTGATGTAGTCGTACGTCTTCACGATCCGACCTATCCAAGTACCGAATGCATGACACCTCCTAGTTCAGCACACGTTCAGCTCGATGACGTCCCACGAACTCCGATCCAGCAGAGCTTCACGGGAGAGTTCCGTCAGCACAACGGCATGATGACGGTGATGTTGATGCTATCGACGCAAGGCTTCGCCTAAGCACCGCTATGATATGATCAAGGTGGATTATGGTGGAGGGGGGCACCGCACACGGCTGGGAGAGATCAACAGATCAACTTGTGTGTCTAGAGGTGCCCCTACCACCGTATATAAAGGAGCAAGGGGGGAGGCCGGCCGGCCCCTGTAGACGCGCCAGGAGGAGGAGTCCTCCTCCTAGTAGGAGTAGGACTCCCCTCTTTCCTACTCCTACTAGGAGGGGGAAGGAAGGGGGAGAGGGAGAAGGAAAGGGGGGGCACCGCCCCCTCTCCTAGTCCAATTCGGACCAGAGGGGGAGGGGCACGCGGCCTGCCCTAGGCCAGCCCTCTCTCTCTCTCCACTAAGGCCTATAAGGCCCACGGTTTCTCCCGGGGGGGCGGGGCAGGGGGGGTCCGGTAACCCTCCGGCACTCTGGTATTCTCCGAAACCACCCGGAACACTTCCGGTGTCCGAATATAGTTGTCCAATATATCGATCTTTACGTCTTGACCATTTCGAGGCTCCTCATCATGTCCGTGATCATATCTGGGACATGGAACTACCTTCGGTACATCAAAACACAAAAACTCATAATACCTAACTTTAAGCGTGCGGACCCTACGGGTTCGAGAACTATGTAGACATGACCGAGACACGTCTCTAGTCAATAACCAATAGCGGAACCTGGATGCTCATGTTGGCTCCCACATATTCTATGAAGATCGTTATCGGTCAAACCGCATAACAACATATGTTATTCCCTTTGTCATCGGTATGTTACTTGCCCGAGATTCAATCGTCGGTATCTCAATACCTAGTTCAATCTCGTTACCGGCAAGTCTCTTTACTCGTTCCATAATACATCATCTCGCAACTAACTCATTAGTTACAATGCTTGCAAGGCTAATAGTGATGTGCATTATTCGAGTGGGCCCAGAGATACCTCTCCGACAATCGGAGTGACAAATCCTAGTCTTGATCTATGCCAACTCACGAGCACCTTTATAGTATCCCAGTTACGTTGTGACGTTTGGTAGCACACAAATTGTTCCTCCGGTACTCGGGAGTTGCATAATCTCATAGTCATAGGAACATGTATTAGTCGTGAAGAAAGCAATAGCAACAAACTAAATGATCATCGTGCTAAGCTAACGGAATGGGTCAAGTCAATCACATCATTCTCTAATGATGTGATCCCGTTAATCAAATGACAACTCATGTCTATGGCCAGGAAACTTAACCATCTTTGATTCAACGAGCTAGTTGAGTAGAGGCATACTAGTGACACTCTGTTTGTCTATGTATTCACACATGTACTAAGTTTCCATTTAATACAATTCTAGCATGAATAATAAACATTTATCATGATATAAGGAAATAAATAATAACTTTATTATTGCCTCTAGGGTATATTTCCTTCACCTTCCGTGCCGCGCACATGTGAAGGATTCCCGTTGTAGGGTGTTGCAATACGTTCATGATTCTCTTATAGTGGGTTGCTAGAGTGACATAAGCTTAAACCCGAGTAAGGGGGTTGTTGCGTATGGGATAAAGGGGACTTGATACTTTAATGCTATGGTTGGGTTTTACCTTAATGATCTTTAGTAGTTGCGGATGCTTGCTAGAGTTCCAATCATAAGTGCATATGATCCAAGTAGAGAAAGTATGTTAGCTTATGCCTCTCCCTCATATGAAATTTCAATAATGATCACGGATCTTGTTAACAATTGCCTAGGACAATTCCGCACACCGACCCATCATTATTCCACACTCGCTATTTGTAATATATTATAATATATTTTAACTTTATGTTAACAACACCTATTTTTATATTTTAGCTCTCCGATATCATGCAGAGTTATCCTCTTCATACCCACAATGTAGTTTATTTCTCGCTTCTAGATGGAAGCACACGTTCGGTGTACGTAGAGTCGTATCAGTGGCAGATAGGACTTGAGAGAATATTGATCTTACCTTTAGCTCCTTGTGGGTTCAACACTCATACTTATCACTTCCACCTTTGGAAATTGCTATGATGATTCCTTGCACTTGGGGATTACCATGCTTCAAAGTAGCACCATGATCTTCATGATAGAGAGTCTCCTATGTTGTCACTTTCATATACTAGTGGAAAATTTTCATTATAGAACTTGGCTCGTATATTCCAATGATGGGCTTCCTCAAATTGCCCTAGGTCTTCGTGAGCAAGCGTGTTGGATGCACATCCACTTAGTTTCTTTTTGAGCTTGCATAAACTTATAGCTCTAGTGCATCTGTTGCATGGCAATCCCTACTCACTCACAATGATATCTATTGATGGGCATCTCCATAACTCGTTAGTACGCCTAGTTGATGTGAGACTATCTTCTTATTTTTGTCTTCTCCACAACCACCATATTTTATTCCACCTACAGTGCTATATCCATAGCTCACGTTCATGTATTGCATGAAAGTTGAAAAAGTTTGAGAATACTAAAGTGTGAAACCGTTGCTTGGCTAAAACCGGGGTTGTGCATGATTTAATACTTTGTGTGATGAAGATGGAGCATAGCCAGACTATATGATTTTGTAGGGATAACTTTCTTTGGCCATGTTATTTTGAGAAGACACACTTGTTTTATTAGTATGCTTGAAGTATTATTGTTTTTATGTCAATATTAAACTTTTGTTTTGAATCTTATGGATTTGAATATTCATGCCACAATAAAGAAAATTACATGGATAAATATGTTAGGTAGAATTCCACATCAAAAATTCTATTTTTATCATTTACCTACTTGAGGACGAGCAGGAATTAAGCTTGGGGATGCTTGATACGTCTCCAACATATCTATAATTTTTTATTGTTCCATGCTATTATATTATCTGTTTTGGATGTTTTATATACATTAATATGCTATTTTATATTATTTTGGGACTAACTTATTAACCCAGAGCCTAGTGCCAGTTTATGTTTTCCCTTGTTTTTGAGTTTTACAGAAAAGGAATATCAAACGGAGTCCAAACGGAAGAAAACTTCCGCGATGATTTTTCTTGGACCAAAAGGCACACGTAGGACTTGGAGATGAAGTCAGAGGAGTCCCGAGGTGGCCACAAGTCACAGGGGCGCACCCCAGGCGGGGGGAGGGGGCTCCCTGAGGGCTTGTGGGCCCCTTGGAGCTCCTCTAACCCTAATTCTTGGCCTATAAATTCAGAAATATTCCTAAACGACCAGAAGCGTCCTCCAAAATACTTTTCCGCCACCGTAACCTTCTGTACCCGTGAGATCCCATCTAGGGACCTTTTCCGGCACCCTGCCGGAGGGGGAGTCGATTATAGAGGGCTTCTACATCAACGCTATTGCCCTTCTGATGAATCGTGAGTAGTTTGCCACAGACCTACGGGTCCATAGCTAGTAGCTAGATGACTTCTTATCTCTATTTGATCCTCAATACCATGTTCTCCTCGATGTTCTTGGAGATCTATCCAATGTAATCTTCTTTTGCGGTGTGTTTGTCGAGATCCAGTGAATTGTGGATTTATGATCACTTTATCTATGAATATTATTTGAATCTTCTCTGAATTGTTATATGCATAATTTGATATATTTGTATTTCTCTTCAAATTACCGGTTTGGCTTGGCCAACTAGATTGGTTTTTCTTGCAATGGGAGAGGTTCTTAGTTTTGGGTTCAATCTTGTGATGATCTCACCCAGTGACAAAGTAGGGGTAGTGAGACACGTATTGTATTGTTGCCATCAAGGGTAAAAAGATGGGGGTTTCATCATATTGCTTGAGTTTATCCCTCTACATCATGTCATCTTGCTTAAGGAGTTACTCCGTTCTTATGAACTTAATACTCTAGATGCATGCTGGATAGTGGTCGATTTGTGAAGTAATAGTAGTAGATGCAGGCAGGAGTCGGTGTACTTGACACGGACATTGAAAGGATCAATATAGTTGACTAGATGGGGGGGGTGAATAGGCAACTAACAATTTTTAGCTTTTCTTTACCAATTTATACTTTGCATCAAAGTAGGTTTTCTAGATATGCAACTAGGTGAGCAACCTATATGATACAACAACAACAACAAGCACACAAGCAAGCAAGGGATATAATACAAATAAGCTTGCACAAGTAAAGGCACGAGATAACCAAGAGTGGAGCCGGTGAAGACGAGGATGTGTTACCGAAGTTCCTTCCTTTTGAGGGGAAGTACATCTCCGTTGGAGCGGTGTGGAGGCACAATGCTCCCCAAGAAGCCACTAGGGCCACCGTATTCTCCTCATGCCCTCACACAATGCGAGATGCCTTGATTCCACTATTGGTGCCCTTGAAGGCGGCAACCGGACCTTTACAAACAAGGTTGGGGCTCTCTCCACAAATTAATTGGAGGCTCCCAATGAAACCACGGAGCTTCACCACAATGGAATATGGCTCCGAGGTGACCTCAACCGTCTAGGGTGCTCAAACACCCAAGAGTAACAAGACCCACAAGGGATTAGTAGGGGAATCAAATTTCTTTTGGTGGAAGTGTAGATCTGGGCCTTCTCAACCAATCCCTAGAAAATCAACAAGTTTGATTGGCTAGGGAGAGAGATCGGGCGAAAATAAGCTTATGGAGAAAGAATGGAGTTTTGGGGGAGGAGAGGTAAGTATTCTTGGAGAAGAAGACCGCTATATATAGAGGGGGGACACATCCAACCGTTATGCAGCCTGCAGCCCGCATCTGGGCGGTACTACCGTTGCCGGAGCGGTACTACTGTTGCCACAGCAGTACTACCATTGTGGCAAGCAGGCATAGGGCAGCCAGGGTTGAGGGAGAAGTACACGCACTAGGATGGTACTGCCGCTCCCTACAGCCGCTGGAAAATAAAGGAGGGCAGCGAGCTGAGCGGCAGTTGGAGCGGACGTAGGAGCGGTACTACCGCTAATACAAGCGGCACTACCGTGCCCTACTGCTGTCCCTACTACCGCTCCCTTGCGTGGTCCTTTACGGAAACCCGACACGAAAAATTGAGACCACGGCAGGGGTGGTAGTACTAGCGGCACTAACAAGTGGTACTACCGCCCTGACCACAGTACTACCGCTTAGCACTCAGCACCCCTTGTTTTACACAGGACGGAAACTCCAAAGAAGTAGGAAAGAGGCGAGGGTGCAAGGAGAGTGTGTACGTGATGATTCCACCCATACTCTTTCAAAACGGATCCCCTCTTGATAGTACGGTTATCCCTATGACTCAATTCCACCGAAAAGAAACAAGGGAAAATAACCGTCTAAAGTGAAGTCCTCGAGGGGAAACAATTGCATAGTGCCCTTATATTAGATAACCTGAAAAGCTTAGTGCACACGATTAGTCCGCAAAAGTATTGTCATCAATCACCAAAACAAACTAGGGAAAAATGCCTAACAATCTCCCCCTTTTTGGTGGATTGATGACAACACGGGATTTTCACAAAATATAGTAACTGGAAATTAAGCAAACCAACTCCCTACAAAGTATTGACGGGCTTCCCCTAGAGGTGTGCACCAAGGAAATTAGCATGAAAGGCTATGTGCACATCTTTAGGATCAAAATCCCCCTATATTTTATAGACAGGCAACATCCTTGCATATAAGAATAATAACAAGTACAGCTAAGCAAGGACAAGCATGAGAGCAATAATATAAGTGCCTGTAAAGATGCATCTCATAAGATAACAGAGTACTTGAGACTAAAGTAGATAAGATAGGGTAGTTCACATATGTCTTACACCATATGGTCTCACTCATAGCCGAATAGAGTTCAAAACAAGAAAGCGAACGAGCACGCACACACAACCCTAAGAAAATCCCAACGAACACGAACAAACACAACGAACATGAACGGACATGCACACACAACCCAAAGCAAATCCCTAACTCTCCCCCTTTGGCAGCAAGACACCAAAGGGAAAGGAACGACACGAGACATGATGGTAGTAGACCTCCATGGCATCACCAGTCATGCTCCTCCTCCTCCTCCTCCTCAAAGTCCTCTGCAGCATGGGGAGATGCACGAACTCCGGTGTCCTCCTTAGTGTCAGACCACGGGTAGTGCAGTCTGGTCCAAGTCTCCTCATCAGTGATCCGCTCCTTAGAGCCACTAGCAACCTCAAGGCCAACCTGTCTCATAATGGCCTTGTCATGACTATGAGCCATCTTGGCCTCCTTGTGAGCCTTGTATTGGCCCTTGGCCTGAAGGCAGAACAGACGCTTCATCTTCTCCTTGAGTTTCTTCGCCCAAGAGGGCTCCTCAGATGGAGGCACATACTCCTGCTCATCATCATCCTCATCATCTGCATCAGATAAGACAGTCTCCTGCACTAGAGGTGCTGAAGAAGACATACTCCACTTCTCCTTCCGACGCAGCTCAATAGTATCATGAGAAACCATATTGTCTGTGACAAGCTCCTCATCTAGAAACTTGGCTACCCAAGTGTCCTCAATAAGCTACATAAGATAGGGTCCATAAATGATGCACTTGCGCTCCATGACAGCAGAGTGAAGTTCAGACCACATCACATGAGACACATCCAGCACTTGCTGAGAGCCCTGCTCTTCTTGACAGAATAGAAGCAAGTCAACAAGGTAAGAGTGCACCTGATCCAAGTTGCCGACCCGAGGAAACAGGGTGTTCCAGAAGATCCGATGCATGATGTCTAGGAAGGGCCAGAGCTCATAAGAAACCTTGCCAGTCTCAGACACCTTCCTGGTATAATAGGGCCAAAGCTTTTCCTTATGAGTAGCGGCAATCTCCTTATGAGGGCGAAACCCAAGTGGGGTCTGGGCACCCTCATCATTGTATGGTAAGCTGACCATGAAGTCCTTCCATGGTGCAGACAGGAGACGACCATTGGTCATCCAAGTCAGAGTGCGGGCCAGATCATGCCCAAAGTGAACGGTGGCAAAGAACTGGGCCACGAGCTCGGCATCAAAGTCCTTGTTGAAAGTAATGATCATCTTGATATGCAACTCCTCACACCTCTGTAGATCATCCCAAAAGTACCGCAAGTCCTTCTCCATGTGCGAGAGATTGACAGACTTGACCTTCACAAACAAGTTCTTCTTTTGCTTCAAGACATCGTGATAGATGGACTGCTGAAACCTGTTCCAGAATGGACAACGCTGAAGAACAGGCTCCTGGTCCACATGGTAGGGATTGTGCTTCCTCTTGGTACAGAACTCTATTGCAAACATCTGATTAGCACGCTTGTGCCCAGCAGAGGTCTTCGACGTTGGGACCTTGGCCTTGCGTTTTGGCGGCTCAGTCGAGCCACCCTCAGCAACAGTAGCAGTAGCCACTGGTACATCCAAAGAGCGATAATGCTTGGAACCTGTTGCATGGTCTAGATTCTTGCGGTGAGCCTGATGCCCGGAGCTACTACCACCTGAAACAGACACACACACAAGAACCACAAGAACAAGAGAGCATAAGCCAATAAAGACAAACACCAAAGATGGAAAATTAGGTAGGGACACATGGGCATTGGCATCTCAGAGCGGTAGTACCCGCGCACTAGAGCGGTAGTACCGCTTATAAGCGGTAGTACCGCTAGGGTGCAGCAGTAGTATTGCCGGAGTGGTTGTCAGCGGGCTGACACCTACCGCGGCAAGATCCGATACTACCGGAGATGCAAAAGTCCATATTTCTATGCCTAATCATCAATCTACCGAGTCTAGCAGTCTCCCAAGTCCTTCCTAAGCTTTGATTCAACAAACAAATCGAGGAATGCAACGAATATAGCCCAAAACCTAGACTCAGGAAAGAGAACCTAGGGAGAGAAGAATGGGGGCAATACTGGCATCCATGGCAAGAGGAGAGGGTGGGGAACGATCCCAATGGTTGGAACCGAGGGAGAAGGCCTGGATCCGGCGGCCCGGCGGCGGACCTTCGGTGCTTGGGGAGTCGCCTGAGAGAGGAGAGGACGAGGAGATGGGGCAAACTGAACGGGTATGGGGGGGGGGTGGAAACTCCCCCTGCCCGATACATATCCCACACACCCAGCCCTAAGAGGTAGTACTGTGCAGGGCGCGGTAGTACCGCTTCAGTGCAGATCTGAAGCACAACACACCCAACTGTACCGCTCCATGGTAGCACCGTGTTGGCAGGGCGGTAGTACCGCTTATTATAAGCGGTAGTACCGCTCTGCTGCTGTGGTAGTACCTCTCAGGCGCCCCAAAGCAGGAACAAGGGGGAAAGATGTTTTACGCACGACTAGCAAAAAAAGGAAAGTACACACAAGACACAAGACAAGCCAAGACAAACCCGAACACGACCACACTAGAGCACAACCACTCAAAAGAGAGAAGCACAAGCAAAAGGAAACAACACACAGACAAACTCTCTAGAAGAGAGGGCGGTGGTCGAGACCACCTATGTTTGAGCTATATGGTATGGCGCCGCGAAGATTTTAACCTTGGGCCCATGAACAACACTCATCTTTGAAGCACAAGTACCATCAAAAATGGCTTATGTGAAAGACTTGATCAATTTATGCATAATGGGGGGAGGAAGAGTTCATTGAGAGAACACCACTCCCCCTATGTCAATGCCTACATCTAAACAAGACAACAAGTTGAGTATGGTGGGGTGTGCAAGGGTTAAAGGCACATTGCTCGAATCAATGATATTTAGCTCATGCCTTAACTTGTGAAATCTTGCTTCATCCAAGGGCTTCGTGAAAATATCTGCAAGGTTATCATGAGTGTTGACATAGTTGAGCTTGATCTCCCCTCACCTAATGTGATCCCGGATGAAGTGATACCGAATCTCAATATGCTTCGTCTTGAAGTGTTGAACCGGGTTGAGAGAAATCTTGATGGCACTTTCATTATAACACCAAAGAGGCACTTTGTCACAAATGACACCGTAATCCTTTAAATTTTGCCTCATCCATAGAAGTTGTGCACAACAAATACCAGAAGCCACATACTCCACTTCCGTGGACGAGAGAGACACACAACTTTGCTTCTTGGAAGACCAACTCACCAAAGAGCAACCAAGAAATTGGCACCCTCCGGAAGTGGACTTCCTATCCACTTTGTCTCCCGCCCAATCGGAGTCCGAAAAGCCCACAAGGTTGAAGTTAGATCCTCCTGGATACCATAAGCCGAAGTTTGGGATAAGAGCCAAATATCGAAAGATTCGCTTGACCGCCACATTGTGGTTTCCTTAGGTGCAACTTGAAACCGTGCACAAATTCGCACACTCAACATGATATCTGGTCTAGATGCACAAAGGTAAAGCAAGGAGCCAATCATGGAGCGATATACCTTCTGATCCACCACTTTACCATTGGGATCTATGTCAAGTTGGCATTTGACGGGCATTGGAGTGGAAGCCGGCTTGACATCACTTAGCTTGAATCTCTTGAGCATGTCTTGAGTGTATTTGGCTTGGTTGATGAATGTTCCTTCTCTTTGTTACTTGACTTCGAACCCAAGAAAGAACTTCAACTCTCCCATCATGGACATCTTGAACTTGGAGGTCATGAGTGCGGCAAATTCCTCATTGAAAGCTTTGTTAGGGGAACCAAAGATAATATCATCAACATATAGTTGGCACACAAACAACTCCCCTTTGACCTTCTTAGTAAAAAGAGTGGGGTCGATTTTCCCAATTTCAAAACCACGATATTGCAACAACTCGGTAAGGTGGTCATACCACGCACGTGGGGCTTGCTTAAGGCCATAATGTGATGCCCCGAGACCGGCGCTCCAGATTCCTTCCATGGTTTCTGAGATTCGTTGTGTGATTCGTTTTTGCTTGTTGCATTCATCATTGCATCATGTGCATTGCATCATGTCATCATGCCATCATGTCTTTAATCTTTCTGACTCAACTAAATAAGCCGTATGGATCTTCGATCCATTTAAATCGAGGGAATTCACATGGTGAAATTCTCTTTAAAACATACCAAAGTCTCCTACTATTATTAGGGAGCTATTAAAAATATTCTAATAATTTGGAATTAACCATGACACACTTGCAAATATTCCCCATGTCTTTTCTACTTCAAGTTTGACTTCAAAACCTTGCCCACAATTCCCTTCCCATCTGCCGAGGTTCCTCCAAAAATTGCAACATTTTTGGACACTTCAAAAACCATGTCCTAGTTCAAACCCATTTGAATGAAATTCAAATGAGTTTGAATTTACATCTTTCAATCATGACTATTACTATTTTCTCAAAACAAGCAGATTTTTGTGAGTCCGGGAAAATTATCCGCATGCACAAATTCTTTTCCTAACCCCCTCTTTATTTTTCTTATCTTTATTTGTTTTCTTCTAAGGGAAATATGAATAAGAGAGAAGTAGAGAGAGGGGCAGTGCACCGCTAGGCCGGCCTGCTTCCCCGCGGCCATTTGGCCCAAGGCCCAGCCGGCCCCTGGCCATTTGCCTCCCCACTAGGCCGGCCTCTAAGGCCCAACCACTCTAACCTAGCCCCAATCCCAATCGATCCCCTCCTCCTTGTCTCCCTGCCCGCGCCGCCAGGAGAGGAGCGCCCGCGCCCGATGCCCTCAGCGCCCGATCCTTTCTCTCCCTCGATGCTACCTCTTGAGCACTGCGTTGGTTTTCCCCGAAGAGGAAGGGATGATGCAGCAAAGTAGCATAAGTATTTCCCTTAGTTTTTGAGAACCAAGGTATAAATCCAGTAGGAGGCCATGCGCAAGTCCCTCGTACCTGCACAAAACAAATAAATCCTCACAACCAACGCAAATAGGGGTTGTCAATCCCTATGAGGCCACTTACGAGAGTGAGATCTGATAGATATGATAAAGATAATATTTTTGGTATTTTTATGATAAAGATGCAAAGTAAAATGAAGGCAAAGTAAATAGCAAAGTAGTAGGAGAACAATTTGATGAAGATAGACCCGGGGGCCATAGGTTTCACTAGTGGCTTCTCTTGAGAGCATAAGTATTCTACAGTGGGTGAACAAATTACTGTTGAGCAATTGACAGAATTGAGCATAATTATGAAATATCTAGGCATGATCATGTATATAGGCATCACGTCCGAGACAAGTAGACCGACTCCTGCCTGCATCTACTACTATTACTCCACTCATCAACCGCTATCCAGCATGCATCTAGAGTATTAAGTTAAAAACAGAGTAACACCTTAAGCAAGATGACATGATGTAGAGGGATAGACTCATGCAATATGAAGAAAACCCCATCTTGTTATCCTCGATGGCAACAATACAATACATGCCTTGCTTCCCTTACTGTCACCAGGAAAGGACACCGCAAGATTGAACCCAAAGCTAAGCACTTCTCCCATTGCAAGAAAGATCAATCTAGTAGGCCAAACCAAACTGATAATTCGAAGAGACTTGCAAAGATAACCAATCATACATAAAAGAATTCAGAGAAGATTCAAATATTATTCATAGATAGAATTGATCATAAACCCACAATTCATCGCTCTCAACAAACACACCGCAAAAAGAAGATTACATCGAATAGATCTCCACAAGAGAGGGGGAGCACATTGTATTGAGATCCAAAAAGAGAGAAGAAGCCATCTAGCTACTAACTATGGACCCATAGGTCTAAGATAAACTACTCACAGTTCATCGGAGGGGATATGGTGTTGATGTAGAAGCCCTCCATGATCGATGCCCCCTTCGGTGGAGCTCCGGAACAGGCCCCAAGATGGGATCTCGTGGATACAGAAAGTTATGGCGGTGGAATTAGGGTTTTGGCTCCTGTTCTGATCGTTTGGGGGTACGTAGATATATATATATAGGAGGAAGAAGTACGTCGGTGGACCAACAGGTGGCCCACGAGGGTGGGGGCGCGCCTGGTAGGGTAGGGTGCGCCACCTACCTCATGGCCTCCTGTTACGTGCCTTGGCGTAGGGTCCATGTCTCCCGGGTCTTATCTGTTGAGAAAACGACGTTCCCGAAGGTTTCATTCCGTTTGGACTCCGTCTGATATTCCTTTTCTTCAAAACACTGAAATAGGCATAAAACAACAAATCTGGGCTGGGCCTCCGGTTAATAGGTTAGTCCCAAAAATAATATAAAAGTGGATAATAAAGCCCAATATTGCCTAAAACAGTAGATAATATAGCATGGAGCAATCAAAATTATAGATACGTTGGAAACGTATCAAGCATCCCCAAGCTTAATTCCTGCTCGTCCTCGAGTAGGTAAATGATAAAAAAGATAATTTTTGATGTGGAATGCTAGTTAGCATAATTTCAATGTAATTCTTCTTAATTGTGGCATGAATATTCAGATCCATAAGATTCAAGACAAAAGTTCATATTGACATAAGAATAATAATACTTCAAGCATACTAACAAAGCAATCATGTCTTCTCAAAATAAAATGGCCAAAGAAAGCTATCCCTACAAAATCATATAGTCTGGCTATGCTCCATCTTCACCACACAACATATTTAAATCATGCACAACCCCGATGACAAGCCAAGCAATTGTTTCATACTTTTGATATTCTCAAAACTTTTTCAATTTTCACGCAACACATGAGCGTGAGCCATGGATATAGCACTATAGGTGGAATAGAGTGGTGGTTGTGGAGAAGACAAAAAGGGAGAAGATAGTCTCACATCGACTAGGCGTATCAACGGGCTATGGAGATGCCCATCAATAGATATCAATGTGAGTGAGTAGGGTTTGCCATGCAACAGATGCACTAGAGCTATAAGTATATGAAAGATCAACAAAAGAAACTAGTGGGTGTGCATCTAACTCGCTTGCTCATGAAGACCTAGGGCATTTTGAGGAAGCCCATCATTGGAATATACAAGCCAAGTTCTATAGTGAAAGATTCCCACTAGTATATGAAAGTGACAACATAGGAGACTCTCTATCATAAAGATCATGGTGCTACTTTGAAGCACAAGTGTGGTAAAAGGATAGTAGCATTGCCCTTTTTTTATTTGGCCTTTCACCCTTTTTTATTTGGCCTTTTTTTGGGGTACAATGCTCTATTGAATGATGATCATCACACTTCTACTTATTTACAACTCAATGATACAACTCGATACTTAGGACAAGATAGGACTCTATATGAATGACTCTAGCGGTGTACCGGGATGTGCAATGATGCATGAGTGACATGTATGAAAGAATTATCAATGGTGGCTTTGCCACAAATACGATGTCAACTACATGATCATGATAAGCAATATGACAATGATGAAGCGTATCATAATAAATGGATCGGTGAAAAGTTGCATGGCAATATCTCGGAATGGCTATGGAAATTCCATAATAGGTAGGTATGGTGGCTGTTTTGAGGAAGGTAAATGGTGGGTTTATGGTATTGGCGAAAGGTGCGCGGTACTAGAGAGGCTAGCAAGGGTGGAAGGGTGAGAGTGCGTATAATCCATGGACTCAAAATTAGTCATAAAGAACTCATATACTTATTGCAAAAATCTACAAGTTATCAAAGAAAAGTATTACGCGCATGCTCCTAGGGGGATAGATTGGTAGGAAAATACCATCGCTCGTCCCCGACCGCCACTCATAAGGAAGACAATCAATAAATAAATCATGCTCCGACTTCATCACATAACGGTTCACCATACGTGCATGCTACGGGAATCACAAACTTCAACACAAGTATTTCTATAATTCATAACCACTCAACTAGCATGACTCTAATATCACCATCTCCATATCTCAAAACAATTATCAAGTATCAAACTTCTCATAGTATTCAACACACTCATAAGAGAATTTTATTATTCTTGAATACCTAGCATATTAGGATTTTAAGCAAATTTCCATGCTATTTAAGACTCTCAAAATAATCTAAGTGAAGCATGAGAGTTCATCTATTTCTTCAAAATAAAAGTACCACCATGCTCTAAAAGATATAAGTGAAGCACTAGAGCAAATGACAAACTACTCCGAAAGATTTAAGTGAAGACCAATGAGAAGTCGAATAATTATGCAACAATGTGAAGACTCTCTAACATTTAATAATTTTAGATCTTGGTAATTTATTCAAACAGCAAGAAAATCAAAATAAAATTACATCTAAGAATAGCAAACATCATGTGAAGAAGCAAAAACTTAGGATCAACCGATACTAACCGATAGTTGTTGAAGAAGAAAGGTGGGATGCCAACCGGGGCATCCCTAAGCTTAGACGCTTGAGACTTCTTGAAATATTATCTCGGGGTGCCTTGGGCATCCCCAAGCTTGAGCTTTTGTGTCTCCTTAATTCCTCTCATATCACGGTCTCCCTAAATCTTAGAACCTTCATCCACACAAAACTCAACAAGGACTCGTGAGATAAGTTAGTATAAACCATTGCAAAAACCTTATCATACTCTACTGTAGAAAATCACTAAAATTATTATTAAACATTGCATACTAAAGGCCTCTGCATATTTAATAGTCCTATCCTCAAATAGAATCATTAAAGAAGCAAACATATGCAAATAATGCAAACATAACAGCAATCTGCCTAAACAGGATAGTCTGTAAAGAATGCAGCAACATCCATACTTTCCTAACTCCAAAAATTATGAAAGAAAATCCCCACTGTATTAAATTTATCAGAGCTTAATATGCAAAAGGTTTCAACATTTTATCACATTCTGACTTTTCTAGGGAATTATTGCAACAGCGGTAAACTTTCTGTTTTCAAACAGCAACATGTATACTTGTAACATAGGCATAGTAAAGGCTATCAATGCCACTTTTATTGAAATAAAAGATGCAAAACATTTTTATAAATAACAGCAAGCAAATACTAACAAAATAAATTGACGCTCCAAGCAAAACACATATCATGTGGTGAATAAAAATATAGCTCCAAGTAAAGTTACCGATGAACGAAGACGAAAGAGGGGATGCCTTCCGGGGCATCCCCAAGCTTAGGCTCTTGGTTGTCCTTGAATATTACCTTGGGGTGCCTTGGGAATCCCCAATCTTAGGATCTTGCCACTCCTTATTCCGTAGTCCATCGAATCCTTACCCAAAACTTGAAAACTTCACAACACAAAACTTAAAGTAGAAAACTCGTAAGCTCCGTTAGTATAAGAAAGCAAATCACCATCATAAGGTACTGTAATGAACTCATTATAAATTCATATTGGTGTAATATCTACTGTATTCCAACTTCTCTATGGTTCATACCCTCCGATACTACTCATAGATTCATCAAAATAAGCAAACAACACATCGAAAACAGAATCTGTCAAAAACAGAACAGTCTGTAGTAATCTGGATCAAACACAAACTTATGGAACCCCAAAAATTGTAAAATAAATCTCTGGACCTGAGGAATTTATCTATTAATCATATTAAAAAAGAATTAACTAAATAGCACTTTCTAAGTAAAAATGGCAGCAATTCTCGTGAGCGCTAAGGTTTCTGTTTTTTACAGCAAGATCAACAAGACTTTCCCCAAGTCTTCCCAAAGGTTCTACTTGGCACAAACACTAATTAAAAAGAAAAAAACACATCTAAACAGAGGCTAGATGAATTATTTATTACTAAACAGGAACAAAAAGCAAGGAACAAAAATAAAATTGGGTTGCCTCCCAACAAGCGCTATCGTTTAACGCCCCTAGCTAGGCATGATGATTTCAATGATGCTCACATAAAAGATAAGAATTGTAACATAAAGAGAGCATCATGAAGAATATGACTAGCACATTTAAGTCTAAACCACTTCCTATGCATAGGGATTTTGTGAGCAAACAACTTATGGGAACAATAATCAACTAGCATAGGAGGGCAAAACAAGCATAACTTCAAAATTTTAAGCACATAGAGAGGAAACTTGATATTATTGCAATTCCTACAAGCATATATTCCTCCCTCATAATAATTTTCAGTAGCATCATGAATGAATTCAACAATATAACTAGCACATAAAACATTCTTTTCATGATCTACAAGCATAGAAAATTTACTACTCTCCACATAAGCAAAATTCTTCTCTTGAATAGTAGTGGGAGCAAACTCAACAAAGTAACTATCATGGGATTGAAAATTCAAATCAAGATGACAAGTTTCATTGTTATTATTATTCTTTAAAGCATACGTGTCATCACAATAATCATCATAGATAGGAGGCATGCTTTCATCATAATAAATTTGCTCATCAAAACTTGGGGGACAAAAAATATCATCTTCATCAAACATAGCTTCCCCAAGCTTGTGGCTTTGCATATCATTGGCATCATGGATATTCAAGGAATTCATACTAACAACATTGCAATCATGCTCATCATTCAAATATTTAGTGCCAAACATTTTATAGATTTCTTCTTCTAGCACTTGAGCACAATTATCCTTTCCATCATACTCACGAAAGATATTAAAAATATGAAGCGTATGAGACAAACTCAATTCCATTTTTTATAGTTTTCTTTTATAAACTAAACTAGTGATAAAACAAGAAACTAAAAGACTCGATTGCAACATCTAAAGATATACCTTCAAGCACTCACCTCCCCGGCAACGGCGCCAGAAAAGAGCTTGATGTCTACTACACAACCTTCTTCTTGTAGACGTTGTTGGGCCTCCAAGTGCAGAGGTTTGTAGGACAGTAGCAAATTTCCCTCAAGTGGATGAACTAAGGTTTATCAATCCGTAGGAGGCGTAGGATGAAGATGGTCTCTCTCAAGCAACCCTGCAACCAAATACCAAATAGTCTCTTGTGTCCCCAACACACCCAATACAATGGTAAATTGTATAGGTGCACTAGTTCGGCGAAGAGATGGTGATACAACTGGTATATGGATAGTAGATAAAGGTATTTGTAATCTGAAAAATATAAAAACAGCAAGGTAACTAATGATAAAAGTGAGCGTAAATGGAATTGCAATGCTAGGAAATAAGGCCTAGGGTTCATACTTTCTCTAGTGCAAGTCCTCTCAACAATAATAGCATAATTGGATCACATAACTATCCCTCAACATGCAACAAAGAGTCACTCCAAAGTCACTAATAGCGGAGAACGAACGAAGAGATTATGGTAGGGTACGAAACCACCTCAAAGTTATTCTTTCCAATCAATCCGTTGGGCTATTCCTATAAGTGTCATAAACAGCCCTAAAGTTCGTATTAGAATAACACCTTAAGACACAAATCAACCAAAACCCTAATGTCACCTAGATACTCCAATGTCACCTCAAGTATCCATGGGTATGATTATACGATATGCATCACACAATCTTAGATTCATCTATTCAACCAACACAAAGGACCTCAAAGAGTGCCCCAAATTTCTACCGGAGAATCACGACGAAAATGTGTGCCAACCCCTATGCATAGGTTCATGGGCGGAACCCGCAAGTTGATCACCAAAACATACATCAAGTGAATCACGTGATATCCCATTGTCACCACAGATATCCATGGTAAGACATACATCAAGTGTTCTCAAATCTTTAAAGACTCAATCTGATAAGATTACTTCAAAGGGGAAACTCAATTCATTACAAGAGAGAAGAGGGGGAGGAGAAACATAGGATCCAACTGCAATAGCAAAGCTCGCGATACATCAAGATCGTATCACCTCAAGAACACGAGAGAGAGAGAGAGAGAGAGAGAGAGAGAGAGAGAGAGATCAAACACATAGCTACTCGTACATACCCTCAGCCCCGAGGGAGAACTACTCCCTCCTCGTCATGGGGAGCACCGGGATGATGAAGATGGCCACCGGAGAAGGATTGCCCCCTCCGGCAGGGTGCCGGAACGAGTCTAGATTGGTTTTCGGTGGCTACGGAGGCTTCTGGCGGCGGAACTCCCGATCTAATCTCTGTTCTGGAAGTTTTAGGTCACATAGGTATATATGGGTGTAGGAGGTACGTCGGTGGAGCTACGGCGGCCCCACGAGGCAGGGGGGCGCGCCCTAAGGGGGTGGGCGCACCCCCACCCTCGTGAGCACCTCCTGTATCTTCTGACGTGGGGTCCAAGTCCATCAGGTGGGTTTCCTTCCAAAAATAACTTCTCTAGTTGATTTCGTTCCATTTCGACTCCGTCTGATATTCCTTTTCTTCAAAACACTAAAATAGGCATAAAACAGCAAATCTGGGCTGGGCCTCCGGTTAATAGGTTAGTCCCAAAAATAATATAAAAGTGGATAATAAAGCCCAATATTGCCTAAAACAGTAGATAATATAGCATGGAGCAATCAAAAATTATAGATACGTTGGAGACGTATCAGTGAACACACGATTCTAGCAGCAGTTAGTGTTGGATGTCCATCCAACGGCCGACGTGCTTCTTCAATCTCTGATCTTCCTGCTCCAGCCGCCTAAACTAGTGCCGGCGGGACTGCCTGCTCCCTCCTCTTGTGGCCCGTTGTGATGCCGCGCAGGCTTCCCTAGCCCACCCTACTCCCTCTGCTGGCCTGGCCGCACGCAATCAACTGCCTCCTTATTATGCAAAAAAATGATTCCTCCCACTGACATCTGGGGTGCACCGGCTGGGAGGCTGACCTGTGGGCCTACTAAGTTGACGCGTACGCAGGGCTTGTCAACTTAGTCAACAAACGATTCTAGCAGTAGTAACCGTTGGATTTGAATCGAACGGTCCTGCTGCTTCTTCAATCGCTGCTCTTCTTGCACCAGCCGCCCAAACCAGCGCCGGGGAGACCGCCTGCTCCTGCCTCCAGTGGCCCGCTGTGCTGCCAATGAGGCCTCATCACCCCTACTACTCCCACCGCTAGCCAGGCCCTGCGGCGACGGCAGCCTCACACCGCAGCCGAACCAGTGAACCCTCGTACTCCTCTCCGCGTGGGCATCAACTGCCGCGTCTTCCCCGGCTTCACGTCGTCCCCTTCCTAGGCCTCGCCGTCGTCCACCGCCTTGGTGCTCTCGGTGTGGCGTGGTCAACGTGGTCAATGACATTCCATCGGAAGAGTACTGCACGTGGAGAGGCTGACAACTGGGTCCACGGCCACATCCCAGTTTTTTGTGATTTGCCAAGTAAGTCACTTTGTCAGGCCTGTTGGGCTGCAAATCTTTCAAGACGAGGAGAGCTTTCATTCGACTGGCCGAGAAAATGGCCCATCAGTAATGAGAAATGGGCTATACATTTTTAAAACACATCAAACCGGCAATTAGTTTCAAATATCTTTTTTTCACTTCGAGATTTGAAATTACATTAATTTTTATGCGTGGAGAATTTGTTGGATTTTATATTGATATACATTTATTTTTAAAATCAGTTTGAATGTGAGTCGAAATTTTGGGATTAAAAACAGTTCGGACCGCACCGAAACATGCAAAATTTCGTATAATTTTTTAACCGTGGCCACAATATGGGCTGTAATGCTAACAAAAAGAATATGGGCTCCAAAAAAACCCTTAATAATTAGCAAATGGGCTGTAAATTACTAGAAATAATGCCAGATGGGCTGTATGCTATTTTCCACAGATTTGAGGCTTTTCTAAAAAAAAGGTTGACGCACAAGCAGTGACTATTGGATGGCCATCCAACGGCCGTCGTGCTTCTTCACTCCCTGCTCTACCTGCTGCAGCTGCTCAAACAGGCACCGGCGGGACTGCCTGCTCCCTCCTCCCGGCGGCCGGCTCTGTTGCCGCGCAGGCCTCACCGCCCCACCGTACTCCCATCGCTGGCCTAACCATCCCTCTACTCACCCACACCTGCTGTTATTCTTCGGCGACGGCAGACGAACCAGTAAACCCTCGTACAATCGTACTCCCCTCCACGTGGGAAACAACTGCTGAGTCTTCCCTGCCTCCGTGTCGTTCCCTTCCTAGGCCTCGCCGTCGTCCACCACCCTGGTGCTCTTGGCGCGGCCTGGTCAACATGGTCAACGACCGACATGCATCTGAAGTGGACTTTACGTGGAGAGGCTGACAACTGGGTCCACGGCCGCACGCAAGGAAATGCCTCCTTATTATGCGCAAAATAATGATTCCTCCACCTGACATTAGGGACCCACCGAAAGGGCCTCTGTATTTCGCTAAAAAAACGTTACCGCCGCTGACAGCTCGGACCCACCAGCTATATCTTCGCACGCAAGGAAGTGCCTCCTTATTACGCACAAAAAAAATGAATACTCCCCCTATTAGCTGGGACCCAGTATAGTGGCAGGCTGACTTGTGGGCCTACTAAGTTGATGGGGACGGAGGGCTTTGTCAACTTAGTCAATATGCACGATTCTAGATCCAGTGACCGTACGATGTCCATCCAATGGCCGTAGTGCTTCTTCAACCTCTGGTCTTCTTGCTCCAGCCGCCCAAACCAGCACCGGTCGTGCCTCGTGCTCCTGCCTCCCGTGGCCGGCTGCGATGCGACGGAGGCCTCACCGCCCCCTACTACTCCCACCGCTGGCCAGGCCATCCCTCTACTCACCCACACCCCCTGTTATTCTGCGACGACGACAGCCTCAGACCGCAGCAAACCAGTGAACCCTCGTACTCCTCTACGCGTGGGCATCCACTGCCGCGTCTTCCCCGGCTTCGCGTCGTCCCCTTCCTAGGCCTCACCGTCGTCCACCGCCCTGGTGCTCTCGGCGCGGCATGGTCAACGTGGTCAAGGAACGGCTTCCATCAAACGTGGACTGTACATGGAGAGGCTGACAGCTGGGTCCACGGCCGCAGCAAGGAAGTGCCTCCTTATTACGTGCAAAATAATTATTCCTCCACCTGACAGCGGGACCCACCGGACGGGTCACCGTATTTCGCCCCCCTGACTGCTGGGACCCACCAGCTACATCTTCGCACGCAAGGAAGTGCCTGACAGTCGGGACCCACCTGGTCGAAGCATACGTAGCGTTGTCATTCTGGTCGCGAACATGTACGTACATATATACTGGTCGATGTAGAGGCGCGCACGTGTCGTAGTAGAGGCGGTCAGGGTGCAAGAAAGAAAATACGGCCATGTATGTGTACATACGGGCGGGGTCTCAAACGCCTACTCGTGCATACGTACGGCCAGGGCTTGTGTACATGGCTGGGTCAGAACGGATAAATAGCGTCGTCGTCGTGTTCCTGGGGAGGCAACGAATGCGTCATGTTCATGGGGAGGCAACGGAATGCGTCGTGTTCATGGGGAGGCAACGGAATGCGTCGTGTTCATCGGGAGGGCTTGGACGGAACAGGCGATGGAAACGAGGCCTGCCGTACCACAGAACAGAGGAAACGGCCTTGTGTTTGACCGGCCACGTTCGAAACGGGATCCTGTTCATCGGGAGGGGTGTGGCGTACCGCAAAACGGAGGAGACGGACCTCCTACGGTCGAAACAGGGGTCCTGTTGATCGGGAGGGGTGTGGCGTACCGCAAAACAGAGGAAATGGACCTCCTACGGTTGAAATGGGGGTCCCGTTGATCGGGAGGGGTGTGGTGTACCGCAAAACGAAGGAAAAGGACTTGTGTTGGAGTGCTACGGTCGAAATGGGGGTCCTGTTCATCAGGAGGGGTGTGGCATACCGCAAAACGGGACTCCACGGGATACTGTTCATCTCCACCGTCGACCTCCTCCAGCCTTCACTAGCTCCTGTTCATCCATCCTCCAGGGCTCTTGTTCATCTAGCCTCCACGGGCTCCTGTTCATCCAGCCTCCACCGCGCGCTACTCCACCGGCTACTGTTCAACCACCCCTCCATCGTCTACTGTTCATCCAGCCCTCCACACCACGGGGTCCTGTTCAACCACCCCTCCACGGGCACCCCTCCACCATCTACTGTTCATCCAGCCCTCCACACCACGAGGTCCTGTTCAACCACCCCTCCATGGGCACCCCTCCACCGTCTACTGTTCATCCAACCCTCCACCACACCACGGGGTCCTGTTCATCCAGAGGCAACGCCACCGCTCACTGTTCATCCAACCCCCCCTGCAATGCTCACTGTTCATCCCAGAGGCAGCATCGATTGGCTTCAGTTAGCGGCCGTAGAGAAGGAATCGCTCGATCGGGTTCAGTTAACATCCATTGATCGATCTCTCGGGTTCAGTAACGCGTAGCCTGCAGTGCAATCGCTCGGGTTCAGTTAGAGCCAACACCTCGCACACACGCGCGTACGTGTACGAGAGAAACGCGCATCGCTCGGCCCCCGACCTCCCATCGTAACCGGGAACTCCCCGAAATTTTCCTCTCCCTCGCTTCTACCACGGTTTTTTCCATCATGGACGGCCCAAAGAATGTCATGCAGCTGCGTCTCCGGCCTGCCCAGGACAAAAAGCCCATTTTCTGTCATGATTTTTTGTCATAGAAGTAGGAGCCCACCACATCTATGATGATACCGGGTTTTGTCACAATTATCGTCATAGAAGTGTCATATGTATGACAGAAAAAATTTTCGTTCGACTCAAAATGTCACGGATGTGTCTTTTTTTGTAGTGAATAGTAGTAGATGCAGAATCATTTCGGTCTACTTGTCGCGGAGTGATGCCTATATACATGATCATGCCTAGATATTCTCACAAGTATTCGCTTTTCTATCAATTGCTCGACAGTAATTTGTTCACCCACCGTAGAATTTGTTATCTTGAGAGAAGTCACTAGTGAAACCTATGCCCCCCGGGTCGATCTTCCATCATATTATTTCCATATCAATTTGCTATTTCTATTACCATTTATTTTGCAATCTTTCTTTTCCAATCTATATCATAAAAATACCAAAAATATTTATCTTATTATCTCTATCAGATCTCACTTTCGTAAGTGTCCGTGAAGGGACTAACAACCCCTTTATTGTGTTGGTTGTGAGGTTCTTGTTTGTTTGTGCAGGAACTAGGTGACTTGTGTGTTACCTCCTACTGAATTGATACCTTGGTTCTCAAAAACTGAGGGAAATACTTACGCTACTGTGCTGCATCACCCTTTCCTCTTCAAAGGAAAACCAATGCATGCTCAAGAGGTAGCAAAGAGCAACTATCATAATTAAAGTCTTTGCAATCCAAAATAGTGGGTGCATCACTAGCTAAAGTTTTGACAATGTGATATTCACGTGATCCACTTGATGTATGTTTTGGTGATCAACTTGCGAGTTCTGTGACCTCGTGAACTTATGCATAGGGGTTGGCACACGTTATCGTCTTGACTCTTCGGTAGAAACTTTGGGACACTCTTTGAAGTTCTTTGTGTTGGTTGAATAGATGAATCTGAGATTGTGTGATGCATATCATATAATCATACCCACAGATACTTGAGGTGACATTGGAGTATCTAGGTGACATTAGGGTTTTGGTTGATTCGTGTATTAAGGTGTTATTCTAGTATGAACTCTAGGATATATTGAACAGAAAGAATAGCTTCGTGTTATTCTACTATGAACTCTTGAATAGATCGATCAGAAAGAATAACTTTGAGGTGGTTTCGTACCCTACCATAATCTCTTCATTTGTTCTCCGCTATTAGTGACTTTGGAGTGACTCTTTGTTGCATGTTGAGGGATAGTTATATGATCCAATTATGTTATTATTGTTGAGAGAACTTGCACTAGTGAAAATATGAAACCTAGGCCTTGTTTCAACACATTGCAATACCATTTTCGCTCACTTTTATCATTAGTTACCTTGCTGTTTTTATTTTTAGATTACAAAAACCTATATCTACCATCCATATTGCACTTGTATCACCATCTCTTCGCTGAACAAGTGCACCTATACAATTTACCATTGTATTGGGTGTGTTGGGGAAACAAGAGACTCTTTGCTATTTGGTTGCAGGGTTGTTTGAGAGAGACCATCTTCATCCTACGCCTCCCACGGATTGATAAACCTTAGGTCATCCACTTGAGGGAAATTTGCTACTGTCCTACAAACCTCTGCACTTGTAGGCCCAACAACGTCTACAAGAAGAAGGTTGCGTAGCAGACATCACAAGACTCAGTAGCCATGAAAAATCAATCTAGACCCTCTCCGGCACCCTACCGGAGGGGCCCATCATCACCAGAGGCCATGGAGGAGGAACCCGAAGGGGTCCATCATCACCATGTTGGCCAAGGACCAGAGGGAGAACCTCTCCCCATCTAGGGGGAGGCCATGGAGGAGGAAGCACAATGGGGAGACTCTCTCCCCTCTCTCTCGATGGCGCCAGAGTGTCGCTAGGGGAACCATTGCCGCTGTGATCGTCTTCATTAACATCACCATTTTCATTACCTCCCTCATATCTTTTACGCGGTCCACTCTCCCGCACCCTGTTGTAATCCCCTACTTGAACATGGTGCTTTATATGCTACATATTATGATCCAATGATGTGTTGCCATCCTATGATGTTTTGAGTAGATTTCTTTTATCTTTTGGGTTGATTGATGATCTAGGTTGGTTTGAATTGTATTTTTTTGGGTGATGTCCTATGGTTCCTTATGTGTCGCGCACACGTGAAGGATTCCCACCGTAGGGTGTTGCAATACGTTCATGATTCGCTTATAGAGGGTTGCTAGAGTGACAGAAGTTTAAACCCGAGTAAGGAGCTTGTTGCGTATGGGATAAAGGGGACTTGATACTTTAATTCTATGGTTGGGTTTTACCTTAATGATCTTTAGTAGTTGCGGACGCTTGCTAGAGTTCCAATCATAAGTGCATATGATCCAAGTAGATAAACTATGTTAGCTTATGCCTCTCCCTCATATGAAATTGCAATAATGATTACCGATCTTGTTAACAATTTCCTAGGACAATTACGCACACCGACCCATCATTATTCCACACTAGCTATTTGTAATATATTATAATATATTCCAACTTTATGTTAACATTATCTATTTTTATATTTTAGCTCTCTGATATCATGCAGAGTTATCCTCTTCATACCCACAACATAGTTTATTTCTCGTTTCTAGATGGAAGCAAATGTTTGGTGTACGTAGAGTCATATAAGTGGCAGATAGGACTTGAGAGAATATTGATCTTACCTTTAGCTCCTCGTGGGTTCGACACTCCATACTTATCACTTCCATCTTTGGAAATTGCTACGATGATTCCTTGCACTTGGGGATTATCAAGCTCTTTTCCGGCGCCGTTGCCAGGGAGCAATAGCGTGGGGTTGATATTCTCGTGTGTGCTTGTTTGCTTTCTTCACTAAGTAGATTTTGTTTCCCTTTGTTTTTGTTTTATTTAGTTGTGGGTGACGGTGTCCTGGACTAGGGGGTACACACCACGTCGTCTCCCGATCAGCTGGATCGGGCCAAGGACCCCCTTGGCGGTTCACTCATGGCCCACTTCGGGCAGCCCATGCCGCACACGAGGAAGATTCCACAAGACTTGATGATCAGCTGGATCTGGAGTCCGTTCGGGGCTCCGGAGAGGGGAATCAGTCGCCATCGTCATCATCAACCATCCTCCATCACCAATTTCATGATGCTCACCGCCGTGTGTGAGTAATTCCATTGTAGGCTTGCTGGATGGTGATGGGTTGGATGAGATTTATCATGTAATCGAGTTAGTTTTGTTAGGGTTTGATCCCTAGTATTCACTATGTGCTAATGCTTTGTTCCGGTACTCTATTAAAAGGATGCCTTAATATCCCTTAGTTTCCATTAAGACCCCGCTGCCACAGGAGTGTAGGACAAAAGATGTCATGCAAGTTCTTTTCCATAAGCACGTATGACTATATTCGGAATATATGCCTACATTACATTGATGAATTGGAGCTAGTTCCGTGTCACCCTATGTTATGACTATGTAACACCCCAAAATTCTAAATTTTGGAATGTTATAATAAATAGATAGATTTGATTGACTGTTTGATTGATTGTCTGAAAGTGAGTGAATTCGAAACTTTTGAAAGTTAAATGAGAGGGAATAAAAGGACTTACCCAAACTTTCATATTTGCTTTTTGATCTCCGTGAATTCAAATTCTTTTCAAATACAAAACCCTTGAGTGAAGATGATATGACTTCTTCCATTTAAAAATGAAAAGGGTGTTTGAAAAATATTTGAATTCCATTGGGAAATATTTTCCAATTCAGAAACTTTATGCAACTCAATGATTTTCACGAGAGAAGATAAAATGACTTCTTCAAATTATGAAATATAAGTTGGGAGTTTCAAAGGATCAATTTCAAGTCCTTTTGGAATTAATTTTCAATTTGGATTTATTTGAGTTTTATTCAAATTATTTTCCTCCAAAAATAAAATATATGGAAAATAGGGTAACATGATTCCCTACATTAGAAAATTGGAGGAAAATTAATTTGAAATCATTTTGGTATTTTTAAAATGATTTTAGTTGGATTTTAATAGACCAGTAGCACTCTTTGATTTATCTGAATTTGTGTGGATTTTATTTGAAGTTATAAAAATGTTCACCATGTAGAAAATCTTTTTCTGAAAATTTTGATATATTATATGCCTATATAATATTTTTTATTTATTTTGCTTTTATTATTTTATTTGTCTAGAAAATAATGTTTTAAAAAAAAACTTCCCTCACCGACTGGGCCGGCCCAGCCGAAGCCAGGCCAAGGCCCAGCTCCGCGCCGCCTTGCCCGTCGTACCCGATCGGGACTCCTCCCGGAGTCCGGCGCCGCCCCTTCCCCACCCACCGTGCCTCCCCTCCTCCTATAAAGCCACCGCCCGGACACCCCTCTCTCTCCCGCATCTCGCCGCTCGAAGCCGAGCCGCCGCTGCGCCGTTTGCAGCCACCGCCGCACTCGCCGGAGTTCGAGCTCCGACGAGATCCGCCGCCGTCGCCCCGCACCGTTCCGTCGCCCTCGACCGGAGCTGCCGCCTCCCTCGTCTCCGCCTCGTCGCCCCGCTCCTTCTGGTGGTGATGCCTGAGCCGGAGAGCCATCGGAGCCGCCTCCCCGTTCAAACGCCGAAGCCGCCGCCACCGTCTTCCTCGCCGCCGACGTCGCTCGCCGCCGCGGTACTCCTCCCCGCCTCTCGTCCGTTGGATTTAGATCTAACAGATTAGATCCGTTCGTTTTTTTCTAATCTAGCGAGCGGTTCGTTCGTTAGCGTTCGTTAGCGAACGTTCGTTATATAGCCTTTTCGTTTTATTTTATTTCTGCCAGGGACCCGCCTATGATTAGAATTTTACAGATTAGTCCCTAATTTTCAAACGGTCATAACTTTTTACTCGTTAGTCCAAATCCAACGAAACCAATGCCCACGCCTTCGTTATGATCTCCTCTATCCGTATAAACAACTTAAACATGTTTTTTTGAAAATTTTAAAATTTGAATTAGATCAGATTTGAATTCAAACTTCATTTGATCATAACTTGAGTTTCGTAACTCCGATTTAGTTGATTCTTTTTGCAAATCAAAGCTCTTGACCTAAACATTCTGATAAGGCCAAATTCACATAATTTTGGTATTGTTAGAAATTGTTTTGTGTTGCAAGAGTTATTTTCTTGGTTTTGATGTTTTCTGAATCGTCTTTTTCGTTCTTCTCGATCTTTTGAGTGATTGCTTATGTGTGGTTACTATTGATTGCTTACGATAGATTGACTGGAGTGTGACGAGTAGAACTATCAAGAGTTTTGAGTGCGCATCATCTTCATCAACATTGCAGGCAAGTAACACTTTGATCATACCTTTTTCTACAACCCAGTTTTATTGCATTAGATCAATCCTCACACATTGCATGATTAGGATCTAATTAAATTGTGGGATGGGAAGTAGATGATGTAGTACCTATTACCTGTTTATTATCAAACCTTTGGGAGTTACTTCTATGTTTGCTCATTATGCCATGCTATGCTAGTAGACGTGGATTGGGTGAGTGATATCCATGACAGATGTGAGATTGATAATTAAGGGTTTATCTAAGGTGGCAACCTAGCACACATCTGGGTGGATTGAGGCACCTGGGGTTACCAGGACTTGCCTGTTTTATTTGGACCGCCACCCAGGCTCAAAGGGATCATGAGATTATTCATACTAGAAACTTCCGTGTGCAGCCACAAGCCATTATGGGCTCTGGCATAGTTGACTAAGTTGTGCGAACTCTTACAGTGGTAGACTAGCAGATGTAGGGGATGTAGGTGGTACGGTCTACCCGATCGTAAGGTGCTAGCGCTTCTGAAAGACTATGTCTCGGTCATTCGTTTCTCAAACACCCTATAGTGCGAGAAACCAAACGGAGGCGATCGAGTCTTGTGGGGAAAAGTGCGCAAACCTCTGCAGAGTGTAACAAACTAATCATGATTAGCCGTGTCCCCGGTTATGGACATCTTGAGTATCTAGTTCTTGGATTATCCTATTGATCTCATCACGTTACTTTAAATGAATATTGTTGGGTTTAATGATGTTACTTAATTGGGATTGAGAATGCTGTCAACCATTCTCAATGTTCAACAACCACCATCATAGTTAAATAAAATTTATTCCTTTGAAGTAGGGAAAAATTGGCTTTACGCAAAAACCTTATAACCATAGAGCTTTTCCACCAGCCAAATATGCATGTAGTGATAGCCTTTATTCATCATTCTCTATGGTGTGAATTTGCCAGTACATTCAATGTACTGACCCGTTTCGGGCTGCAACGTCTCATGTTGCAGGTTTCTTACGACGAGTAAGTGATACGTTAGGGTTACGATTTCTACACTCAACTTTGCCGTTGGTGTTGATGGGAATCCACAACCTTGTTGCTTCCGCTATATGGATTGAGGTAATAGTATTTACGTTACTTTATACATGTGATTTATCTCTGTTATAAATCCTTCGAGTACTGTGTGTGTCAGCATACCGATCCAGGAATGACACTTAAGCACAGAGACATGATCCATTCGGGTCGGGTTGCTACAAGATGGTATTAGAGCACATGTTGACTGTAGGACGTGACCCTAGAAACTGGCAAGCCCATAGCAAAGCTTTTTTCTCTACAACTTTCCCTTTCAAAAGGACCTTTTACCTCTCTTCTCTTCTGAGCTTATTCAAAAATTCTCTTTAGTGAGACCATACCCCTTTCCCCTTTTGACCACACGAAGATTCGACTGATGAGACCACTCCAAGAAGTACAAGATATCGGACAACTAAGACCACTTCGAAATGAAGAGTATTTTCCGTGCATCTGAATAATGGAAACTACAACGGTTGAAGGCCGAAGACAAGTAGAATTTGAAGGCTCTGAAGAATTCCCAGATTTGTATGACCTAGGAAGGCTACCCTTATGGAACTTGGCAGACTATGGAAGTTGTCAATACCCGAGATCATGGTGTATCGGAGAAAGACTAAAACAAGGAGCATGAGAACTCGAAGTTTTGAGGCAGGAGATATCAACTATGGAATGATAGCACATGGAAATGACAAGAGCAGAAACCCAGCTATCCAACGTGTTATGGCCCGCTTATGCTATTGTCACCATGCTGAGTTGATGCATTTCATCAGAATGGATTTAATGGTAGAAGGCTGATGGAGCACCTATTAGTAAGATGAAGTTTTAACCTTAGCTAGTGTATCACCAGGATCTGGAGTATTACATCAAGAAGTTAAGATGGAGCCACAAGAAGCCGTATTTGAAAGGAAGCATTTCGTGAAGAACTCAGGACCCAAAAGTTGAAAGTAGCCAAGCTAGAGTAGAAAAACCTCGAGATACCGAAGATTCGTCAGAAACGGAAGGACAGTAGTACCATGGTTCATGCCAATGTTGAAACCCAGAAGTTTGGAATGCCACTCCAGAAATATTAAAGGACGTCACGAGAAACTTTTTGTCAACAGAGAGGATCTGGCAGAAGAAATTGAGAAGGACAAACACGATCGGAAGAAGCCATTGGAGGCATGAACAAGACTTAAAGAGTTTGGCGACGTTGACCTTAGAAGATCAAACCCCTGTTATACACCTACGTTAGATGCGACGATTGTGAGCTGTCATTTGTTTTTTTTCCGACAGCCACAATAAAATCTGTCTTTTCAAAACTTTTGTTTGTATTGTGTGTATCCCTCTCTATCTCTCTTATCTTACCCCAAACCCACCTGGACCCAATAGAGGATGAATGGAGATGAGCTTGTATTTTCTGGACCGATGAGTCAGTTGGAGACAGACCAATGGATTCAGAACATGGAGGATCATATGGAGAACAACCCTATAGTCAAAAAGGATATGGCCCAGCATGCTCTTCAATGCTTTGAAAGAGGTGCTACTACTTGGTGGAGGATGTACCAAACCATCAATGGATGGCAAGGAGTAACCACTTGGAAAGAATTTAAGTTGACTTTGCTAAAGTCTCAGTTTGTGTCCCAGAAATTGAAGCCTTATGGAAAGGATATGAAAAAAAACTTGTGCATGCAAGCTTTGTGGAGAAATAGGACACAACCATAAAGAACACAAGGATGAATGCCCTAATTGTGAAGGAAGTCACCCAGCTGAAGAATGCCCAACTAGGCAGATCACTTGTTTCTTGTGTGAAGGGACTACCCACTGCCCTGCTCAGTGTCACATTTACCCCATGGTACAAAGAACCATCCAGCAGAAGAAAGAAGCAATGAGAGGAGCCCTTATGGAAAGTTTAGAAGAACCTGTGATGAAGGAAGATGTGGAGGACACACCCAAAGAAGAGCCAATTAAACCCTGCACCAAGTCATGCTATTCATGTGGAGAAGAAGGACACATCTCCTAGAATTGTTTGAATGGGGATTTAGTAGAATTCCCGACAGAGGAAGTAGAGTATGACCCACTGGAAATAGAAGCTCTGATGGGAATGGAAAAGTCCAGAAAGAGAAGTAGATTGGATTCCAGGAAGGATCTGAGTCATGTCACCTGTTATAAGTGCAAGGAGTCAGGGCACTACCTCAGCAATTGCCCAAAAAGGAAGCCAAGGACCCAAGTAGGCTATGTAATCACAAGGAAACCTCGAAACTTGTCAGAAGTAATATGTTTTAGTTGTAAAGGAGCAGGGCACTTTGCTAGAGAATGCCCCAAGGAGACGGAAACTTGTGCTAGATAGTTGAGTTTGCAACAAAAGAAATGGAGTAGTAGAAGTGAGAACATTTTCTTTTATATTGAGGTGTTGAGTTGAGACTTGTAATGGAAAAGCAAGAGATTGTAATCATTGGAGAATGAATAAAGTAGCAACGTTGGTACTGATATGGATTTTATGAGTTGTTACTCTATGAAGAAGGATTTTGACCATTTTTTTAGGATATAAGAAATATGGTCTATGGAAGGTTTGTGCATTTTAAGGTGGTAGTACCCTGTAATGGATTTCGGACAAAAATGAATACGAGTTTTGTCTCGATAAGTGTGATGCCCCAAGAGTATGTGGGATGAAGTTGGAGACTGACAGTTGTTTGGACCAAAGGTGATCAAAGGATTCAGAAGAGAATGTTAAGTTAATTCGAGATAGACTGAAGGTAGCTCAGTCCAGGCAGAAGAGTTATGTAGACTCAAAAACTCAAGAAGGTATGAAATTGGAGACAGAGCATGTCTTCATGTGTTCCCTCTGCAAGGAGTTAAACGAATTGGAGTTAAGGTAAAGTTAGCCCCGAGATTTGTAGGACCATACCGAGTTTTGGAGCGTATGAGAGAAGTGGCCTACAAGTTGGAGTTACCCGAAGGACTGTCAGGAGTTCAGGATGTGTTTCACGGTTCCCAGTTGAAGAAGTTAAATGCAGAGATGCCAATATTCCCGTGTAAGGATGCTTGACCCTGGAAAGGATAATGATGTTCCACGAAGTGGAATATGGACTTCATAACTATAAGTTTTTATCTCAGTATGAGGGATACCCCACGAGGATGAAGAGATGAATTAATATTGGATATAAAGGAGGTGTGATGTCGGAAATATGGATCAATGGAAACTCCTTGATGAGTCTGAGTAATCAAGTCTTAGTTTGGTGCCAATAGAAGGAAGACAGTACAATTGGATGGACTTAAGAATACTAGGAAGTTGGAAGTTGGAATAATGATCAGTTGCCCAATGATAAGTTCAAGGACTACAAGTGATGAGATGTGCCATAACCCACAGGCCCCAGGACCTGCCAAGAAGCAAGCACATTCTTGCTGAAGGAAAAACCCTAGAAGAGGATATGCTCCTATCGACCAGACGATTTTATAGGAGTAACGCAAACCTGAGAGTTGTGAAGGAACGATAGATGGTTGTTTGGCTTGCAGAATCTATGGATTTATCCGAACTTGGTTCGTCGACAAGAGAAATTCTGCAATGCTTGTGAGGATGACCGAGTGTTAGAATGCGAGATTCACTAAAGCATATATAGGGTAATGATTTGGGTGCGGGATGGATTGATCACCATACTGACTTACTCTTATTATTCGCCTTGCTATGTGGGATGGTAAATCTGAGTGACTTACCTATAGTAGAGAGACGACGATCAAAACCTTGTTTAAGCCTTAGAATGGTATAGGTATTTTCCCCTGTACATGGCAGCTTTTTGCCAACCGTAGGTTATACGGTGAGGATCAACCCAGACCCATTTCCTGCAGGAGAAACCACAAATTTTTGACCACCATGAGATATCGATAGTTGTTTAGTTTTGGCGCCAGACCTATCAGCTATGAAGACCCAATCTCAGAATAACCTTACTAAGAGGAAAGGACAGAAGAATTGAGGAAAAAGGTTATGCCGTTACCGGAAGAGCCAGAGAACGAATTTTACTAAAGATCTAAGAAGGCTGACACTGTCAAGGTTAAGGATGGAGTATATGAGTTTGATGGAACTGTAACCATGCTTCTAAGGGTGGTAGCACCCCAGACCCCTGGGATGATCGATGGATTTTGAGGAGACCCCCAAACCCTAACCTTTTCTTGCTAGCCTCTCCGAATCTCGAGGACGAGATTCATTTTAAGGGTGGTAGGTTTGTAACATCCCAAAATTCTAAACTTTGGAATGTTATAATAAGTAGATAGATTTGATTGATTGTTTGATTGATTGTCTGAAAGTGAGTGAATTCAAAACTTTTGAAAGTTAAATGAAAGGGAATAAAAGGACTTTCCCAAACTTTCATATTTGCTTTTTGATCTCCGTGAATTCAAATTCTTTTCAAATACAAAACCCTTGAGTGAAGATGATATGACTTCTTCCATTTAAAAATGAAAAGGGTGTTTGAAAAATATTTGAATTCCATTGGGAAATATTTTCCAATTTAGAAACTTTATGCAACTCAATGATTTTCACGAGAGAAGATAAAATGACTTCTTCAAATTATGAAATATGAGTTGGGAGTTTCAAAGGATCAATTTCAAGTCCTTTTGGAATTAATTTTCAATTTGGATTTATTTGAGTTTTATTCAAATTATTTTCCACCAAAAATAAAATATATGGAAAATAGGGTAACATGATTCCCTACATTAGAAAATTGGAGGAAAATTAATTTGAAATCATTTTGGTATTTTTAAAATGATTTTAGTTGGATTTTAATAGACCAGCAGCACTCTTTGATTTATCTGAATTTGTGTGGATTTTATTTGAAGTTATAAAAATGTTCACCATGTAGAAAATCTTTTTCTGAAAATTTTGATATATTATATGCCTATATAATATTTTTTATTTATTTTGCTTTTATTATTTTATTTGTCTGGAAAATAATGTTTAAAAAAAAACCTTCCCTCACTGACTGGGCCGGCCCAGCCGAAGCCAGGCCAAGGCCCAGCTCCGCGCCGCCTCGCCCGTCGTCCCCGTCCGGGACTCCTCCCGGAGTCCGGCGCCGCCCCGTCATCGGCTGCCCCTTCCCCACGCCACCGTGCCTCCCCTCCTCCTATAAAGCCGCCGCCCGGACACCCCTCTCTCTCCCGCATCTCGCCGCTCGAAGCCGAGCCACCGCCGCGCCGTTTGCAGCCACCGCCACACTCGCCGGAGTTCGAGCTCCGACGAGATCCGCCGCCATCGCCCCGCACCGTTCCGTCGCCCTCGACCGGAGCTGCCGCCTCCCTCGTCTCCGCCTCGTCGCCCCGCTCCTTTTGGTGGTGACGCCCGAGCCGGAGAGCCACCGGAGCCGCCTCCCCGTTCAAACGCCGAATCCGCCGCCACTGTCTTCCTCGCCGCCGACGTCGCCCGCCGCCGCGGTACTCCTCCCCCCCTCTCGTCCGTTGGATTTAGATCTAACGGATTAGATCCGTTCGTTTTTTTCTAATCTAGCAAATAGTTTGTTCGTTAGCGTTCGTTAGCGAATGTTCGTTATATAGCCTTTTCGTTTTATTTTATTTCTGCCAGGGACCCGTGTGTGATTAGAACTTTACAGATTAGTCCCTAATTTTCAAACGGTCATAATTTTTTACTTGTTAGTCCAAATCCAACGAAACCAACGCCCACGTCTTCGTTATGATCTCCTCTATCCGGATAAACAACTTAAACATGTTTTTTTTGAAAAGTTTAAAATTTGAATTAGATCAAATTTGAATTCAAACTTCGTTTGATCATAACTTGAGTTTCGTAACTCCGATTTAGTTGATTCTTTTTGCAAATCGAAGCTCTTGACCTAAACATTTTGATAAGGCCAAATTCACATAATTTTGGCACTGTTAGAAATTGTTTTATGTTGCAAGAGTTATTTTCTTGGTTTTGATGTTTTCCGAATCGTCTTTTTCGTTCTTCTCGATCTTTTGAGTGATTGCTTATGTGTGGTTACTATTGATTGCTTACGATAGATTGACCGGAGTGTGACGAGTAGAACTATCAAGAGTTTTGAGTGCGCATCATCTTCATCAACATTGCAGGCAAGTAACACTTTGACCATACCTTTTTCTATAACCCAGTTTTATTGCATTAGATCAATCCTCACACATTGCATGATTAGGATCTAATTAAATTGTGGGATGGGAAGTAGATGAGGTAGTACCTATTACCTGTTTATTATCATACCTTTGGGAGTTACTTCTATGTTTGCTCATTATGCCATGCTATGCTAGTAGACGTGGATTGGGTGAGTGATATCCATGACAGATGTGAGATTGATAATTAAGGGTTTATCTAAGGTGGCAACCTAACACACATTTGGGTAGATTGAGGCACCTGGGGTTACCAGGACTTGCCTGTTTTATTTGGACCGCCACCCAGGCTCAAAGGGATCATGAGATTATTCATACTAGAAACTTCCGTGTGCAGCCACAAGCCATTATGGGCTCTGGCATAGTTGACTAAGTTGTGCGAACTCTTACAGTGGTAGACTAGCAGTTTTAGGGGATGTAGGTGGTACGGTCTACCCGATCTTAAGGTGCTAGCGCTTCTGAAAGACTATGTCTCGGTCATCCGTTTCTCAAACACCCTGTAGTGTGAGAAACCAAACGGAGGCGACCGAGTCTTGTGGGGAAAAGTGCGCAAACCTCTGCAGAGTGTAACAAACTAATCATGATTAGCCGTGTCCCCGGTTATGGACATCTTGAGTATCTAGTTCTTGGATTATCCTGTTGATCTCATCACGTTACTTTAAATGAATATTGTTGGGTTTAATGATGTTACTTAATTGGGATTGAGAATGCTGTCAACCATTCTCAATGTTCAACAACCACCATGATAGTTAAATAAAATTTATTCCTTTGAAGTAGGGAAAAATTGGCTTTACGCAAAAACCTTATAACCATAGAGCTTTTCCACCAGCCAAATATGCATGTAGTGATAGCCTTTATTCATCATTCTCTATGGTGTGAATTTGCCAGTACATTCAATGTACTGACCCGTTTCGGGCTGCAACGTCTCATGTTGCAGGTTTCTTACGACGAGTAAGTGATACGTTAGGGTTACGATTTCTACACTCAACTTTGCCGTTGGTGTTGATGGGAATCCACAACCTTGTTGCTTCCGCTATATGGATTGAGGTAATAGTATTTACGTTACTTTATACATGTGATTTACCTCTGTTATAAATCCTTTGAGTACTGTGTGTGTCAGCATACCGATCCAGGGATGACACTTAAGCACAGAGACTTGATCCATTCGGGTCGGGTCGCTACAGACTATTACATGATGAACCGCATCCGGCATAATTCTCCATCACCGATCCATTGCCTATGAGCTTTCCATATATTGTTCTTCGCTTATTTACTTTTCCGTTGCTATTGCTATCATCACTACAAAAACATTACTTTTGCTACCGTTACCACTACTATCATATTACTTAATTTGCTACTAAATACTTTGCTGCAGATATTAAGTTTCCTGGTGTAGTTGAATTGACAACTCAGCTGCTAATACTTGAGAACATTCTTTGGCTCCCCTTGTGTCGAATCAATAAATTTGGGTTGAATACTCTACCCTCAAAAACTGTTGCGATCCCCTATACTTGTGGGTTATCAAGACTATTTTCTGGCACCGTTGCCGGGGAGCATAGCCTATTCTTTGAGTCACTTGGGATTTATATCTGCTTATCATTATGAAGAACTTGAGAGATCCAAAAACCAAGATTTATCCCTCAACTACGAGGGGAGGTAAGGAACTGCCATCTAGCTCTGCACTTGATTCACCTTCTGTTTTGAGTAAGCTTGCGACACCTAAACCTGCTTCTGTTATTCGTTCTGATATGTCGCATGTTATTGATGATGCCACTTCTGCTATGCATGATACTTATGATGAAACTACTTCTATGCTTGATACTAATGTGACACTTGGTGAATTTCTTGATGAACAACTTGCTAGGGTTAGAGAGAATGAAAATATTGAATCTGATAATATTGATGAAAGTGATGATGAAGACTCACATGTTATTCTTAAGGGTTATGTTTTTGAAAAAGAAGCTGCTCTAGCTATTTTAGCTTACAAAGATAGATACGAACTTAAGAGGTTATTAGCTAAATGGAATAAGCAATCTCTAAATGCTAGGATGAAACCTGACCCTGCTTTTGCTACTTCACCTATCTTTGTTACTTATAAGGATTATGAATTCTCTGTTGATCCTGATATAATTACTTTGGTTGGATCTGATCCTTTTCATGGCAATGACTCTGAAACTGTTGTGGAACATCTTACTAAATTAAATGATATAGCCACCCTGTTCACTAATGATGAGAAAACTCGTTACTTTTATATCCTTAAAATATTTCCGTTCTCATTAAAGGGTGATGCTAAGATATGGTTTAATTCTCTTGATCCTGGTTGTGTGCGTAGTCCCTAGGATATGATTTATTACTTCTCTGCTAAATATTTCCCTGCTCCTAAGAAACAAGCTGCCTTAAGGGATATATATAATTTGGTGCAAATTGGAGAAGAGAGTATCCCACAAGCTTGGGGGAGGCTTCTCAAGTTACTTAATGCTTTGCCTCATCATCCTCTTAAGAAAAATGAAATACTTGATATCTTTTATAATGGACTAACCGATACTTCCAGAGATTACCTGGATAGTTGTGCTGGTTCTGTTTTCAGGGAAAGAAGACCGGATGAAGCTGGAATTCTATTGAATAATATGTTGACAAATGAAAATAATTGGACACTTCCTGAACCAACTCCTGAGCCTATTCCTAAACCAACTCCGAAGAAGAGAGGTGTTCTATTTCTCAGTCCTGAAGATATGCAAGAGGCAAAGAAATCTATGAAAGAAAAAGGTATTAAAGCTGAAGATGTTAAGAATTTACCTCCTATTGAAGAAATACACGGTCTTAATTTACCGCCTGTTGAAGAAACATATGATCTTGATCCATCACCTATTGAAGAAACCCATGGTCTTGATAACCCGACACAGGTAGTAAAGGTAAATTCTCTCTATAGATTTGATGAAGGTGATATCCCTCCTTATAAGTTTGCTAGACAATGCTTAGATGAGTTTGAAAATTTCATTGTTAAACAAGAAAACTTTAATGCTTGTTTTGGTAGACAATTGAAATACAATTCAAATATGCTTGAACACTTGGGTGATTACATGGCTAATGTCAAAGGTGAACTTAAACTTATTAGTAAACATGCTTCTATGGTTACCACTCAGGTAGAACAAGTACTTAAAGCTCAAAATGATTTGCTCAATGAATTCAATAGTAAGAATAATGATAGAGCTATTAGAGTGGCTACTAGAACTGGTAGAATGACTCAGGAACCTTTGTATCCTGAAGGCCACCATAAGAGAATTGAGCAAGATTCTCAGAGAAATAATGTAGATGCACCTAATCCTTCTAATAGGAAGAAAAAGAAAAATGATTGGACTTTGCATTCTTCTAGTAAACCTATTACTGAAACACCTAAGAATCCAAATGATATTTCTATCTCTGATGGTGAAACACAATCTGGTAATGAACCTGAAACTAGTGATAATGTTAACGATAATGTTCATGATGATGCTCAACCTAGTAATGATAATGATATAGAAATTGAACCTGCTATTGATCTTGATAACCCACAATCAAAGAATCAACGTTATGATAAGAAAGACTTTGTTGCTAGGAAACATGGTAAATAAAGAGAACCATGGGTTCAGAAACCCATGCCTTTTCCTCCCAAACCATCCAAGAAAATGGATGATGAGGATTTTGAGCGCTTTGCTGAAATGATTAGACCTATCTACGTATGCGGTTAACTGATATGCTCAAAATGAATCCTTATGCTAAGTATATGAAAGATATTGTTACAAATAAAAGAAAGATACCGGAAGCTGAAATTTCCACCATGCTTGCTAATTATACTTTTAAAGGTGGAATACCTAAGAAACTAGGAGATCCCGGTGTACCAACTATACCATGCTCCATTAAAAGAAACTATGTTAAAACTGCTTTATGTGATCTTGGATCCGGTGTTAGTGTTATGCCACTCTCTTTATATCATAGACTTTATTTGAATAAGTTGACACCTACTGAAATATCTTTGCAAATGGCTGATAAATCAACTGCTATACCTGTCGGTATTTGTGAGGATGTGCCTGTTGTAGTTGCAAACGTTACTATTTTAACGGACTTTGTTATTCTTGATATTCCCGAGGACGATAGTATGTCTATTATTCTTGGAAGACCCTTTTTGAATATTGCAGGGGCTGTTATTGATTGCACTAAAGGCAAGTCACTTTTCATGTTAATGGTAATGAGCATACGGTACACTTTCCGAGGAAACAACCTCAAGTTCATAGTATCAACTCTTTTGGAAAAATTCCATCGATTATTATTGGAGGTTTTGAATTTCCTCTACCTACTGTCAAAAGAAATATGATATTCTTATTATTGGGGATGTGCATATCCCCGTTGAGGTAACATAGTGTTATTCGAAATTTCTCCGGTTCCATGTTATTCTGAATGAGTTCGTTAACAAGACTTGATCAACCTTGTTAGTGGATTCCTTTTGATAAGCATGAGATGGATGAAACTAGAAGGCACAACCTTCTGCACCCTACTTTTACTTTCTGTTATTTATATTAAATAAAATAAAAATAGTATTTTTCTGTCTGTTATCTGATTTATCCGTGGAATATAAAAATACCCCAAAAATAAAAGTTCTCCAAATGCCCTGAAATTTAAATAAGATTTTTTCTGGAATATTTGAGAATATTTGGCACTGAGAACACATCAGGAGGAGCTGGCACCTGGCCACGAGGGTCAGGGGCGTGCCCCCTTGCCTCGTGGGCCCACGATGGCCCTCCTCCACTTATCCTTTCACCCACACAATCCTTCCTCCCACAACCACGAATATTCAGCTCAAACCCGAGTCCAAGCTCATTTTGCTGCCATTTTTGATCTCCTTGCTCAAAGCACCTGATAATCCACAAGTATAGGGGATCGCAACAGTTTTCGAGGGTAAAGTATTCAACCCAAATTTATTGATTCGACACAAGGGGAGCCAAAGAATACTCTCAAGTATTAGCAGCTGAGTTGTCAATTCAACCACACCTGGAAACTTAATATCTGCAGCAAAGTGCTTAGTAGCAAAGTAATATGATAGTAGTGGTAACGGTAGCAAAAGGTAACAGTAGTAAAAGTAATGTTCTTGGTATTTTGTAGTGATGATAGCAATAGCAACGGGAAAGTAAATAAGCGAAGAACAATATATGGAAAGCTCTTAGGCAATGGATCAATGATAGAGAATTATGCCGGATGCGGTTCATCATGTAACAGTCATAACCTAGGGTGACAGAACTAGCTCCAGTTCATTGATATAATGTAGGCATGTATTCTGAATATAGTCATACGTGCTTATGGAAAAGAACTTGCATGACATATTTTGTCCTACCCTCCCATGGCAGCGGGGTCCTTACGGAAACTAAGGGATATTAAGGCCTCCTTTTAATAGAGTACCGGAACAAAGCATTAACACATAGTGAATACATGAACTCCTCAAACTACGGTCATCACCGGTAAGTATCCCGATTATTGTCACTTCGGGGTTAATGGATCATAACACATAATAGGTGACTATAGACTTGCAAGATAGGATCAAGAAAACTCATATATTGATGAAAACATAATAGGTTCAGATCTGAAATCATGGCACTCGGGCCCTAGTGACAAGCATTAAGCATAGCAAAGTCATAGCAACATCAATCTCAGAACATAGTGGACACTAGGGATCAAACCCTAACAAAACTAACTCGATTACATGATAGATCCCATCCAACCCATCACCGTCCAGCAAGCCTACGATGGAATTACTCACGCACGGCGGTGAGCATCATGAAATTGGTGATGGAGGATGGTTGATGATGACGATGGCGATGGGTTCCCCTCTCCGGAGCCCCGAACGGACTCTAGATCATCCCTCCCGAGAGGTTTTAGGGCTTGGCAGCGGCTCCGTGTCGTAAAACGCGATGAATTCTTCTCTTTGATTTTTTTCTCCCCGAAACACAATATATAGAGTTGGAGTTGGAGTCGGAGAGGCAACAGGGGGCCCACGAGGTAGGGGGCGCGCCCCCACCCTCGTGGAGAGGTGGTGGGCCCCCTGGCCTTCATCTTTTGCAGGTATTTTTCATATTTTCTGAAAATTTGCTCCATGAAGTTTCAGGTCATTCCGAGAACGTTTGTTTCTGCACATAAATAACACCATGGTAATTCTGCTGAAAACAGCGTCAGTCCTGGTTAGTTCCATTCAAATCATGCAAGTTAGAGTCCAAAACAAGGGCAAAAGTGTTTGGAAAAGTAGATACATTGGAGATGTATCAACTCCCCCAAGCTTAAACCTTTGCTTGTCCTCAAGCAATTCAGTTGATAAACTGAAAGTGATAAAAAATCTTTTACAAACTCTGTTTGCTCTTGTTATTGTAAATATGTAAAGCCAGCATTCATGTTTTCGGCAAAGATTATAACTAACCACATTCACAATAACGCTTAGGTCTCAAGTTTACTCATATCAATAGCATAATCAACTAGCGAGCAATAATAATAAATCTCAGATGACAACACTTTCTCAAAACAATCATAATATGATATAACAAGATGGTATCTCGCTAGCCCTTTCTGAGACCGGAAAACATAAATGCAGAGCACCTTTAAAGACCAAGGGCTGACTAGACATTGTAATTCATGGTAAAAGAGATCCAGTCAAGCCATACTCAATGTAAACTAACAGTAATGATTGCAAATGACAGTGGTGCTCTCCAAGCGGTGCTTTTTAATAAGAAGATGATGACTCAGCATAAAAGTAAATAGATAGGCCCTTCGCAGAGGGAAGCAGGGATTTGTAGAGGTGCCAGAGCTCGGTTTTGAAACAGAGGTGAATAATATTTTGAGCGGTATACTTTCATTGTCAACATAACAACCAAGAGATGGCAATATCTTCCATGCTACACACATTATAGGCGGTTCCCAAACAGAATGGTAAAGTTTATACTCCCCCTTCCACCAACAAGCATCAATCCATGGCTTGCTCGAAACAACGAGTGCCTCCAACTAACAACAATCCCGGGGGAGTTTTGTTTGCAATTATTTTGATTTAGTTTGCATAAAGCATGGGACTGGGCATCCCGGTGACCAGCCATTTATCTCGTGAGTGAGGAGCGGAGTCCACTCCTCTTGAGAATAACCCGCCTAACATGGAAGATACAAACAACCCTAGTTGATACATGAGCTATTTGAGCATACAAAACAGGATATTTATTTGAAGGTTTAGAGTTTGGCACATACAAATTTACTTGGAACTGCAGGTAGATACCGTATATAGGTAGGTATAATGGAATCATGTGGAATAACTTTGGGGTTTAAGGGATTGGATGCACAAGCAGTATTCCCGCTTAGTACAAGTGAAGGCTAGTAAAAGACTGGGAAGCGACCAGCTAGAGAGCGACAATAGTCATGAACATGCATTAAAATTAATCAACACCGAATGCAAGCACGATTAGGATACAATCCACCATGAACATAAATATCGTGAAGGCTATGTTGATTTTGTTTCAACTACATGCGTGAACATGCGCCAAGTCAAGTCACTTAAATCATTCAGAGGAGGATACCACCCTATCATACCACATCATAACCATTTCAATAGCATGTTGGCACGCAATGTAAACCATTATGACTCATAGCTAATCAAGCATGGCACAAGAAACTATGATCTCTAGTTGTCATTGCAAACATGTTTATTCATAATAGGCTGAATTAGGAACGATGAATTGATCATATTTACAAAAACAAAAGAGGTCGAATTCATACCAGCTTTTCTCATCTCAGTCAGTCCATCATATATCATCATAATTGCCTTTCACTTGCACGACCGAATAGTGTGAATAATAATAATAGTGCATGTGCATTGGACTAAGCTGGAATCTGCAAGCATTCAATAAATAGGAGAAGACAGGACAATATGGGCTCTTTTGTCAGATCAACAAGTATGCATATAAGAGCCACTTCAACAATTTAATTATGGTCTTCTCCTATCAACCCCCAAAGAAAAGAAAAGAAATAAAACTATTTATACGGGAAAGCTCCCAACAAGCAAAAGAAGAACATGAAATATTTTTGGGTTTTCTTTTTAATTACTACTACAAGCATGGAAAGTAAACTAACTAAAAGCTACAACTAATTTTTTTGGTTTTTCTTAAGGTTTTTTAAACACACAAGAAGAAAGCATAAAAAGGAAAATAAACTAGCACGGGTGATACAATGAAAAAGTATGAGCACCGACATCTAGCAATGAGTGTGTGAACATAAATGTAATGTCGGTGGGAAATACGTAGTCCCCCAAGCTTAGGCTTTTGGCCTAAGTTGGTCTATGGCCACGGCTAGCCTAGCGGATATCCATAATAGTAGTTGGGGTCTACTGCGATGCAGCGGTTATCGCCTGCTGAGCTGCAACGTGGCGACGAGTGGCCTCCGCTCTCCTCTCGTACTCATCTGCCTCCTCTCTGGTAATAGTATATCTTCCTTTTGCCTGATGATCAAAGAAGGTAGGAACATGGAGAGTAATATGGACAGCACGACGTCTGTCAAAGATTAGTCGATACTGGAGAGGTGATTCATTCCTCTCAACAAACTGATGGTGAACCATAGCATTAAAGTCTAGGTAAACAGGAGGTAATTCAATATCATCTTCGCGTATGGCTATACCAAGAAAATTAGCTATGCGGGTTGCATAAATTCCTCCAAAGAAATCTCCATTAAATCTATTAAGATGCAACCTACGTGCAACAATGGCTCCCAAATTATAAGATTTATCTCCTAACACAGCACTCCTAAGAATACTGAGGTCGGGGACACACATGTGACATGCCTTATCTTTACCATTAATGCATCTACCTATGAAGAGAGCAAAATAATGTATAGTAGGAAAGTGAATGCTCCCTGTGGTAGCTTGTGTAATATATCTAGATTGTCCCACAGTTATGCTAGCAAGAAAATCTCTAAATTCAGATTTGCGAGGATCCCTTATACCACCCCATTGTGGAAGTTTGCAAGCAGTGGTAAAATCCTCTAAGCCCATAGTATAAGAATTTTCATAAAGATCAAACAGGACAGTTGGAGAATTACGTGAAGTTGAAAATTCAAACCTCCTCACAAAGGTACTGGTGAGGTTGTGATACTGACTGCACTTCTCTTCCTCGAAGCTCACAAGATCGGCGTTACACAAATATGCATTGAATTCTTCCTTAATTTCTGCTCGATCCATAAAATTTTCAGAAGGCCACTCACAAGGACGCACTGGAGCGTCTCTTGGTGGCTCTTCATCAGCATCACGCATTGCAAGCCTGGGTCCTTGCTTCCTTGAGGAACCACCTTGGAACATTTTCCCTAAGCATTTTTCTTCCTCTGAAAAATTCTGAATTTTTTTAGTAACTTCAAAATAAAATTGAACCAAACTCAATAATATTGATAGCAACTACTCCTACAAGTGCCTAGGGCCTATATCATGCATCAAAACTACTTTTGACCATATAAATTTGACATGCAAGCTCAAGAACAGGGTCACCTAAGCAGCAAAAAATTTCAATGAATAAAGAACTAGAACAAAAACTAATTGGACCAATGGAGGAGTCACATACCAAGGAACAATCTCCCCAAGCAGTTTTGTGAGAGGTGCTTTGAGCAAGGAGATCGAAAATGGCAGCAAAGTGAGCTTGAACTCGTGCTTGAGCTGGATATTCGTGTTTGGGGGAGGAAGAAGGAGTGTGTGGGTGAAAGGATAAGTGGAGGAGGGCCACCATGGGCCCACGAGGTAGGGGGCGGCGCGCCCTCCACCCTCGTGAGCAGGTGGTTGACCCCCCTGCTGTGTTCTCAGTGCCAAATATTCTCAAATATTCTAGAAAAAAGCATATTTAAATTTCAGGGCATTTGGAGAACTTTTATTTTCGAGGTATTTTTATATTGCACGGATAGTCAGATAACAGACAGAAAAATATTTATTTTTATTTATTTAATATAAATAACAGAAAGTGAAGGTGGGGTATAGAAGGTTGTGCCTCTGGTTTCATCCATCTCATGATCATCAAAAGGAATCCACTAACAAGGTTGATCAAGTCTTGTTAACGAACTCATTCAGAATAACATGGAACCGGAGAAATTTCGTATAACACTATGTTACCTCAACGGGGATATGCACATCCCCAATAATAAGAATATCATATTTCTTTTTGACAATAGGAAGAGGAAATTCAAAATCTCCAAATATAATCGATGGAATCTTTCCAATAGAGTTGATACTGTGAACTTGAGGTTGTTTCCTCAGAAAGTGTACCGTATGTTCATTACCATTAACATGAAAAGTGACATTGCCTTTAGTGCAATCAATGACAGCCCCTGCAGTATTCAAAAAGTGTATTCCAAGAATAATAGACATACCATCGTCCTCGGGAATATCAAGAATAACAAAGTCCGTTAAAATAGTAACGTTTGCAACTATAACAGGCACATCCTCACAAATACCGACATGTATAGCAGTGGATTTATCAGCCATTTGCAAAGATATTTCAGTAGGTGTCAACTTATTCAAATCAAGTCTATGATATAAAGAGAGAGGCATAACACTAACACCGGCTCCAAGATCACATAAAGCAGTTTTAACATAGTTTCTTTTAATGGAGCATGGTATAGTGGGTACTCATGGATCTCCAAGTTTCTTTGGTATTCCACCCTTAAAAGTATAATTAGCAAGCATGGTGGAAATTTCAGCTTCTGGTATCTTTCTTTTATTAGTAACAATTTCATTCATGTATTTAGCATAAGGATTCATTTTGAGCATATCAGTTAATTGCATACGCAAAAAGATAGGTCTAATCATTTTAGCAAAGCACTCAAAATCCTCATCATCATTTTTCTTGGATGGTTTGGGAGGAAAAGGCATGGGTTTCTGAACCCAAGGCTCTCTTTCTTTACCATGTTTCCTAGCAACAAAGTCTTTCTTATCATAATGTTGATTCTTTGATTGTGGGTTATGAAGATCAACAACAGGTTCAATTTCTACATCATTATCATTACTAGGTTGAGCATCATCATGAACATTATCAGTAACATTATTACTAGTTTCAGGTTCATTACCAGATTGTGTTTCAGCATCAGAGATAGAAATATCATTTGGATTCTCAGGTGTTTCAGTAATAGGTTCACTAGAAGCATGCAAAGTCGTTTCATTTTTCTTTTTCTTTCTTTTAGAAGGACTAGGTGCATCTTTTTATTTCTCTGAGAATATTGCTCAATTCTCTTAGGGTGGCCTTCAGGATACAAAGGTTCCTGAGTCATTCTACCAGTTCTAGTAGCCACTCTAACAACATAATCATTATTCTTACTATTCAATTCATTGAGCAAATCATTTTGAGCTTTAAGTACTTGTTCTACTTGAGTGGTAACCATAGAAGCATGTTTACTAATAAGTTTAAGTTCATCTTTAACATTAGCCATATAATCACCCAAGTGTTCAAGCATATTTGAATTGTATTTCAATTGTCTACCAAAATAAGCATTAAAGTCTTCTTGCTTAGCCATAAATTTATCAAACTCATCTAAGCATGGGCTAGCAATTTTAGTAAATGGGATTTCAGCTTTATCATATCTATAGAGAGAATTTACCTTTACTATCTGTGTCGGGTTATCAAGACCATGAGTTTCTTCACTAGGTAAGGGATCAAGATCATATGTTTCTTCAACAGGCGGTAAATTAAGACCATGTATTTCTTCAATAGGAGGTAAATTCTTAACATCTTCAGCATTAATACCTTTTTCTATCATAGATTTCTTTTCCTCTTGCATATCTTCAGGAATGAGAAATAGAATACCCCTCTTCTTTGGAGTTGGTTTAGGAATAGGCTCAGGAATTGGCTCCGGAGATGTCAAATTATTTTCATTTGTCAACATATTATTCAATAGAATTTCAGCTTCATCCGGTGTTCTTTCCCTGAAAACAGAACCAGCACAACTATCCAGGTAATCTCTGGAAACATCGGTTAGTCCATTATAAAAAAATATCAAGTATTTCATTTTTCTTAAGAGGATGATCAGGCAAAGATTAAGTAATTGGAGAAGCCTCCCCCAAGCTTGTGGGAGACTCTCTTCTTCAATTTGCACAAAATTGTATATATCCCTTAAAGCAGCTTGTTTCTTATGAGCAGGGAAATATTTAGCAGAGAAGTAATAAATCATATCCTAGGGACTACGCACACAACCAGGATCAAGAGAATTAAACCATATCTTAGCATCACCCTTTAATGAGAACAGAAATATTTTAAGGATATAAAAGTAACGAGTTCTCTCATCTTTAGTGAACAGGGTGGCTATATCATTTAATTCAGTAAGATGTGCCACAACAGTTTCAGATTCATATCCATGAAAAGGATCAGATTCAACCAAAGTAATTATATCAGGATCAACTAAGAATTCATAATCCTTATCGATAACACAGATAGGTGAAGTAGCAAAAGCAGGGTCAGGTTTCATTCTAGCATTTAGAGATTGCTTATTCCATTTAGCTAATAACCTCTTAAGTTCGTTTCTATCTTTGCAAGCTAAAATAGCTAAAGAAGCTTCTTGATGAAAGACATAACCCTCAGGAATAACAAGTGATTCTTCATCATCACTTTCATCAGTATTATCAGATTCAATATTTTCAATCTCTCTAGCCCTAGCAATTTGTTCATCAAGGAAATCACTAAGTGGCACAGTAGTATCAGACATAGAAGTAGTTTCATCATAAGTATCATGCATAGCAGAAGTGGCATCATCAATAACATGCGACATATCAGAATGAATAGCAGAAGCAGGTATAGGTGTCGCAAGCTTACTCAAAACAGAAGGTGAATCAAGTGCAGAGCTAGATGGCAGTTCCTTTCCTCCACTCGTAGTTGAGGGATAAATCTTGGTTCTTGGATCTTTCAAGTTCTTCATAATGATAAGCAGATATAAATCCCAAGTGACTCAAAGAATAGAGCTATGCTCCCCGGCAACGACGCCAGAAAATAGTCTTGATAACCCACAAGTATAGGGGATCACAACATTTTTCAATGGTAAAGTATTCAACCCAAATTTATTGATTCGACACAAGGGGAGCCAAAGAATACTCTCAAGTATTCGCAGCTGAGTTATCAATTCAACCACACCTGGAAACTTAATATCTGCAGCAAAGTGTTTAGTAGCAAAGTAATATGATAGTAGTGGTAACGGTAGCAAAAGGTAACAATAGTAAAAGTAATGTTTTTGGTATTTTGTAGTGATGAGAGCAATAGCAACGGGAAAGTAAATAAGCGAAGAACAATATATGGAAAGCTCGTAGGCAATGGATCGGTGATAGAGAATTATGCCGGATGTTGTTCATCATGTAATAGTCATAACCTAGGGTGACACAGAACTAGCTCCAGTTCATTGATATGATGTAGGCATGTATTCCGAATATAGTCATGCGTGCTTATGGAAAAGAACTTGCATGACATCTTTTGTCCTACCCTCCCGTGGCAGCGGGGTCCTTACGGAAACTAAGGGATATTAAGGCCTCCTTTTAATAGAGTACCAGAACAAAGCATTAACACATAGTGAATACATGAACTCCTCAAACTACGGTCATCACCGGTAAGTATCCCGATTATTGTCACTTCGGGGTTAACGGATCATAACACATAATAGGTGAGTATAGACTTGCAAGATAGGATCAAGAACACTCATATATTGATGAAAACATAATAGGTTCAGATCTGAAATCATGGCACTCGGGCCCTAGTGACAAGCATTAAGCATACCAAAGTCATAGCAACATCAATCTCAGAACACAGTGGACACTAGGGATCAAACCCTAACAAAACTAACTCGATTACATGATAGATCCCATCCAACCCATCACCGTCCAGCAAGCCTATGATGGAATTACTCACGCACGGCGGTGAGCATCATGAAATTGGTGATGGAGGATGGTTGATGATGACAATGTCGACGGATTCCCCTCTCCGGAGCCCTGAACGGACTCTAGATCATCCCTCCCGAGAGATTTTAGGGCTTGGCGACGGCTTCGTATCGTAAAACGCGATGAATTCTTCTCTTTGATTTTTTTCTCCCTGAAACACAATATATAGAGTTGGAGTTGGAGTCGAAGAGGCAACAGGGGGCCCACAAGGTAGGGGGCGCACCCTAGGGGGGCAGGCACGCCCCCAACCTCGTGGAGAGGTGGTGGGCCCCCTGTCCTTCATCTTTTGTAGGTATTTTTCATATTTTCTGAAAAGTTGCTGCGTGAAGTTTCAGGTCATTCCGAGAACGTTTGTTTCTGCACATAAATAAAGTCCAGGTTAGTTCCATTCAAACCATGCAAGTTAGAGTCCAAAACAAGGGCAAAAGTGTTTGGAAAAGTAGATACGTTGGAGATGTATCAGCACCTCTCACAAAACTTCTCGGGGAGATTGTTCCTTGATATGTGACTCCTCCATTGGTCCAATTAGTTTTTGTTCTAGTGCTTTATTCATTGCAAATTTGTGCTGCCTAGGTGACGATGTTCTTGAGCTTGCGTGTCAAATTTATATGGTTCCAAGTAGTTTTGATGCATGATATAGGCTCTAAGCACTTGTAGGAGTAGTTGCTATCAATTTTGTTGAGTTTGGTTTACTTTTATTTTTGAAGTTACTAAAAATTTCAGAATTTTTCAGAGGAAGAAATATGCTTAGGAAAATGTAGCAAGGTGGTTCTTCAAGGAAGAAAGGACCCAGGCTTGAAATGCGTGATGCTGATGAAGAGCCACCAAGAGACACTTCAGTGTGTCCTTGTGAATGGCCTTCGGAAAACTTTATGGATCAAGCGGGAATTAAGGAAGAATTTAACGCATATTTGCGTAACGCTGATCTTGTGAGCTTCGAGGAAGAAAAGTGCCGCCAGTACCACTATCTCACTAGTTCCCTTGTGAGCAGGTTTGAATTTTCATCTTCACGTAATTCTTCAACGCTCCTGTTTGATCTTTATGAAAATTCTTACAGTATGGATTTAGAGGATTTAACCACTGCTTGCAAGCTTCCACAATGGAGTAGTATCATGGAACCTCGCAAATATGAATTTAGAGATTTTCTTGCTAGTATAACTGTGGGGGAATCTAGAGATATAACACAAGCTACCATAGGGAGCATTCATTTTCCTGCTATACATTATTTTGCTCTCTTCATAGGTAGGTGTATAAATGGTAAAGATGAGGCATGCCACATGTGTGTCCCTGACCTCAGTATTCTTAGGAGTGCTGTGTTAGGAGATAAATCTTATAATTTGGGAGCCATTGTTGCACGTAGGTTGCATCTTAATAGATTTAATGGAGATTTCTTTCGTGGAATTTATACAACCCGCTTAGCTGATTTTCTCGGTGTGACCATACGCGAGGATGATATTGAATTGCCTCCCGCTTACCTAGATTTTAATGCTATGGTTCACCACCAGTTTGTTGAGAGGAGTGAATCACCTCTCCAGTATCGACTAATCTTTGACAGACGGCATGTTGTCCATATTATTCTCCCTGCTCCTGCCTTCTTTGATTATCAGGCAAAAGGAAGATATGTTATTACCAAAGAGGAGGTAGACGAGTACGAGAGGAGGGCGGAGGCTGCTCGTCGCCACGCTGCAGCTCGGAGGCGATAGCCGCTGCATCTCAGTACGACCCCAACTATTATTATGGATATCCGCCAGGCCAACCGTGGCCATAGACCAACTTAGGCCAAAAGCCTAAGCTTGGGGGAGTACGTATTTCTTGCCGACATTACATTTATGTTCACACACTCATTGCTAGATGTCGGTGCTCATACTTTTTCATTATATCATCCATGCTAGTTTATTTTTCTTTTTATGCTTTCTTCTTGTGTGTTTAACAAACCTTCAGAAAAACCAAAAAATTAGTTGTAGCTTTTAATTAGTTTACTTTCCATGCTTGTAGTAGTAATTAAAAAGAAAACCCAAAAAGATTTCCTGTTCTTCTTTTGCTTGTTGGGAGCTTTCCCGTGTAAATAGTTTTATTTCTTTTATTTTCTTTGGGGGTCGATAGGAGAAGACCATGATTAAATTGTTGAAGTAGATCTTATATGCATTATTGTTGATCTGACAAAAGAGCCCATATTGCCTTGTCTTCTCCTGTTTATTGAATGCTTGCAGATTCCAGCTTAGTCCAATGCACGCGCACTATTATTATTATTCACACTATTTGGTCATGCAAGTGAAAGGCAATTATGACGATATATGATGGACTGACTGAGATGAGAAAAGCTGGTATGAACTCGACCTCTCTTGTTTTTGTAAATATGATTAGTTCATCGTTCCTGATTCAGCCTATTATGAATAAACATGTTTGCAATGACAACTAGAGATCATAGTTTCTTATGCCATGCTTGATTAGCCGGAGCTTATAATGGTTTACCTTGCGTGCCAACATGCTATTAAAATGGTTGTGATGTGGTATGATAGGGTGGTATCCTCATCTGAATGATTTAAGTGACTTGACTTGGCACATGTTCACTCATGTAGTTGAAACAAAATCAACATAGCCTTCACGATATTTATGTTCATGGTGGATTATATCCTACTCATGCTTGCATTCAGTGGTGATTAATTTTAATGCATGTTCATGACTGTTGTCGCTCTCTAGCTGGTCGCTTCCCAGTCTTTTGCTAGCCTTCACCTGTACTAAGCGGGAATACTGCTTGTGCATCCAACTCCATAAACCCCAAAGTTATGCCATATGAGTCCACCATACCTACCTATATACGGTATCTACCTGCTGTTCCAAGTAAATTTGTATGTGCCAAACTCTAAACCTTCAAATAAATATCCTGTTTTGTATGCTCGAGTAGCTCATGTATCAACTAGGGTTGTCCGTATCTTCCATGTTAGGCGGGTTATTCTCAAGAGGAGTGGACTCCGCTCCTCACTCACGAGAAACTGGTTGGTCACCTGGATGCCCAGTCCCATGCTTTATGCAAATCAAATCAAAATAATTGCAAACAAAACTCCCCCTGGGACTCTTGTTAGTTGGAGGCACTCGTTGTTTCGAGCAAGCCATGGATTGATGCTTGTTGGTGGAGGGGGTATAAACTTTACCATTCTATTTGAGAACTGCCTATAATGTGTGTAGCATGGAAGATACTGCTCAAAATTATTATTCATCTCTATTTCAAAACGAAGCTCTGGCACCTCTACAAATCCCTGCTTCCCTCTGCGAAGGGCCTATCTATTTACTTTTATGCCGAGTCATCATCCTCTTATTAAAAAAGCACCAGTTGGAGAGCATCGCTGTCATTTGCATTCATTACTGTTAGTTTACATTGAGTATGACTTGACTGGATCTCTTTTACCATGAATTACAATGTCTAGTCAGTCCTTGATCTTTAAAGGTGCTCTACATTTATGTTTTGCAGTCTCAGAAAGGGCTAGCGAGATACCATCTTGTTATATCATATTATGATTGTTTTGAGAAATTGTTGTCATCCGAGATTTTTATTATTGCTCGCTAGTTGATTATGCCATTGATATGAGTAAACTTCAGACCTAAGCGTTATTGTGAATGTGGTTAGTCATAATCTTTGCTGAAAACTTGAATGCTGGCTTTACATATTTACAACGACAAGAGCAAACAGAGTTTGTAAAAGTTTTTTTATCACTTTCAGTTTATCAACTGAATTGCTTGAGGACAAGCAAATGTTTAAGCTTGGGGAGTTGACACGTCTCCATCGTATCTACTTTTCCAAACACTTTTGCCCTTGTTTTGGACTCTAACTTGCATGATTTGAATGGAACTAACCCAGACTGACGCTGTTTTCAGCAGAATTGCCATGGTGTTATTTATGTGCAGAAACAAAATTTCTCGGAATGACCTGAAACTTCACGGAACATCTATTCGGAAATAATAAAAAATCCTTGCAAAAGATGAAGACGACGGGGCCCACCACCTGTCCACGAGGGTGGGGGGCGCGCCCCCTACCTCGTGGCCCCCCTGGAGCTCCTCCGACCTCAACTCCAACTCTATATATTTGCTTTCGGGGAGAAAAAAAATCAGAGAGAAGGATTCATCACGTTTTACGATACGGAGCCCCCGCCAAGCCCTAAAACCTCTCGGGATGGCTGATCTGGAGTCCGTTCGGGGCTCCAGAGAGGGGAACCGTCGCCATCGTCATCATCAACCATCCTCCATCACCAATTTCATGATTCTCACCGCCGTGCATGAGTAATTCCATCGTAGGCTTGCTGGACGGTGATGGGTTGGATGAGATTTATCATGTAATCGAGTTAGTTTTGTTAGGGTTTGATCCCTAGTATCCACTGTGTTTTGAGATTGATGTTGCTATGACTTTGCTATGCTTAATGCTTGTCACTAGGGCCCGAGTGCCATGATTTAAGATCTGAACCTATTATGTTTTCATCAATATATGACAGTTCTTGACCTATCTTACAAGTCTATAGTCACCTATTATGTGTTATGATCCGTTAACTCTGAAGTGACAATAATCAGGATACTTACCGGTGATGACCATAGTTTGAGGAGTTCTTGTATTCACTATGTGCTAATGCTTTATTCCGATACTCTATTAAAAGAAGGCCTTAATATCCCTTAGTTTCCATTAGGACCCCGCTGCCACGGGAGGGTAGGACAAAAGCTGTCATGCAAGTTCTTTTCCATAAGCACGTATGACTATATTCGGAATATATGCCTACATTACATTGATGAATTGGAGCTAGTTCTATGTCACCCTATGTTATGACTATTACATGATGAACCGCATCCGGCATAATTCTCCATCACCGATCCATTGCCTACGAGCTTTCCATATATTGTTCTTCACTTATTTACTTTTCCGTTGCTATTGCTATCATCACTACAAAATATCAAAAACATTACTTTTGCTACTGTTAACACTACTATCATATTAATTTGCTACTAAATACTTTGCTGCAGATATTAAGTTTTCAGGTGTGGTTGAATTGACAACTCAGCTTCTAATACTTGAGAATATTCTTTGGCTCCCATTATGTCGAATCAATAAATTTGGGTTGAATATTCTACCCTCAAAAACTGTTGCGATCCCCTATACTTGTTGGTTATCATATCCGCTGCCACCACCTCCTCGAGCATCACTTTGACGATTCCTTCGGTGGAATCATGCGGAATTGAGTCTACAACAACCCTGTAAAATTTTGTCGCGTTCCGATGGAGCAATCTCCGCCGATCTCCGATATACCGGAGCCCTGTCGAGTCTGGACGGGAATCAGGACGAGTTTAGGGCATGGTCTCAAGAGCCCAGCTCGGAGCTTATTTGGAAGATCCATCCGTTCATTTGCTGTGGAATTTTCATATCTACCACCTCTGAACATTTCAGCTCGATCCGACCGTTCAAACTCCGGGAACCTTCCGATTAGTGCATCACTTTTTGGATCTGTTTTCTGCGTGAATACAAATCCGACCTGAGATCATCTCTGCTCATGAACAAAATATTGGACAACCTTTTTGGAAGAATCTATTTCTAGAGTATTGTGTTTTATTTCCGAACATGTGCTCACGAATTTTGCTCCTTTTAGGAGGTAATCTTCACCGTCATGCTGGTGTCAAACCAGTCCAACAATATTGCTTCACGGCTGCCGATCTGCACTAGACACGTCGTCGCTTTGTTGAGCGGAGCTCAACTTCTTTGGATCATCATCTCGGCGAGCCAAACAAAGAGTTCGGAATCGCAAAGGATAAATCATCACCAACATCGCCACCCTACGGATCACACGGAGCAGGCACACCGGCATCGCCGCATGGTCACTTCATCAAGCCGGCATTGACCACGTCACAAGTTATGACCTGCATCGGCTTGGCCCCACTGTTGCTTCTTCAAGCTGATGTCCATCATGCCGAACTGCTTCAACACCTCGGCTGACACGGTAGCTGCAACGTCACCTTACCGACCCGCTCCGTCACCTTGGCTGGACCGGGGGCTTCACCATATTTTCATCAAACCTACTCCGATGACTTCGGCGTCACCAGCCGACCTGCTTCGACTCATCGGATGACATGGAGGCTTCGACACCTCGGCTGGATCAGGGACTTTGCTATTTCTTCATCAACATACTCCGGTTACTCCGACGTCACCAGCCGACCAGCTTCGTCACGTTAGCTGGACCCGGGGCTTTGCCTCAGCGAGCCAACCTTTGCCAGCGTCGCCATGCTGTCGCTTTATCGCCCATCAGGCAATGGGTGTGCCGATCGAGTCCCAATTTTGGGAGTCACCTTTCTTTGGATTGCTACACCAAATAAACCAGGTGCTATTAATCCTAGTAATTTTTGTTTGTTTGGGTTTATTTTTCCGAGGAATTATTACTCTGGATTGTTTCATCATCTGTACACAGGTCTATCAAATGGTGGCTGCATTAACGAGGGTCGCATGGTGGTTCGGCTTTGCAACGCCTTTACCGCATCACGCCGACGCCCTGCATCGACATTGACTTCGGCGCCAGGCCATATATATTTAAATAAATTATTTTGCGTAAATTAATTATGCGAGGATTTTTGTATATTTATATTATTGTTGTTGGACTACACTATTTTACATGTGTAGATAATCGACTTCGACTGCGTCATGCGGTCACTTTGGCAAGCCGACATCATCGTCCCAATCGGCCTAAATCGGCTCACATGATCACCTTGTTGGTCGAATTGCCATACCGACATGTTCGGTTGCCTCGGGACTTCGGCATCGCTGAGGGAGCTCTACCTCATCGAGTGTTCGGCACACATGCCATATTTCTTTTATTACTCACTTTGCATAAATTATTAATCATGCATCCTTTTTTTATTATTACTATTATCTCCGGCTTGCACTATCTTCTATGCACAGGTAAATGATCCGGATTGGGCAACACCGTCACCTCGGCGTATCGACATATCACATCACCTCGGCTGGACCGGGGGTTTCGTCATCACTTCATTAACCCACGCCGGGTACTTCGGCATCACACTGCCAGCCTGCATTGGCCGTGCTATGTCGCCACTTCGGAGCATCGAGCTCTTTGCTCTGCCACCTCGGGACCGGCTTGGGGGCTGGGAGCTCATCCCGCCGTAAGGTCGGACCGCGTCATCAATACCGAGCACATTAACCAGCTAAGTCGCTTCCATGCTCAAAAACTTTTAGTTTTCAATTTTGTTTGGTTCGACCAAGCATTATACTTTTTGGCAAAAAGTTGTTTGTAAAAAACTTCCTTGTCAAAACTTTGTTTGTGACACACAAATTCAAATACCCCATTTACTTGGGGGCTTCCTTTATGAAGTCTTTCCTCTTGCATATGATTATACTTGTGTGGTTTCGTTCCTTGTTCGTGTATTACGCCACAATATGCACCATGTTGACTTAAGTGTTCCGCAAGCGGGGTTGCCTTGCTCCTGGGTTTACCCCTACGTTCCCGATTGTTTGGCTAGGGAGTAAAGGGAGCACCTTTGCGTTTGTCACGATCGGGTCATCCGAGCTCGGACCTCAGACTGGGTGAAACCGAAAGCTAGCGCTCTTATTGTTTTCAATCATGGTCGGCACAGAACGGAACTCATGAGTACAAAAATCTATTGCACAAGTCTCATAGTAACAATGAGCAACCGAAGAAAGGTATCGATGGGGGTACTATTTTCTTCGAAGATGCTTCTTACACTTCGTTAGTAATATAGCATAAGTTCCCTGAGCGCGCTTTGTCTGTTACAGCCTTATGGCCTGGTTATCGGAAGCACCGTCAATATTCTCGACAGGTGGAGTACATAACACTTTTCGGCCCTTGACCGAACAGGGAGAAGCCGATGGTCGGTTAAGACGCGTTTAAAAGTTCGGGTGAATACAGATATGATATAAGTATTTCTGTAAAATTCTTTTACCCAAGTTTACGGGGGGCTCTTAAATTTATATGAGCCATTTTATAGTAAATGTGTTTTCTTCCTAGTCGTTGCAAAATCTTTTTCTATCACTCCTTTTTTGACGCGAGTGTGTGGTCAATAGCCGGATAGCCCATTTTCTCTCTCGTGACCGCTCGAGTTTAGTTCGCTAAACTGGTCTAACGAGCAGTACTCCGCCTTCGGGATAGGAGGTTGCAGCCGTAGGCTCACCCACTTGAAGTCTTGAGATCAGATGTGTCATATTAATGCACGACAGAAGCACAAAAGTAAGACCAATTTTCGGATTCACACCAAATGACTTGATTTAGTTCGGGTGTAAAGCTTTTACTGAAGTTTTTTGGTTTTTCAAGCCTATGGAACTTTTAAACTATTTATTTGTTTCCAGCGTAAGTCTCATAGTGCAGCACTGGACACCTTTAGAGATTCGGCACAAAAATTCTCATATATTGCTATATATGCATCGGTTTTGAATTGTGTCTTTGGTCAATAGTTGGGTTGCCCGTCTCCTGTGCTTGCCTCCTACGTTCCGCTTTGTTCGGCTTGGTGTGCAAAGGGAGAATCACAGCGATTGTGCTTCTAGCTCGAATGGTTAAGCACCTTAGTGGAGAAAGCCGAAAACTGACTGTCACAATGGGCGTAAACTGGTCAGCGATCTGATGACGGTATCAAACTATAGATCGATACCGATTACCCCATGTTAAACGATGGGCCTTTAATTACATTGGCCGAAGTGATAACGGCTAGACTACGGTCGGTGTCAAACACTAACCGGGGGCTCGTAGCTAGCTTCCCCAGTTTAAAGCTCCCATGACTAAGTGAAAGTTATAAAGCCCGCATATCTTATTGCCTCATTTTTGCTAACACAACCGCCTTCGGTCACCGAGACGTCAGCTAAGGGTTGTCTGGTTATTACGGAAACACCCTGCATAGCATCTACAAGGAGGTGGAAGCCGACGATGGGCCACTTTCAAGTGATAAACGGTCGCAACGGAATCAAAATAAACATATCATTGGCATTCATATTTTATATGGGCTACCTGCCGTAATCATCGTTATAGAGCCACAAATATGCATCAATTTGACTTAAGATTTTGGCTAAGCTAGGTTGCCTGGCTCCTGTGCTTTCCCCTATGTTCCCGATTGATCAGCTAGGCGGTAAAGGGAGCACCTCTGTGATTGTTACTACGGGGTCATCCGAGTTAGTACCTCAGACTGGGTGAAGCCGAAAGCTAGCGATCTTAAAGGATATAATTGGTCGGCAACGACGAAAGTGAAAATTTTGGTTCATTAATACCATAGAGTTCGGGAACTTTCCCCGAACTAAATCCTCAATATTCCCCCCCACATAGATTGGAGGTGAGGTATCATGATCATGATCAGCATGACAACCCAAAGAAAGGAACCGATAGCGGGATTATTTTCTTTGGAAGATGTTTCATATCTCTTTGTGTACCTTTGTTTATAAAACCGTATGGCCGGATTGCCTTGTTTTCCATAAATCTTTGCCCTTATAACAGCTTCATAAAGTAGGACAAACACTCCCCGGCTTCTGGCCGAGGAGGTTGAAGCCGATGGTCGGTCAACAAAGTTTTGTACAATGCTGATTTGAGCATTAATGATGTAAAGTACTTGGATACATAGAATCATTACACATAATTTGTGACTTTACTCTGGATATCGATCCTTAATTCAGCCACCCGTGCCCACATTAAGGCTCGGGGGCTACTGGGCTTCGGGCTTATCATTCACTAATATTAAAAGGGGCGTATAGATCCCCTGATCTGGTGTTGCCACCCGACCAATGTCTCGGGGGCTACTGCATTGCCTATTCAATGCAGAAAATTCAAAGTGCTCAGTGTTCGGCTGGACCGAACAATGGGCAAACGTGTCTTCGAACAACAATAAGTACCATCTTGGACTTATCCGGCATCAAGCTAATATATTACGTCGACTTCTCAAAACCCTCTCTCAAGGGCATGTCCGCCGATCACTATTACCTCTAATATATTACACTGCGGCTCTATTCCTATGTATGCTGCCGAGCTAGGAGTTGATCCTCAGGCCGATTTCACGACCTGAGTCTCAGAAGCTACTAGGATCAACGGTTTCATATTTTCCTTCAAGTGCATCTAGGATTTTAGGCCAACAAACACCTTGAGGGCTACTGGCCATACATCTCTTCAGCAAATAAATTTCGACGCATCGAAAATAAAATCCACAAACAATCAGCCCATGAGCAAGGTGCTGAGCCACCTCGGAAGCAGTTCGGCATATAGCTCGGATGCAAGTGGCTGGCTCCTTAGAGGGCATTTCCGGCATTAAGCTCGGCTAAAACTTTTTCAAGACCAAGGTAATCTATGACACCTCGGATACAGTCCAGCGTTGGAGCTCGGATACACTCCAGCGTTGAAGCTCGGAAGCGGTACGACGTTGGTGCTCGACTGCAAAAGATACCTCAAATGCAGTCCGATGTTGTAGCTCGGACGCGAGAGGACACCACCGCACGGGAAACACTTCAAACCCGAGATGGGCGTAAACATAACAAGGCATTGTTAACAGCCGATAACTTAAAGGGGCTCCTCAGGATACCCGACGTGTAAAGTCTTTGGATTTACTTCGACGATCCTCAAGATCGAAGATAAGAAGATTTGTTGAACCAGTTTTCAAGACTGGCGATCGAAGATGAAGAACAGTTCGGAAGAATCGAGGAGCGCCCCCAACTTGAAGCAGGTTTAGGGGGCTACTGACGGTGTCCTGGACTAGGGGGTACTCACCACGTCGTCTCCCGACCAGCTGGATCGGGCCGAGGACCCCCATGGCGGTTCACTCATGGGCCACTTCGGGCAGCCCATGCCGCACACGAGGAAGATTCCACAAGACTTGATGATCAAGACAAGGACTCCTCTCCACCAACATATTCGACTAGGACTCTTGTTATCCTAGGCCTCCGGTACATTATTTAAGCCGAGGCCAGGCTAGTCGCTAGATTATTATGACATTATTCATCACACCCTCAGGTTTTAGACCTCAACATATGATCTCGAGGTAGAGAAACTCTGTACCTGATAATCCATCAATATAAACAAGAGCAGGACGTAGGGTTTTACCTCCATCAAGAGGGCCCGAACCTGGGTAAATCATCATCTCCTTCGTTCCTGTTACCATTGATCCGAGAATCCACAGCTCGGGACCCCCTACCCCGAGATCTGCCGGTTTTGACACCGACAATGGGTGAACAAACAATTTTTTTAAAAGAATGCAAAATACAAAAAAGTTACTTGCCTCTTATGCCTAAACACTTTTTTCAAAAATAGAAGTGATCGGAAGGTTATGCATTGGGGAAGTGAGGGTCGACCTTGAACACTTGTGTTCATGCTCATGGAAACAATGTAGAATTTCTCATGGAAGTTTCTTAAAAAAAATTATCTCCTTCTATATATCCATTGTATTATAAAAATAATGTGCCAAGGTTTGGCTTTAGAATGTTTATTTTGCTTGTTTCGCGTGTGCAGCAGAAAAACAGAAACTTTTGCTATAGTAATTGAATTTACATTTCTACTGGAGCATGATAAAATCCAGAAATTTTTACACAGTACTGCTATGAATTTTTTTTATTTTGTCCTGATTTTTTAGAAGTTTTGGAGAGGCAGAAGTATACTAAGTTTCCAGATTGCTACAGACAGTCCTGTTTTTGACAGATTCTATTTTCTATGTGTTGTTCACTTATTTTGATGAATCTATGGATTGTATCGGGGGGTATGAACCATGGTTAAGTTTAAATACAGTAGATATAATGCTAATATGAAATTGGAATGAGTTTACAATAGTACCTAAAAGTATTGATGTGCTTTATTATTCTACCGGATCTCACAATGTTTTTTGTTAAGTTTTGTGTGGATGAAGTGTTTGAAGATCGATGAGTTATTGATATGAGAAGAATAAGGAGAGACAATAATTCAAGCTTGGGGATTCCCAAGGAACCCTAAGTAAATATTTAAAGGATACTCAAGCATCTAAGCTTGGGGATGCCCTGGTTGGCATCCCATCTTTCTTCTTCAACAATTATCGGTATACCTTGGTTTTTGTTTTGTTCACATGATATGCATCTTTTGTGTTTATTTTTCTTTTCTTTTACTTTATGAACCATCCTAGTATGAGATATCCCTTCATTGATTTGTAGAATGCTCTTTGCGCTTCACTTAAATATTTTGAGTAAGGCTTTATAGAATGCTCTTTGTGCTTCACTTAAATCTTTTGAGTATGGCTTTATAGAATACTTCGTGTGCTTCACTTATATATTTTGAGCTTAGATATTGGTAAATCTATATTAATTGTAGAATTCTCCATGAACTTCACTTATATCTTTTGGAGTATGAATAAGACTATCATCGGAATTGTGCTTGGAAGAGTATCATTGAAATATCATGCCTAGATAGGGGCGTGAAACAATAGCGCTTGTTGGGAGGCAACCCAATTTTATTTTTATGTTTTTGGTTTTTGGTTCTATTTTTCAATCAATACACATTATTGCCTATGTAGTAATTTTGTTTTGGTGTTTTACTTAGTGTTTGGGCCAAGTAAGACCTTTGGGATGGCTTACGGTGATAGTTGATTTGATCTTGCTGAAAAACAGAAACTTTTGCGCCCAGTAAAATAATTTTCAAAAATCACATAAGTGTGCTTTTGATCTAAATTTTTTACACAAGGTTGATATAAAAATTGCCTAGGTTCCATGAACTTCACTTATATATTTTGGAGTATGAATAAGACTATCATCGGAATTGGGCTTGGAAGAGTATCATTGAAATATCATGCCTAGATAGGGGCGTTAAACAATAGCGCTTGTTGGGAGGCAACCCAATTTTATTTTTATGTTTTTGGTTTTTGGTTCTATTTTTCAATAAATACACATTATTGCCTCTGTAGTAATTTTGTTTTGGTGTTTTACTTAGTGTTTGGGCCAAGTAAGACCTTTGGGATGGCTTACGGTGATAGTTGATTTGATCTTGCCGAAAAACAGAAACTTTTGCGCCCAGTAAGATAATTTACAAAAATCACATAAGTGTGCTTTTGATCTGAATTTTTTACACAAGATTGATTAAAAATTGCCTAGGTTTCCTAACTTTTCAGAATTTTTGGAGTAACATAAGTATGGTTGTTGTTCAGATCATTACAAACTGTTCTGTTTTTGACAGATTCTATTTTCAATGCATAGTTAGCTTGTTTTCTCGTTTCTATGGCTTATATTTCTCAACATAAATTGTATAAATGATATGGTACAGTAGGCATTGTGTGAGAACAATTATGAATATTATCTTGATAGTATCAAAGTGAATGATTTACTCTGTATCATACTAACCCATCTCACGAAGTTCCATTAAGTTTTGTGTGATTGAAGTTTTCAAGTTTTCGATGAGATATCGATACGAGGAGAATAAGGAGTGGAAAGACCCTAAGTTTGGGGATGCCCAAGGCACCCCAAGGTAATATTCAAGGAATACTCAAGCGCCTAAGCTTGGGGGTGCCCCAGAAGGCATCCCCTCTTTCGTCTTTAGAACCATCGGTATACCTTACTCGGAGCTATATTTTTATTCGTCACATGATATGTGTTTTGCTTGGAGCGTATTTTCATTTTACTTACTGTTTGAATAAAATTATTGGATCTGAAATCTTGAATGAGAGAGAGTCCTCCCATGGCTATTTAACTATTTGACTACTCATTGATCTTCACTTATATCTTTCTGGAGTAGTTTTTTCATTTACTCTCGTGCTTCACTTATATCCTATGAGTAAATGGTTGAATGAATTGAATATCATAAATCTAAAATTATATAGGTTTCATATGCTTACCCCATTGGGAGTAATGACATCACATATAAGAAGTATAGGTGGTAAAATTTATTGAAAGTTAGCAAACACAACATTGACCACTTGAAAAATTAATGAAAGAGTATTGAAGGAAGAGAGATTTCACATATAAATATACTATCTTGGACATCTTCTATGATTGTGAGCCCCATTAATTATTTTCAAACTTGAGCAAATTAGTTGAAGTTGGACAAGGAAGACAACATAATGAGTTATGTTTGGGTATATTTGCATAGAAGTTATATTGTTATGGATCCTCTAACATGTGGTGCTTGCTTAGGATCTTTTGCTAGCCAAGATTTTTTACTAAGTAGAGATACTACTTGTGCATCCAAAACCCTTAAACCCTGTTTCATGCCATGAGTGTCCACCATATCTACCTATGGATTGAATAAGACCCTTCAAGTAAGTTGTCATCGGTGCAAAAAGCAATAAAAGTTGCTCCTAAATATGTACGACCTTCTATTGTAAAGGGAAAATAAGCGTTGTACGAACTTGTGATAGTAAATAAATAAAAGCGACAGACTGCATAATAAAGTTTGCTATCACAAAGGGTAATACAATGTGACGTTCCTTTGCATTAAGGGTTTGCACATCCAAAATTAAAAAGTGCGTGCCAACCTATGCTTCCCTCTACGAAGGGCCTATCTTTTACTTTCATGTATTTACTTCTATGCAAGAGTCAATAGTTTTCCTTCTTAGTTCAACCTCAATTTTTCTTTAGTTGGAAAGCATCATGTGGTGGGGAAAGATCCAAGAATATATAGACATTCAAATATATTTCATCATGAATTATCATTGTTGACAGTTATCTATATGATAAGTAAGTTGGGAGGAGAAACATTAAGCCCTATCTTTCTCTGTATTCGACGGATGCTATTTGTCCTAAAAATATGCTTTGAGTGTTAGCAATCATGGAAGACTATATGATAGTTGAGTATGTGGAATTTGCTAAATCAAAGCTCTTACATAGACCCTTCCTGAAAGTAAGATGAATTGCAATTGTTTGGTGACTGAGAACGTAGTTTGTTAGTTTTCAAGAAACTTTATGGTCTATACTTTAACATGTGAATAGTTTGTTACTTGATCATGAGAGGTCTTATGAGATGATCTACTGTTTATGATATATAATTATGCTAGAAAAAAGTGTTTGGGACCATTGTTGAGGAAATCGTTAACTGGTAGCTGCTCGGTCGGCTGGTGAGTAGGGGATTAATAGGCTAATCGGCAAGTTAATCAGCCATTTAATCAATTAATCGAACGATTTATTGGGTAATCGGCTACTCGGGGACCCTATGAGTAGGGATTAATCAGCAAGTTAACTGGTTAATCGGATGAATTCTATGCACTACGGTAACATTCACACTTCATAAATTATTTCTTTTATCATTTACCTACTCGAGGACGAGCATGAATTAAGCTTGGGTATGCTGATACATCTCCAAGGTATATATAATTTATGAAGTATTCATGCCATGTTTACAACAATTTTATATGTATTTGGTATGATTTGATTAGAACTAACCTGGACTGATGTTGTTTTCAGCAGAACTACCGTGGTGTCGTTTTTTGTGCAGAAATAAAAGTTCTCGGAATGGGCGGACAATTTACAGTGATTTTTTATGGACCAAAAGAGACCCCCGAGGCATCGGAGTTGGGCCAGAAGAGTGCCGAGGCGATGACAAGGTAGGGGGGCGCGCCCTACCCCCCGGGAGGGTGCTCTTGTCTTGCCGTGGCCTCTTGGACCCCTTGACGTGAGACCGACGCCAAAAATTCCTATAAATACCAAAACCCCCAGAAAAAAACCTAGATCGGAAGTTCCGCCGCCGCAAGCCTCTGTAGCCATGAAAAATAAATCTGGGCCCTCTCCGGCTCCCTGCCGGAGGGGGCCATCATCACCGGAGGCCATGGAGGAGGAACCCGGAGGGGGCCATCATCACCATGGAGGCCAAGGACCAGAGGGAGAACCTCTCTCCATCTAGGGGGAGGCCATTGATACGTCTCCAATGTATCTACTTTTTCTCACATGTTTCCTCTTGTTTTGGACTCTAATTTGCATGATTTGAATGAAACTAACCCCGGACTAACGCTGTTTTCAGCAGAACTACCATGGTGTTGTTTTTGTGCAGAAATAAAAGTTCTCGGAATGGAACGAAACTTTTTGAGGTTTTTTATACCAATAATAAGAATTTCTGGAGCCAAGACCCATCGGAGAGGGGCCTCTGGGTGGGAAACACCCACCAGGGCGCGCCCCCTCTCCTGGCGCGCCCAGGTGGGTTGTACCCACCTGGTGGCCCCGCTGATGACTCCGCTGATACTATAAGTTCATATTATTCCAGAAAAAAATCAGGGAGAAAGAATTATCATGATCCACGAGATGGAGCCGCCGCCAAGCCATGTTCTTCCTCGGGAGGGCATATCTGGAGTCGGTTTGGGGCTCCGGAGAGGGGGATCTTCGTTCTTCGTTATCACCAACCCTTATCCATCGCCAATTCCATGACGCTCCCTAACAGGAGTGAGTAATTCCTTCTTAGGCTCGCTGGTCGGTGAGGAGTTGGATGAGATAAATCATGTAATCGAGTTAGTTTTGTTAGGGCCTGATCCCTAGTATCCACTATGTTCTTAGATTGATGTTGCTATGACTCTGCCATGCTTAATGCTTGTCACTTTGGGCCTGGGTTCCATGATTTCAGATCTGAACCATTTATGAATTCATCATTATATCCATGTTTTAGTTCTGATCTTGCAAGTTATAGTCACCTACTACGGTTATGATCTGGCAACCCCGAAGTGACAACCACCGGGCCCACTCCCGGTGATGACCGTAGTTTGAGAAGTTCACGTATTCACTATGGGTTAATGCTTTGTTCCGGTTCTCTATTAAAAGGAGGCCTTAATATCCCTTAGTTTCCAATATGGACCATGCTGCCACGGGAGGGTAGGACAAAAGATGTCATGCAAGTTCTTTTAATAAAGCATGTATGACTATTTACGAAATACATGCCTACATTATATCGATGAACTGGAGCTAGTGCTGTATCGCCCTAGGTTATAACTGTATCACGACGAATATCATCCAACAAGTCACCGATACAATGCCTACAAACTTTTCCATATTGTCGCTGCTAAGTTACTATTGCTATCATCACTGTTACACTTGCTACAAAATTACTGCTATCACTATTACTATTACAATTGTTGTTGCTACTACTATCAAAACTATCAAACTACTTTGCTACTGATCACTTTGCTGCAGATAATTAATCTCCAGGTGTGGTTGAATTGACAACTGAGCTGCTAATACCTTCAAATATTCTTTGGCTCCTGTTGAGGATATCACTACTGGGCGTAAACCGGCCTATCTGGGCCGGGTTAACTTCTTCAGTAGTTAACTATGTTGAAACCCAAGAAGGCAGATGAGGGCTCAAGGCCCATGGTCATTTCAAGGCCTGTAGCCGTAAACTGGCGTTGGTATGTAACTTGTATTGTATGTTAGGAATAAGTAGAGACCAAACCGGACACATCTATGAGCCGGTATTGGGAATCTGTGAACCGACGGGCGTCACCCGTGTATATAAGGGGACGACCCGGCGGCGGTTCAGACAAGAGACAACAACTCGAGACATAGGCGAAGCTTGTTTGCTCCCTAGTCATCGAAACTCCATCAATCCCATCACAACTAGACGTAGGCTTTTACCTTCATCGAAGGGGCCGAACTAGTATAAACTCTCTTGCGTCCCTATGTCCGCTTTAACCCCTTCAAGCTAACCCATCGCGATGGCTCCACGACTAAGTCCTTTCTTTTGGACATCTACCGTGAAAAAACCACGACAGTTGGCGCCCACCATGGGGCTATCGCACGATGGTTTCAAGTTCTTGGAGGGCCATTTTGAAGGACTCGAGGGCTACGTTGTGGGCCGAATGACTAAGAGTCGTCGCGGCAAGCACTATATCGATGATGCAGGCTGGGCCTCGAGGCTGGCTCAGTTGAGTACGGGTATCGGGTCCCCTTTGGTGGCATACACGTTTTCATCGACAAGATCGGAGAACCGGGCCCTGAGCCGGACATTTGCACCGACCTCGCCGAAATGGCTCAGCGTGCGCGATCTGCCCGGGTTAAACTGGCCGTGAAGCGTGCCTTCGTGGGAGTCATCCATGGAGGAAGTTATGAGGATAGATCGGAATCTCGCGGCGAGACCGTCGTTTATTCCGGCGACGAGTCATCAATCGGAGAAACCGAATCTCTATATCAGCTACAAGATGGCCGGATTGAGGGCTGTTCCAATGGCGACAGTATTCTGGACCCCTCTGATCAACTCAACCGAGTTGGAATATTCATGGCCGGCACGCAAGCAGCGCTTCATTCTTCGACCGCTGCGCCAATAACCTCCGGTTCAGTAGCGGCGACAGCTGCCGGGGCAGGAAGCTCAGCACGCCCGCCGGCTCAAGTTCTATCAGATCTATTTGATGCATTGGCTATGCTTATGGCAGAAGCTAATCCGGCGGATCAGGAAGTCCACAACGCAGAGATTGCAAAGGTGAAGGAACATATCACCCAGGCCAAGGCGGACATGGCAGCTGAGAATGCCAGGATGACCACAGAGCGGGCCGCTTTAGACGCACAAGCCTACAGGCTCATGTTGGACTAGAACGCGTCGCATGAAGTCATGAGGAGGAAGTACCGATCCTGTTTGCCTTTGGTTTTTGAGGCCAGAGACCTTTTCAACACCCCAGGAGCAGGAACCAGTAATCCGCTGGAGGGGAACTGGGCGGAAGCTCCTGGGACCGGTGCGCCGGTTCAGCCCCATTTGATGGATCCGCCTCGTCAAAACACTGTTATACCTCAGGCTGTTTCAACACCTCCGGGTCACTACTCCAACCCAATGGACAATCTTGTTGCCGCTGCTGCACGGCTGGAGGCCATTCCAATTAAAGGTGACTCACCGCAGGCGATAGAGACGCGACGGGTCAAGGAGCTTCTTAGGACAACTTTGGACCAACAGGAAGCATACTCATACAGCCGCGACCGGATCCACTCGACCCCTCACCCAAGCTGGAGCTATAGCAGGCCTATGGATGAACCGGCAGTGTCAAGCAATGAACGACGTGGAGCACCCCGCGGCAACAACCCGGCGGGTGGTGCTGATAACGCTCAGGAGGTGGTGCACCGGGCCCGAGCACGCAGGAAGGCCAAGTTAGCCGCACAGTATCAGGCTCGGTAGCTTACGCCGGTTCGTCCAACTATCTCGGTCGAACCCGGTGTTACTTCTAGTTCTTTGGGGGTGCCTTGCCTTGTCCCCGCTTTACGCAATGTGCGCCTGCCCAAGGATTTCAAGGGCCCGCGCAAGGTACCAAATTACACGGCGGATCAACCCCCGGAGACGTGGGTGGAGAGCTATGAGATGGCCATGGAGATGCTTGATGTGGATGATGCGGCATGTGCGAAGTACTTCACCATGATGCTTGAAGGAATGGCCCGCACTTGGTTAAAAAGCTTACCGGCTAACTCTATCAGTTCATGGGCCCAATTACAAGCCCGGTTTATCAGTAATTTCAAGGATACATGTAAGCAGCCTATGTCGATAGTGGACTTAGCTACCTGTGTCCAGGAGGAAGGAGAATCGACGACTCATTGGGTGTGCAGGGTCTCACAAGTGTTGCATTCATCAGACCGCATCAACGCAGACACCGCCGTCTTAACCCTAGAAGGCAACTGCCGGTTTGGGCCCCTAAAGCTGAAGTTGGGACGGATGAAGCGCCATTGCACTGACATGGGGACCCTCATGGCCGCTTTGGTAAAGTATGCTGATTCTGATAGCACCAAGGATCCCGAATCTGATGATGACAAGGCAGGGAAGGGAAAGAGGAACAACAACTCCAAAGGTCAGCAACATCACTTGGTAGACAATGGTGGCGGAGGCAAGCCTAAAGCGGATGGTAACATGGACTTTGTGGCTAATACCAATGCGCAGGACAAGGGCCAGCAACGTAAGGGTAAACCGCCAAATCAGAGTGGGGCACCCAACCCTAACCCAGACCGCCTAAATTATCTACTGAGCCAGCCCTGTCCAAGACATGGGACGAAGGAGATGCCAGCAAACCACCTTTGGAAGGATTACTTTATTATGCAGGAGTTCAAGAATTCTAATGCTTTCCGGTATGATCACGGCTCTCGCGGTGGCTCAGGATCCGGGCTGGGTTACGGTGGAGGAAATTCCGGTTCAGGATTTAATGGTAATCCGGGCGGACATAATAATCAAAATAATCAGAACAACCAGGGTGGTTATAACCAGTAGCAGCAACAGTCAGGTTACTAGAGAAACCCAAAGCAATTGAATAGTGGGCAGTACCATGTCTTCACCACTAGCTTGGACAAGCGAGACCGGAAGGTTCAGAGGCGGGCAGTCAACTCTATTGAACCGGCCGTGCCCCGTTATCTACGCTGGTCTGAACAACCAATCATATGGAGCAGAGAGGATCACCCTCCCCAGGTTGATAATCCGGGTCAGTTGGCTCTGGTGGTGGCGCCTCAGGTGGGAGGTTACAAGTTCACCAAAGTGCTTATGGATGGAGGGAGCAGCATTAATATCTTGTACTATGAGACCTTCCGTCGTATGGGACTAACAGATAAAAATCTCAAACCGTCTAATACGGTGTTCCGCGGTGTGGTACCTGGCAAGTCAGCATATCCTGTTGGTAAGATAGCTCTGGAAGTGGCCTTTGGAGATGATCATGATTCCAGGTCGGAAACATTGATGTTTGAAGTGGTGAAAATCCAAAGTCCATATCACGCCCTGTTTGGGCGACCGGCCTACGCTAAGTTTATGGCACGGCCCTATTATGTGTATTTGCAGCTCAAGATGCCGGGTCACAAGGGGACAATAACGGTTCATGGAAGCCGTAAAATCGCTTTGGAGTGCGAGGAAGGAGTTTGTGCCACCGAGGAGCTGAAGTATTAGAAGGACAATGTTGATCCGGCGGACATGACTCCATTAAAGAAGCCAACTACGGAGCATGATCCGGCCCTGAAGTTCAAATCGGCAGCAGAAACTAAGCTTCTTGACTTCATACCTGGCGATTCGTCCAAGCAGTTCAGCATCAGTGCCAACTTGGATCCGAAATAGGAAAGCACGCTCATCGAGTTCATCCGTGAGAATCGGGACATTTTTGCATGGAAGCCCTCTGACATGCCAGGTGTACCGAGGCAACTCGCTGAGCACACCCTTAATGTGGATCCTAAATACAAACCGGTGAAATAGTTCCTCTGCCGGTTTAACGAAGAAAGACACAAGGCGATTGGAGAAGAGGTAGCCAGGCTCTTAGCAGCTGGTTTTATTGTTGAAGTTTTTCACCCTGAGTGGCTTGCCAATCCGGTGCTAGTCCTTAAGAAAAACGGCACCTGGCGCATGTGTGTGGATTACACAGATCTTAATAAGGCTTGTCCAGCAGATCCTTTTGCCCTCCCCCGTATTGATCAAATTATTGATGCTACGGCGGGTTGTGAGCGTTTAAGTTTTTTGGATGCATATTCTGGCTATCATCAGATCAAAATGACAGTTAAGGACCAGGAGAAGACGACATTCATAACTCCCTTTGGAGCCTTCTGCTATGTGTCTATGCCCTTTGGGCTCAAGAGTGCCCAGGCAACTTATCAACGGTGTGTACAAAATTGTCTTCACAAGCAGATTGGCTGTAATGCACATGCTTATGTGGATGATATCATGGTTAAGTCCAGGGAGAAGGAGACTCTGGTTGATGATTTGAAGGAAACCTTTGATAACCTGAGGACGTACAAGATGATGCTTAATCCGGACAAGTGTGTCTTTGGTGTACCGGCGGGAAAGTTATTGGGTTTTCTGGTGTCCAACAGGGGAATTGAGGCTAATCCGGAGAAGATCACAGCCATCACCTCCCTGGCTAAACCGAAGTGTATCAATGATGTTCAACGCCTGGCAGGCCGGATTGCCTCGTTAAGTCGGTTTATCAGCTGCCTTGGTGAGAAGGCAATCCCTTTGTATCAGATGTTGAAGAAGACGGATCAGTTCGTCTGGAGTTCCGCTGCTGATGAAGCATTTGAGGACTTAAAGCGGCAATTGGCCAATCCGCCTGTGCTCGCCGCTCCCATTGACAAGGAGCCATTACTGCTATATGTTGCTGCTAATGCTTGTGCGGTCAGCGTGGCTATTGTGGTGGAGCGAAAGGAGGCAGGTAAGGAGCATCCGGTTCAATGTCCGGTCTATTATATCAGCGAGGTACTCATTGAGTCCAAGCAAAGGTATCCGCATTGGCAGAAGCTGGTGTACGAAGTTTTTATGGCAAGCGGGAAGCTTAAGCAATACTTCCAAGGGCACCCAATTATGGTGGTCAGTTCTGCTCCTTTGGGGGATATCATCCAGAACCGGGAAGCGACTGGCCGGATTGCCAAGTGGGCTATAGAGCTTGGGCCGCACAGATTGAAGTATGTGCCTCGGACGGCGGTTAAGTCTCAAGCACTTGTTGATTTCATCAATGATTGGACGGAAATGCAAGCACCTGAAGAAAAGCCGGATCACACATATTGGACCATCCATTTTGATGGATCCAAGCAATTGGAAGGCTCAGGGGCTGGAGTCGTATTAACTTCCCCACGAGGTGATAAGTTTTGTTACGTTCTCCACTTAATGTTCCCTTGTACTAACAATGCGGCTGAGTATGAAGCCTTGCTCCATGGTCTCCGGATGGCTAAGGAGATGAACTTAAGTCGAGTTAAGTGCTTCAGTGACTCGGACCTCGTGGCTCAACAAGTATCTGGCACTTGGGACTCCAAGGACCCACTCATGGCAGCATATCGTCGTGAGGTGGATATTGTTGTAGGTCACTTTAAAGGCTATCAGGTGGACCACGTGGACCGACAGAAGAATGAAGCGGCAGACGCTTTAAGCTGGCTGGGCTCTCAGCACAAACCGGCCCCGCCCAATGTTTTTCTGGATGTGCTGCACAACCCGTCGGTCAAGCTCCCTGGTGAAGCGGATTTGGCTATTCCTGATCCGGAGGCTCAATTGGTGGCAGCTCTTCATGTCATTCCGGATTGGACGCTCCCTTACCTGGCATACATGAACCGGGGCGAGTTACCAGAGGATGAGACTCAGGCCCGACAGATAATCCGGCGGTCCAAGTCCATGACTATTGTCAATGGCGAGTTGCATCATTGCAGTGTATTAGGGGCGTTTCAACGCTGTGTGTCTCCTGAAGAAGGCTGTGAAATTTTGTGTGAGATCCACGAAGGAGATTGTGGTCACCATGCCAATTCAAAATCTTTGGTAGCTAAAGCATTTCGTCATGGCTTCTATTGGTTAACTGCTCATGCTAATGCGGAGGATCTGGTCAGACGATGTGACGGTTGCCAAAAGTTTTCAAGACGTGCTCATGTGCCGGCTCAAGAATTGAGAATGATTCCAATTACTTGGCCGTTTGTGACTTGGGGGCTGGATATGGTTGGGCCTTTCAAAAGGTCCAAAGATAAGAAGACCCACCTCCTGGTGGCGGTTGATAAGTTTACAAAGTGGGTGGAGGCAGAACCTGTTAGCAAGTGTGATGCGGCCACGGCCGTTCAGTTCATCAAAAAAGTGATTTTCCGATTTGGCTTTCCACACAGTATCATCATAGATAATGGTACCAATTTTTCCAAAGGTGCCATGAAGGAGTTCTGCAAACGGGAGCACATCCGTCTTGACGTTTCATCAGTGGCACACCCACAGTCCAATGGTCAAGCAGAAAGGGCTAATCAAGAGACCTTGAAAGGAATCAAGCCCCGGCTTATGGTTCCTTTGCAGAGAACGCCGGGTTGTTGGGTAGAAGAGTTACCATCTGTGTTATGGAGCATCAATACTACACCCAACAGATCAACAGGATACACACCGTTCTTCATGGTTTACGGAGCGGAGGCGGTTCTCCCCTGTGATATCCGTCATGATTCACCTCGTGTGGCGGCTTATGTTGAAGCGTACAATGAGACAGCACAGCAAGACGCTTTGGACCTGTTGGATGAAGAACGTGACATAGCAGCCGCCCGCTCGGCGATTTACCAACAGGATCTTCGTCGTTATCACAGTCGCCGAGTCAGAACCAGAACCTTTCAGGAAGGGGATTTGGTGCTTCGGCTCATCCAAGATCACACTGATATGCATAAGCTATCCCCACCTTGGGAGGGACCTTTCGTGGTTAGCAAGAATCTGCACAATGGGTCATACTATCTGATCGATATTCGAGAGCATAAAGACTCACGTACATCAGATGAGGAGACCAACAGGCCGTGGAACATAGCTCATCTTCGGCCTTACTATACCTGAGCCATTGGCTCTACTTATGTACATATTACGATAATGTATATATTATGATTAAATATAATAAACCGGAACCTCAGCTAAAGCGGGGTATTTGTTCTTTTACATCATGTGTGGTTACACGGAGTTGTTCTAAAGCGGCCTCCGGTTTACCCCTTGAGTTAGCTTTTCAAAGCATCATGTTATATCACTTGGGGGCTTGGTCGTGTCCGAACCAATGCAACACCTCTTGATAGGCGAAAGCCACCAGATCACTTGGGGACTTGGTCACGTCTGAACCAGTCACGCCTCTTGATCGGCCTAAGGCCACAGAATCACTTGGGGGCTTGGTCGAACCCGAACCATTGCCACGCCTCTTGATCGGCATAAATGCCACGGTTTCATTTGGGGACCTGGCTGACTTGAACCATAGCTACACCTATCGGGAGCTTGGTCGTGTCCGACCATGGTAACGCCATCTGATCAGCTCAAATAAGCCTCTTTTTGCAAACGGTTTTATCATTGTCTTTGCTTCACAATTTTCTTTGATAGATATTTCTTTCTTTTTGTTGCGTTTTTTAAAAACCGACAAAATTTTAAACCGGTTCACACTGTCAATTGACGGAACATGGTTCAATTTTAATCCGGAGACTATTTGCCCGGTTTGATTTGTTATTAACATCCTATTACGAAGTAACCCGGTGCTTTATTATAACCCGGCACGGTTTACATGGTAAACCGGCAATATATATATACAGGAGCTGCTATCTCCTCCAACAGTGTGGGTTTATGAAACCTCCGTTTCAAGATTGGCTAAGCCAACTTCATGCCCAACGATGGCAGGTATCATGTATCTCAAAGATTTGAACATATGTTTACATTTCAGATATTTTGATTCCACATATGCAGACATCATACTCCGCCTGATGGTACAACCGTGGTGGCACTTTAAGATTTTTATATTGCAGAAAATACTTTGGAAAGTTCATCACCCAAAGGAAGAACAAGTTGCAGTAATTATGCACGAAGGCATATCAAAATCAAGAGTATCGGCTAGCCTATTATAAGGCAACACGGTGCCCAAAACAAGATCATTGTTTTTTCAAAGGAGAAGCAGTTTAAACCGGCTTCCGGTTCAAGCTTGGTCACGTCATCCCACGCCGCTTCAACTTCAGTTTCTCTACCCAGCGGCTGGAAATCACTAGTTGTCCAGTCGATTCCCATTAATGCTTGAAAGAAATCTTCATCATGGATCAGCAACGACGGTTCAATATCGGGAGCGTAAGTACGCTTACGGATTGGAGGGATAAGACTTTCCGCTTCATGAATTGGTGCAGCTACTCGCTTGTTTTGATTGTCATATTGGGCTTGATAATGAGACAAGTATGCTTCTTCAGCCAATTGACAAGCTAGCGGACGCACCTCCCAGTTTATTGCTCGCAGATCCGCTTCACTAAACTCTGACCCGTCTTCCTTCAAGCTGGGATAGCCCTGAGCCGCTTCAATAGGATCAAAATCCGGCACCCAAGCTTTTGCTCGGATTAAGGCATTGATCGCACCGGTTCGAGCAGCAGATTTCTCCAGCTCTTCAACCCGGGCAGGAAGCACCGACAGTTTCTGCAGAGTGTCCTGAATCAAAGTGGGCGCCGACTTGTTGTGGGATGCAGTATAGATGATCCGTTGTGCACCAGTGTATAGTTGTTCGATCAACGTATAGGCGACTTTCAATTTCTTCCGCACATCTGACCCCAAATGACCAATACGTGTCCCTGAAATATCACAAAGGGTTAACAAACCGGTAGCTCTGTAAGACGGCAGAATCAATTCAGAAATCAAACCGGCTTACCAAAGATAGCAGTGGTCATGGCATGCCCGTGCCACTTTATACTGGTCAGTTCTCCACCACCGGTTTTAGTGCAGCCTCCGCGTCTTCTGCTCGTTTGGTTAAAGCAGATTTTTCAGTAGCCTAATCCGCCCACTCCTTCTTGAAATCCTTCTTAAGCTGTTCCATGACGCTTAAGGTGCTGGTCAACTCCTCTTTTGCTTTTGAGGTTTCAGTCTGTTGGGACTTCAGATTTTCTCGGAGATCGGCGATTTGGGTCTCTTTTGTCTTCAGCTCAGCCTGCATACAGACAGTTATATGATTCAGCAAGCAGTGCAAGAATTGAAGCACCAACCACATAACAAGTTATGCACTTGGCGCTTGGGGGCTAATGCCTATTTGATCTTCATATTTCACTTGATTATGAAGTCCCAAGCTCAATACAAGTATTCAACTTGGCACTTGGGGGCTAATGGCTATTTGTTCAAATAAGTTCTGATGCAGCGATATTAATTACTTAAGTCCCGGTTTAACTACACTAAGTTGAACCGGCCCTTGGGGGCTACATCAGCGAATTTCGAGGCGTTAAGATTTATATTAGTAAGTCCCGGTTTGAAAGAAGATTACAAACCGGTCCTTGGGGGCTAGGCGAGTCAGCAAGAATTGAAGCATACAAGCAGGAAAGAGCATATGGAAGTTACCTCATATTTATCTTTCATCATGTTAACCAGACCGGCTTCATAGTCACGACTGGTATACAGCCGGTTCAGATAGCCGGAATGGATGTCTTAGGCGTTCAGAGCAGCGTAAGTCGCCAGATCAACATTCCACTTGCCCTTGCCAAAGGCAGCAAATTCTTCCTTGGCAGTATGTTTAGACAAAGCGACAGGATTGCTTGGATTTGTATGGCCAATGCGAGTAATAACAACTTCATCATCCTTGGCGTCGCCGGTTTGCATTGGGGCCGTCAGTTTATCTGTAGACTTGGATGGACTGGTGGATTTCTCAATCCGGATGGGGCTTCTGGGCTGGTCAACAGGACCGGAGGTATCAACATGTCTTTCTTCAGTAATAAAATCATCATCTTGTGGTGGTGGGTCGTTTGGCACATCCTCACGGATGGCCGCTTCAGGGTTGAGTACTCTGTCCGGTTCAGGAATAGCATCTTCTTCAGCCGCTTTATCTAGGCGAGCCTTCTTGCTTGGCTTAGGCTTGGCCCTGAAAGGAGTAACAAAGGTCAGTACAGTATATGCTACAAAGTAATACACCAGAAGCATTATGATAAGTATGGCTTACCCAAGGACCGTTTTGAGCGGCGGCAGCTGGGTAGCTGATGACTTGCCAGATGATGAATGGGAAGTGACCTGATAATCAGAGTCAGACGGATTAAGAGGTTGACGAAAACAGCCCATTTTAGGACAAGCACTGACAGGCAAATTAGAGACCTCTGAATGGCGTTTCCGAACCGGACTATTCGGTAAACCGGCGGAGGTAACTACCTGGCCAATATGCTGGGTCGTGCGGCGAGCTTCGTGTTGTTGGGTCTTCATAAGAAATTTGGGATCCAAGTAAGCAAGAGGATGAGAAAATTTAACCTTCCGGTTTGCCTGACGGATTTTTAGTGAAGGCAAAGGATCTGAATCGGAGGAAAGAATAATTACCTCTGCAACATCAGCATGATTGGCTTCGGCATCATCCTGACAAATATCATCATCAATAAGGCGCGTGAAAAATAAGCCAAGTGAATCAAGTTCTACCTCAAGGTCCGGGTTACCCACATCGTCAGCAGCGGCTGGATCAGAGGATGCATTGGTTCTTTTCCTGTGGGTAGTCTTCTTCACAGCTTTAGTCTTTTGCCGGATTGATGTTTCCGGTTTTTCTGGTTTTTCTGGTTTCTCATGCGGCAGTTTCTTGCTCCAAAACGGATCATTGCCCTGTTTAAACAGGCATTGATATTAAGCAATGATCAGATATATCAATAATAGGTTTAGAAAAAAGAACAATCAAACTCTTATAGCTGGCGGTTTGTTGGTGGCACAGAAGGGAAGCAGGCCGGTTCGAGCACAGACGTGTTCCGGTTCATTCAGCATTTTATTCACAGCCTCTGTGATTTCTTCGTCGGTAAGCTGGATGTTAGCATGTCGCAATGGGTCATCAACACTGCCAGTATACTCGCACATCAAACCGGAGCGCTGACTAAGGGGCAGTATGCTCCGTGATATCCAACAGCGAGCGAGATCAACTCCTGTTAAACCATTGGCCATGAAGGCTCTGAGCTTGGACAGTTGAGGAGCGTATTTGCTTCTCTCCTTGGCAGTCAACCTTTGTGGAAAGGGGTGTGTATTGTTAAGCCGCTCCGGACAAAAGCCAGGCAAAGTATTATCACCAGCAGGGGAGGTGTCTCTGCAATAGAACCATGTTTGATTCCACTCTTTGGGGTGGCTGTGCAGCTTGGCGTGAGGGTATGTGACCTCTTTCCTTTTCTGAATCGCCACACCGCCCAATTTCGTATTGGAACCGTCAGAAAACTCAGTACGGTGGTTTAGATGGAAATAGTCTCTGAATAACTCCACTGTGGGCTCCTCTTGAAAAAAGACCTCACAGAGCACTTGGAAGTGACACATGTTTGTAACATAGTTGGGACCAGTGTCTTGTGGGCGGAGTTGAAAATCGGCTAAAACGTCCCGGTAAAATTTAGAACCGGGCGACTTAAAGCCCCGGGCTAAGTGATCTACGAAAACGACGACCTCTCCTTCTTGAGGTGTGGGAGGGCATTCTTTGCCAGGAGCTCTCCAATGGATGGTGTTTTTGCTACCTAAAGCGTCGATCAGGACTAAATTATTCAGTCTCTGTGACGCGAGAAGGAACCCAGTTGCACTCATATACTTGCTTGGCCATGATGAAATCTACAAGATAGGTAATTCCGGTTCAAGAATGCATTTATTAAAGTGCACTGGTATGTACAATGTTAAACCGGAGACAGCTCTATCTAAACCGGAATTTTATGAAGCAACAACATCTGGCGGTTCAACAAGGGGACTAATGGTATATACCAGTTTGGCAATTTTTCTACAAAGTTAAACCGCCGGATCTAAGCATTGAAACAGTTGAGATTGCGGATAGATAAGGGTACAAAAACAGTTTTCACAAGATTTCTCTACAGCGACAGATCTGAAGCAAGTTCAGAAAAGAAGGAAAATATTCAAGGTTCAAAAAAGAACAGTACCGAATCAATGGGCAGAGATACATGTAGATCTATGGTCTTGAGGCATATAAGTAAAGGCGGATGCTAAGAACTACATAGAGCAAAGGTTCACATGTTCATCTAGGATCTATCATATGAGTACGAAGCAGACGATGAACACTGAAGAACTTGGAAACCCTAGAACAGAAGGTCGCCGCGATGCTCTGGTACAATCAGGGTGATGCAGCGGCCAAGGTTGGAGCAGAAGTCGTCGACGGCGGCGGAGCTCCGAAGCTGGACGACGCGGGGAAGACAAAGCAGAAGGGCACGAAGGGGAAAAAGAAATGACCCTTCGGTCTTATTTATAAGGCAATTTTCCCTAAATCCTTCTCCCGTGCATGCTATTCTCCTGTTCCCCCGAAGGGCGGTATCAATACGGCAACCCGAAAGCTTGTTATCAAAGTGGTCTCTTCTCAAAAGCTTATCTGCCAGATGAAAACAAGTTCGTAGTAACAGGTGGCCGTTGAGCTCCTAGTTTGACTGCGCGCCATTGGCGCTTTGCTCTCCTCTTATTTCTTCATTGGAGGGTTCGGATGGACTTCGCCGTTCTTTCCCAACGAAAAATTCAGAAAAAGGGAGGAAGAGGGCCTCTCGACGGGAGTGATTCCCCGAAAAGAGATCGTTCCCAGCATCCTCGAGTTCGTAGTCAAACTCACCTTCATCAACCTTTCATGGACTGGCGCAGGCAAGCGCCAAAATTTGTAATCTAGATGATTCTGGTTGAAGGGGACGATGCAGCCTAGCTCTGAGTTGTGAGTAAGCGGAACCATTCTTTTTTTGTTCTTCTCCAGATTCTAGCCGGTCTCAAGTATGGCGATGAAAGACAAACCCGTGAAAACATGCGCAGCCCATACAGGGCAACGCGGACATAAAGCGCAAAACAAAAACAACTCGGCAGAAGGGAAGGGGCCTATGTATTTGCATGACCCCTGCGGATTTGACCCTACCTACACCCGGAGCCAATCCCCTAGCGGTCCTGCCACCACTCCCAACGCGGAGCGCCTTTATTTTCGTATTGAACTCCGCTAGGAAGAAAAAGTTAGACCGTAGCCTTTGGAAAGCATCTCTTCCTAGAGGGGACTCCCTCTTGTGATCTTCTTCCTTGGGTCGGAGAAAAGCTAAAGAGCCCACTTTATATCATCGATTTCAGGTACGTGACCACGTCGTCAAAGAGACAGTCTTTCTTTGGTTTGGCCCACCGATTTACCGTCGTTGGTGACACTCTTCTGAGCCCCTAGATTCGCCAAAGTATGAGATCCTGAATGCATCCTTTTTCCTATACCCTAACCCTCGGAAGCGAAAACGCAAAGCGTCACTTTTTTCAAAAGGAAGGAGTAGCAAAGTTGCCTACCATTAGGTATTGTTTGAGCCCGTAACTTCCATTAGGAGAGGCATCCTCGCTCAGTTTCAACTGGTGGTTACTTAAGTTTATTTTCTCTGCTGGCTGGCACGTCACTCGGCGGCAATTTCTCCTTAGGCGCATGTCTCAGCAACACAAAACGAGGGTTTCGCTCGTTATAGGACTTGACCAAACATCTCACGACAGACCGAAAAAGGAACTTGATCACCCGGAGAAGATTTCTTTTCTTTGCTGATTCCTCTCAATGAAATTTGCCATGTTGCACTAAGTTACTTGTCGGGAGGCGCAGTCTCGTACAAGCAACTTCTCTTCCTCTTTCGAAAAGTAGCAAAGCGGTGTCAGGTTGGAAGCCTGCGGGCCAGTCTGTTCTAGCGCCTCATTCTTTACATCCTTGCATTACTCTCTTCCTTTCCTCCTTGCCCTAAATTGAACTGGCTGAAACTAAAATGGCCGGACTTTCTAATGATGGCACTGGCCCCAAATACCTCCGATCTCTACCGTAGGTGCCAAAGAAGAATGAGAAGAAGCCCAAAAAAAAGCAAAAAGGCTGGAATGCGACGTGGCATACCCGAAGGCCCTAAGAAATGCATGGGAAAGAAGGTCAAATTAACCCCGAAAAAAGTTACAAGACCAGATGTTCCCTATTGTTATCGGGAACGAGACTAAATGTTCGGCCTTAATGAGATGGACCTTGATTCCTCTCTGGCCTGCCATTCAATTCGTGACGTGGATGATCCGCCGACGGAATCGATTAGGTGAAACGGCTCTGCAAAGTTTGTTTGTTCATAAAGGCTGCATGCAGCCATGCAATTCGTCGCGGGTATCAGGAATATCGTATTTATCTCTTCTAATCTAGATCCCACTTCCCTCCACTTCTTGCCTCACTTATAAATAGGGTACTTGACCTTAGGATCGAATCAGGCTCTCCTTGGGATAAGCTAGAGAATGGATCAGCCGGGCGAAGTAAGTGATAGGATCTCCAGGATTCTAAATTCCATGCCCGGGGAAGTCTAAGAGGATAAAGGAGGATGTTCCCTGCAGGGCATTTCGCGGGGTTAGGATGTGCATGTTTACCAAATGAGCGGAAGACTTGACGCGAGCCAATGAATCGCTGCTAAGGCGCTCCGGCTTTCCCCTGTTGAGTCGCTCTTTCCTGACCTTCTAAGTGAGTTCTAGCTTTAGTGAGGGCAAGTCTCAATTACGGTAGGAATGTAATACACCAATCATAACCCTGGTCTGGTCCCTAGTTCCCTAAGTAGTTAGTGAAACTTCCAGCTGGACTGACTGGATTTAGAGCTTAATGCTCCTATCTTTGAACTAGAATCTTAGCGCTTATTTCATGAAGATAGCTACTTTAATTGATACAAGAGGGCTTACGATGAATAGATTGTTGGAATGGCTTTAAGTGAAAGGGAATCCGCAGCTTATATAGCGCTAGTGAGAGGCCTCCTAGTCTATTTCGATGGACGTCTCCTAATCCTTCTTTTTCTATGGGTTCAGGAATGCCATGCCAATAACAGATAGAGCAGCTAATGGTCAAGCCAGAGGCAGCATGACTGCTAGTCAAATACCTAAATCCTTTGGAATTCATTAGTAAACTCTTTTTTGAGTCATTAAAAACGAGCAACACCACGTAGGGCAGCGTCCACGAGAACTAGCTATGCGCAAAAGCAAGGTGTGAGCCCGCGACCCCTCGATCGCTCTCAGAGTCAATCGGCCCAAACCGGGTCAGTCTATTTCCATCAGCCGGCCGGTGGGAGAATTGACCTCTGAATACAGTGATCCTATGATCTAGATAGACTCCATCCTTTTTTTAGATAAGGGTGACTCAAGAAATTGGGGGTGGGACCTGCTGGCATAATGCAGGCTGGCACTCTCCTGTAGTTATGTTTAACCTTGAATGCAATTTATAGATTCGACAGCAATAGTCCCTTGGACTCGAAAAGTAATAACGAAAATGGCTAATCCAATAGCAGATTCCGCAGCTGCCATAGAACTGCTGCGCCGCGGGAAATCCTTCTCTATACAAGTTCTCGTACGAGGTTTTTGAACAGAACTTCGATAGGCGAGAGGTGTAAGCACCGCGAGGTGTGAAGCGCCGATTGATACGTGTCAATGTCAATAAGTGGATGAGTGTTGTTAAAGACGACTAGCTGAACTCTCCAGAACAAACATAACCTAGGTGGTTTGACTAATGTTTTGGCACATTAGACTAACCTAAGACAACTCCTGGCTACATTCAGTCCTATCGAGATACAAGCTGTTACCAACCTGATACAACGCAAGTCACAAGCTTGACTGCTTGGTTTGACTGAGCTGTTCAAGAAAAAGGAAAGATGAATGCGTTTAAAATCTACGAGTTGCCTTAGTAATAAAGTTCCTCCTTCTCGCTATAGAAATGATCTTTAAGACAACCTATCTGTTTCGGTTTTGAAGAAGACAGGAATGAGTCAGTGCCAGGTGTCCCCGGTCGTGATACACTAACCAACCCTAGAATTACAACTACGTAGAGGGTCTCTACAAGTCTATAAATAAGTTCCAAAAAATTGATCGGTAGTAGTCCGGTCGCACCCGAACAATAATATTCCAGAGGGAAATGCACCTAAGAGCATTGGCACCCCCGTTTGCTGTCTCTTCTAGGCACTCTAAAGCGCTGCAGCAATCGGCATAACGTCAAACAAGTGTTGTCGATTTGGCAGCGCTCGCTCGTAGGAAGCAAAAACTATCGCATGCCTCATCCTTTGTGTCGGGGGAAACTGATCCACGAACACCTATGGGACCGGCGGACCGGGCCCCTTTCGGTTCGGCGGGGGGCGGAGATCGCACTAAGAGCAGATCAAGGCAAAGCACACGAGCAGTTTACCCAGCTTCGGAGCTCTCCGGAGAGATAACACTCCTACTGTTGCTTGTCTGGTTGTATTATCTTGTGTTCTCGCTCGTGTGAACGCCGGATCAGGTTCACACAATCTCGATGTCCCCTACCTGGCGCGCCAAAGGTGTCGGGGGAAACTGATCCACGAACACCTATGGGGCCGGCGGACCGGGCCCCTTTCGGTTCGGCGGGGGGCGGAGATCGCACGAAGAGCAGATCGAGGCGAAGCACACGAGCAGTTTACCCAGCTTCGGAGCTCTCCGGAGAGATAACACTCCTACTGCTGCTTGTCTGGTTGTATTATCTTGTGTTCTCGCTCGTGAGAGCTAAGTGTTTTCTGGCTTCGAGTCAATTGAACCGAACCCGAACCCCAACCCCCTCTACGTTGCGCATGGGCCTCCTTTTATACGCTAAAGGGGTCACCGATAGGTGGCAACGCAGAGAAGGGTACAAATGTAAAAAAATGAGGTGGTTGGTACAGTTATTTGTACAGTGCACCCTACCTAATTCTGACGGCAGGGGACAAGGGCATTAAATGCCCGTTTGGGTCGCCCAAACAGTGCAAAAAAGGACCGTTAGGGGCGCCACCGTTCGCCATGATGGCGATCTTGTCAGCTTCGCATGCCACTGCGCACCGCTGGCTGCACAGCCTCCCGCCATGCGCGCCTGGAGAGGCCCCCAGAGCGACATGTTGGTGGATGCACTGGAGCGCGGGCACAGAGTGGCTGCCTGCCGCGGCAAGCGCCTTGCCGCTGCTGTTATCCTGTCGGGTCCGGAAGCTTGTCGCTTATCGGGCCTCGAGGTACCTTGGTTGGTCTTCCCGGCAAGATCCTCTTGCCGGGGCCTTGTTGCCTTGCCGGAGCGCGTGGCGTGTCGCGGCAAGTTCCTTGGCGTGCCTTGGTTGGCCTTCCCGGCAAGCTCCTCTTGCCGGGGCCTTGTCTCGTGAGCTTAAATACTTTGTTCTTGAATGGCTTCAAGGGAACCACGGAGGATCTTGGCGCTCGCCCGGCAAGTCTTGCCGCGGGGTGCTGCAACTGCCCGTGCACAAGTTCGGGGTACTAGGGTACCCCTATTCTAGTACGCCGACACTTTGTTATGACTCTATTCCTAGGTCAAGGGCAAAACGAACCCTCTCAAATAAAAACCTAGTTCACTCGCTAAAGCATCCATGGTTGAATGGTGAAAGCGCCCTGCCTAGCCAAGATAGCCAGATTCTCAATTTCAATGTCTCTAAATCCCATGCCTCCCTTATACTTCGGCATCGTCATCAAGTCTGACGAGACCCATGCCGTCTTCCTTCCTTTCTACTAAACAGAATTTGACACTATTTCAGTACCACTTGATAAGCCCGGATCTGTCTGACCAATAGGAGATAGGCAGAAGAACATCGCTAAGGATAGTTACTGAAAGGCAAGGCGTGGTCCTCGGGGATAGGTACTTCGTTCGGCGCGGTATCATTGCTGAGCGATCGCTCGCTATTTGGAAATGGAGTGTTAGTTTCAAATAGAGATTGTGTGGGTGTGAAGTGTACTGAAGTTCGCACAAGGAAGAAGCTCGTGTTAAAGATAGTTTCATCCAGACCGAACCCTACCTTAGCGTCTCATCCCCACCCACCAAGTCTTTATCCGCGGTGATTTCCCTGTTGCCGACTAGATTGCTTACCGACTTTCATGATGGAAGAAGATACCCTTGCTTTCCATTGCCTTTCGAAGGGGACCGACCATATGCATACTTATTTTTGTACAACTTTGCTCTGTTGGAGCCTTTGCAATAAGAAAGTGGATTAGGAGAGAGAGCTTGCAGTGTCGGTCGCACATTCATAATAGCGTTCGGACTCATGTGCCTTCCTGAACCAGGGGAGTTCCCTTGCTCCTGCTGCATAGATTAGCCGGCCTTGCGGCGGCAAAAGGATTAGGACGTCCCCCCACGAATATGCAAGCATACGTTTCATGCTTGTTTGAGTAATAGCAAGGAGATTCCCCAAAATCATGCGAAGAATAGCTAGGATTTCCAGAAGAAGATGCCATTCGTTTGATGAGAAATAAAAAGGAATATCAAGAATTCGCGTGGCTGAAGCTGAAGCAGCTACTTTCGAAGTAACAGAAAGAAAAGCAATGACTGGAGTGGGGGAGTCAGAGTCGAAAAGAGGATTCCTCGCTTCTTTCTCTCATGCAAAACCGTGCATGAGACTTTCATCTCCCTTGTTTCGTCGTGGCACCCCCCCCCCCACAAGCACCCCCAGGCGAAGGGGAGACCAGAAAAAGCCTTTCGTTTTCCCCCCTTCAGCGGCCTTCTCTAGTTTAATTATCGCCAAAAACAAAGGAAATCGACTTAGTCGCTCGCTTGTACCTCCATTTCCAATGGCTAATTTACGCATGTTGTACTTCTCCATAGTTTGCTCGAATCGAACTTGTCCGTACCGACATATAACACTTATTCAAAATGGGCTATCCGAAAGAGGAGATCAATAATTCCACTATCAATATGGGTAGGCTGCTATATCTAGAAAGAGAAGATGAAAGCTTTTGGATTATTAGCAAAGGTACTTATCTTATTACTCAGCTAGACACTTACAAACCTATTTATTTACAGGTTCCACATGGGTCTGGTCAGGAAGACTCGGAATCATTCTCACGGCCACCCCACACGGGAGCGGATCGCCTGGATCAACGAAAGATCTGGATAACGCTAGGTTGTGATACTGATGTCTGATTTTACTCATATACATCCGATAGTGAAGGGCCAGGGCAAGCCCTACCGACCTACGACTGGAGAAGATGTTGTGTTGTTCGTATCACTTGCTAGAGATAGAGAAGCTAGAAAAGGAACTGCCCGGGAGGGTTCAAAGAATGAGGTCTTCACCTTTGAGCTGGATCTCATCTCATTCTAGCACATACTACGAGCGAAAGGGGATGACATTATCGCCATTGATTGAATTCGTACGTCTATCGCTATCCCGGGCCGAGGAGAGGGGGTTTCAGAAGCTGTGCCCTTGTTGGTAAAGTAAGTAGGTTTTGCTTTTGAAGGTAGGTATTTCTGGAAGCAAGGAAAATAAAGAAGGAAGCAGGTACCGGTCTAGGGGTTGCCGAGGATATTTCACTTCGAATTTCTTCCTCTTAAAAGAGTCAAGTCCGCAGGGTTCCCTAAATTCCCCAGGAATCAAGTGGGACCGGGAGATCGTTGTTCATTCGGTGGTTGGCCCTCCCCCTAATAAGTACCTACCAAGAATTGGGCCAGTTAGTTCAAGTGGTACCGAATCACAAAGAACAGTTGAGTTTTCTAATTCATCTATTATTCTACTTTTTGCATTTCTAGAATAGCGTTGGAGCCCGGACACACATTTCTGCCCGAGTTCCAACAGCAAACCAAATACATTATCGTGGAAAACGAGTTTCGCCAACACATTTGATCATTCATACCTCACAGTACGCTTTCTTTCTTTTTTTTGGACTTTGAATTCCAAGCGAAGGAAGCTCAGTGAAAGATAGACTGGGATTTGACAGCAAGAAGAAAGCAATCATAGTACACGGCACACACCGCTGACGAATGAGATTGACGTCCCAAACCAACACAGGTTCAAGACTAAGTGCAGAACCAAGAATGCCGTGGATAGAAAAGTGGCTTTTTCTATAGTGGCAGGAAGTCTCCAACTCTTCGATATGCGCTAGCTAGGTAATCCCTTTACTTAATCTGATATGGGATCTCTTGCTACCAGAAAGGAACTGAACTGGCTTTCCCGGAAAGAATGGATTGCGACCCTTGGAGAGCTAATGGTACTGGACTGATAGCACACTAATTGAACCGACCCCGGACGTACCACTGGGGAACCTGTGGCTGGAGAGAATCTCTCGCGATGGAGAAATGTCAAATGGGAAGCTCTATGGAGGCACACATCGTGTCGTTCGTCATCGAAATGGGACTGACTCGCTCGGGAACAGGCACAGGATTGAGGAACTTTCTGGCCATTGAAGCAATGAACTTGCTAGCCAGCGTGCCAAAAAGGTTGCTGACTTTGGGTACACAGAGTAGTGGCAAGAAAAGGTCTTGCGCCTCAGCCGTTTCGCTTGATTTGGACCTTGTGGTTGTAGTCACAGGGTACAAAGATAACCCCACAACCATTTGTTGTATTCTTTAAGTCAATCGACTTCAGAGAGGAGAGACATGAACTTGTTTTAGGCGTAGAAAAGGCATACGGTATGAAAGATTGATTGAAAAGAGGTAGGGACTGGTCTCGCTGCTAAGGGAGAAGGAGACCTCTGTCGGAGTAAGCTAAAGAGCCCCAGTACCGCGGAGTCAAGAAATTCAACTAAATAGAATCCTAAAACAATCTATTAGCACTGCCTCAAAGCAAACATAGGAACTAGGGAGTTCATCGAGAGAAAGTCCCTTTAGTTTCGTACTTCCCTATTTCGGATTTGCATAGACACTTGTTAACAAAAGATTCCACTAATTGAAAGATTCCTGTCCAAGCAAATAGTGCCTTGATGCGGCTCACCCGATTGACGATTTTCAAAGATCTACGCCAAGCGCTTTGGTTGTTGGCGTGGATTATCTTGTTAAGCTCTGCAGAGATGGTGAGCGTGCAAACTTGAATGATAGCTAGTGGTGGATTGAGACTTTTGAGCTTCTCCATCGATCACTTTTGCGGAAGCTGACTCCTTTCTTTTCCAGCAACTTCAAATCAGAAAGCCCCGACTCCTAGAGAAGATGAGACGCTAAAAATGAAAGTGTTCGCAACGCATACCGAAAAAGGGTACCTATGTTGCCGATGGTTTCCATGCTCCGTTGGATGATTTGACGATATCACAGTATCAAGCTAGAACGGTTTCAATCGGTAGGCATGAAATGAAACTTCTTATCTTAGGTACGGAATTCCTCCACATTAAGACACCAACCTGCCCTTGACAAGTCAATAATCAATCACTAGATTTAGGATCACAAGCCGCCTCAATATCTATATCGGAGTCAGCATCCGTTTTTGTTTGAGTTTCGCTGTTAGCTTACGTCCTTTTAGCTAGTTCGACGTGTTGTGGAAGAGAAGTATCGATCTAGAGGATTGCCCCCCCCAGACTGACCTAGTTGTCCTTGACCGGATCCCCATCCTTAGCCAAAGTCCGTACTTTACCCCGTTCATGATCCCCAATGCCAGGGTTGAATAGTAGCCAGCCATGAGATCTATACTTTATCCATTGGTCAAGTAGCAGGCGCGAAAATCAAGGAACCGTGGGTCTGGAAACAGAGCTGTCTCCTCGATTGTCGCAGACCTATTAAACAAAAAAGGTATCATGGATAAGTTTCTTTATAACAGGTGACATCATGCCGGTTTACAACGACCAGATAAGATGACGTCACGACGATTCAACAAACTACAAGAAGGTGTTGAAGATGAAGATTTTTGCTAAGGATTGACATGAACCTGTTCAAATCAATCTGGGGCCTAATGTTGAGGATATCACTACTAGGCGTAAACCGGCCTATCTGGGCCGGGTTAACTTCTTTAGTAGTTAACTATGTTGAAACCCAAGAAGGCAGATGAGGGCTCAAGGCCCATGGTCGGTTCAAGGCCTGTAGCCGTAAACCGGCGTTGGTATGTAACTTGTATTGTAAGTTAGGAATAAGTAGAGACCAAACCAGACACATCTATGAGCCAGTATTGGGAATCTGTGAACCGACGGGCGTCACCCGTGTATATAAGGGGACGACCCGACGGCGGTTCAGACAAGAGACAACAACTCGAGACATAGGCGAAGCTTGTTTGCTCCCTAGTCATCGAAACTCCATCAATCCCATCACAACTAGATGTAGGCTTTTACCTTCATCGAAGGGGCCGAACTAGTATAAACTCTCTTGGGTCCCTATGTCCGCTTTAACCCCTTCAAGCTAACCCGTCGCGATGGCTCCACGACTAAGTCCTTTCTCTAGGACATCTGCCGTGACAAAACCATGACAGCTCCCCTTGTGTTGAATCTATAAATTTGGGTTGAATACTCTACCCTCAAAAACTATTGCGGTCCCCTATACTTGTGGGTTATGAAGACCTTTTTCTGGCGCCATTGCCGGGAAGCATAGCTATATTTGTTGAGTCACTTGGTATTATTATCATATTATCACTATGAAGAATCTGAAGGATCCAAAGACTAAGATATTTCCCTCGAGGACGAGGGGAGGTAAGGAACTACCATCCAGTTCTGCTTTAGATTCACCTTATGTTATGAGTAAACTTGCAACACCACCACATGCTATTAATTCTGACATGTCGCAAGTTATTGATGATGCTACTTCTACTATGAATGATGCTTATGATGATGCTAGTACCTTGCTTGATAATGATGATGTGCCACTTGGTGAATTTCTTGATAAACAAATTGCTAGAGTTATAAAACATGATGTTGTTGAATTTGATGTTGAGCTTGAAACTGAATCTCCTAAAACACCTTCTAGAACTAGCCTTCTTAGATATGAATTGCCTAAGATACCGGAAGGTTATGTTATGAGTGAAGAAGAAACTAGAGACATTCTTGCTTGCAATGATAGAGATGATCTAGAGAAATTACTACACAAGTATAAAGAAAAATATCTGAATGCTAGAATGAAATGTGATCCTAAGTTTGCTACTTCACCTATATTTATTGATGATAAGGATTATGAATTCTCTGTCAACCCAGAGTTAATTACTTTGGTTGAATCTGATCCTTTCCATGGTTATGAAACTGAAACTATTGTGGCACATCTTACTAAATTGAATGACATAACCACCCTTTTTACACATGATGAGAAAACTTGTTATTACTTTATTCTCAAATTATTTCCTTTCTCATTAAAGGGGACACTAAAGCTTGGTACAATACTCTTGCTCCTGGTTGTGTGTGTAGTCCCTAGGATATGGTTTATTACTTCTCTGAAAAATATTTCCCCGCTCATATGAAACAAGCTGCCTTACAGGAAATATTTAACTTTGTGCAAACTAAAGAAGAGAGTCTCCCACAAGCTTGGGGGAGGCTTTGCCAGTTGCTTAATGCTTTGCCTGATCATCCTCTTAAGAAAAATGAGATACTTGATATCGTCTATAATGGACGAACCAATGCTTCTAGGGACTTCCTAGATAGTTGTGCTGGTTGTGTTTTCAGGGAACGAACTATTGCACAAGCTGAAGTACCGCCTAAACCCAGTCCGAAGAAGAGGGGTATATTATATCTCAGTCCCAAAGATATGCAAGAGGCAAGGAAATCTATGAAGGAAAAGGTTATTAAAGCTGAGGATGTTAAAAATTTACCTCCTATTGAAGAAATACATGAGCTTAATACACCACCAATGCCTAAGGTGGTAGAGGTAAATTCTCTTATGAAGTTCAATGAAAATGACAATCCTCACAATATGCATCCTAGCCAATGCCTTTATGAGTTTGAAAATTATATTAGAAAACAAGATCACTTCAATGCAAATGTTATGAAACAATTGAAATATAATTCTGATATGATTGCTCACTTGAGTAACTTGTTATTTAGAATATCAAATGATGTTAGAGGTGTTGGAAAACATGCTTCTATGGTTCAAACTCAACTAGAACAAGTTGCTAAATCTCAAAGAGAATTACTTGATGAAATGAATCATAATATGCATGACTTTGCTGTTAGAGTTGCAACTAGAGGAGGTAAAATGACTCAGGAACCACTTTATCCTGAGGGACACCCTAAAAGAATTGAATAAGATTCACAAATAGCTAACACTAGTGCACCTAGTCCTTCTAGAAAGAAAAATAAAAAGAAAAATGGTAGGACTGTGCACACTTCTAGTGAACCTGAAATAGAGAAACCTCCTGATAATAAAATGAAGTTTCTATCTCAGATGCTGAAACTCAATATAGTAATGAACACTCACCTAATTATAATGAAAAAGATAATGATGAGGTTCATGAAGACTCTCAACCAACCAATAAAAAAGAACCATATAATGATGTTGAGATAGAACCACCTGTTCATCTTGATAACCCACAACATAAGAATAAAAGATACGACAAAAGAGACTTTGTTGCTAGAAAACACGATAAATAAAGAGAACCATGGGTTCAAAAACCTATGCCTTTTCCACCCAAGTCAACTAAAAAGAATGATCATGAAGAATTTGAGCGCTTTACTGAAATACCGAGGCCAGTCTTTTTGCGTACTCGCTTGACTGATATCCTTAAAATGCCTCCTTATGAAAAGTATATGAAAGACATCATCACAAATAAGAGAAAAATACCGGAAGCTAAAATCTCCACTATGCTTGCTAATTATACTTTCAAAGATGGAGTACCTAAAAAACTTGGAGATCTGGGAATACCAACTATACCTTGCTCTATCAAAAAGAATTATGTGAAAACTGCTTTGTGTGATTTAGGAGCTGTTGTTAGTGTTATGCCTTTCTCTTTATATAAAAGACTTGATTTGAATAAACTCACACCTACTGAAATATCTTTGCAAATGGCTGACAAATCAACTGCCATACCTATCGGTATCTGTGAGGATGTGCCCGTTGTTGTTGCTAATGTTACTATTTTGACTGACTTTGTTATCCTTGAGATGCCTGAGGACAACAACATGTCGATTATTCTTGGTAGACCCTTCTTGAATACTGGAGGGGTTGTTATTGATTGCAATAAAAGCAAAGTCACCTTTCATATCAATGGTAATGAGCATACAGTGCATTTTCCGAAGGAACAATTCCAAGTGAATGGTATTAATGTTATTGAAAAATCTCCGACAATCACTATCGGAAGTTTTCAAATACCTCTACCTACTATCAAAAAGAAATATGAAATGCTTATTGTTGGGGATATGCATATCCCCATTGCCGCAACTTAGTGATTTATGAAAGTTCTTCGGTTTCATACTAATCGAAAGTGGTTGTTAATAAGACTTGATCAACCTTATTAATGAATCATTTTTGAACGGTATGAAGTTGATGAATTTAGTAAGTACTACTTTCTGTCCCTACTTTTTATTCTCTGTTTTTATTAGTTAAATAAAATAAAATGACATGTTTTGTCTATTTTTTGAATTTCCCGTGCAATAAAAAAATGACCAAAAAATGGAAGTTCTCAGAATGCCCTGAAAATTTTATATGATTTTTCCCTGAATATTTAAAAAAAATTGGTGCAAAAATAACCATAGGGGGGTGCACCAGGTGGGAAAAACCCACCCTGGGGGGTTGTGGTCCCCATGTGGGCCCCCTCACTTATCTCTTTAGCCTACATTGTCACCTACCTCCAGAAAAAAAATCACTCTTGCTCTCTCTCCCGTGTTTTTGCTCACTTTGCTGCCAATTTCGATCTCTTTGCTCTAAGCTCCATTTCCGAAACTGTTTCGGGAGATTGTTGCTTGGTATGTGACTCCACCATTTGTCTAATTAGTTTTTGTTTTAGTGGTTTATACTTTGAATAATTAGCTACTCTTGGTGCTGCTGTAGATGTGCTTGCATGTTGAATTCTTAGTGTTCTAAGTAGTTTGAATGCTTGCTATGGCCTCTATGTATCCCTATGAGTAGTTGCTATCAATCTTACAAAGTTTTGTTGACAAATTTTTGTCACTCCAAAATTTTTATTTTCACAAAATTGTACACGGACATGATGAACCTATTTGGAAGGAGTTCTTCGAGGAGACGATCCTCGGGGGCATCCTCTAGTGATAGTTCTGCCCGCCGGTCTTACGTTGAACCAAGTGAAAGTTCCACATGAGATGCAGCCACCAAAACATGCTTTATGGCCTTGCGATGAGTATATGATGCAAGTGGGCATTAAGGAGGAATTTGAGCAATATGTTCACAATGCCGGTCTTGGTCCCTACCTCTCAGATAAGTGTGAACAACGCCATCTTCTCACTAAATCATTTGTCAAAGGATTTAAATATTTTGCACGTGAGTCTGGGGTGTCGTTTATGCTTTATGATGAACCATTTACTATTCCACTAGAAAATTTTGCTTACCATTGCAAACTTCCATTTTGGGGTTCGCTTGATGAGCCAGGAAAGGCTGAGTATGAGACCTTCTTGACTAGCCTTTGTTACGGTGAAAATAGGGGAGTAAGGCAAGGAAGAATAAAGAGCATTCACTTTCCCGCAATTCAGTACCTTGCATTATTTAACGGGAAATGCATAGTAGGCAAGCAAGACTGTAGCATACTTAGTTCACCAGACCTTGCTGTTTTACGTCATGCCATTGAGGGCGACAACATGTTGTAACACCCCGGGTGACATATAGCAGTAAACTCATATTAACGGTGCCACATCATCATAATTAAATTTTGCTAATCATCACTTTGTCCCAAACCAACCTCAAATTCAAATTTAAAAGACAAGTCAAATTATTTTTCCTCAAGCTACAAAACTAAAATGCTCGAATAGTTCTATAACATTTCCCTGATCAATGTCATGTTGAAACCAACTTGATATGACTCACAAATAAATTCCTAGGAAATTAATAAGTGGTCCAAAAGCATTTAAATTGGCCTTTTTCAAAATAAGAAAATATTTATACTTGTCCAAATAATGCGAAACCTTGTGTGTGGTCTCAAAATATTGCCTACTAATTATGTGCCAAATTTCAAGTTGAACTAAATTTAATTACTTTGGCAATTAAGTAGAAAACAGTATCGAGTTAATAAAACAGAAAACAGGGAAAAAGAAAATGGGCCAAGTGCACGGAATGAAATATTTTGTACATGAAAGTTGCTCGGTATTTCGAGACAAATCTGGATACGCACTCCGTTCGTTTACCACACGTCCCTAGCATAGCGAACATGCAACCGTCCTCCTCCATTCCATCTGTCCGAAAATGCCTAACATCAGAAATACTTTCCCGTATGTTTCCCCTTTCACGGTATCACCTATCCCTGGGTATTGCCATGTTATGCTTTGTGATGCTTTGATTGCTTTATTATCTATTGTGTTCCACCTCTGTTACTTCTTTCCGATAGACCCCGAGACGCTGCCGATACCCCCCATAATCGACTACATCGACGATGACCCCTCCGTGCCAGAGCAACTAGGCAAGCCCCCACTTGATCACCAGATATCGCATATTCTTCTCTCTACTGCTTGCATTAGAGTAGTGTAGCATGTTACTACTTTCGGTTAATCCTATTCTGTTGCATAGGATATCATTGTTGCTACAGTTGTTGATACCTTACCTGCAATCCTAAATGCCTAGTATAGGATGCTAGTTTATCATCAGTGACCCTACATTCTTGTCTGTCTGCCATGCTATACTATCGGGCCATGATCACTAGGGAGGTGATCATGGGTATATATTATATATCTTATACATGATACATGTGATGACTAAAGACGGGTCAGCTCGTAGAGTACCCACGAGTGATTCACGGATTGGGGGATGAAAGCACCTTTGTCCCGACGTCCTTCTGGGTGGATCTTTGTGGCGGAGTGACAGGGCAGGTAGAGACCACCTAGGAGAGAGGTGGGCCTGGCCCTGGTCGGCGTCCACGGTTACTTCTAAATAACATTCTTAACGAGATCTTGGTATTTGATGTGAGTCTGGCCACTGGCCTATACGCACTAACCAACTACGCAGGAACAATTATGGGCACTCGGCATCGTGGTATCAACCGAAGCCTTCTTGATGTTAGCGACTGAGCGGCGCGCGCCGAATTGGATGGGAATGCCTGCTCTTGTATTAGGGATGCTAGGTCCGCTTCCGGCCGCCCTCGCAACGTGCAGGTGTGCAATGGGCGACGGGCCCATACCCCTGCGCCTTAGGATTTAGACCGGCATGCTGACCTCTCTGTTGTTCCTAGGTGGGGCTGCGATGTGTTGATCTTCTGAGGCCGGGCATGACCCAGGAAAGTGTGTCCGGCCAAAGGGGATCGAGCGTATTGGGTTATGTGGTGCACCCCTGCAGGGAAGTTTATTTATTCGAATAGCCGTGTCCCTCAGTAAAAGGATGACTCGGAGTTGTACCTCGACCTTATGACAACTAGAACCGGATACTTAATAAAACACGGCCTTCCTAGTGCCAGACACAACCCGATGATCGCTCTCTCACAGGGCGAGGAGGATAGGATCGCCAGGTAGGATTATGCTATGCGATGATACTTGGTTAACTTACCATCTACTCTCTTCTACTGCTTCAAGATGGAGGCTGCTAGAAGCGTAGTCTTCGATGGGACTAGCTATCCCCCTCTTATTTTGACATTCTGCAGTTCAGTCCACAGATACTACCCTTTTCATTGATACCAATGCATATGTAGTGTAGATCCTTGCTTGCGAGTAATTTGGATGAGTACTCATGGTTGCTTTCCTACTTCTTTCTCCCCTTTTCCCTATTACTGCGATCATATGATGGAGTCCTAGAGCCAGAGGATCCCGAGGATGATTCTACGTGGAGTTCAGCTTTGAGGAGTAGTTAGGAGGTCCTAGGCAGGGGGGCTTGCCTTTTCGATCGTTGCTACTTTTGTGCTAGCCTTCTTAAGGCAATCTTGTTTAACTTATGTCTGTACTCAAATATTATGGCTTCTGCTAACTCTTGTGTATTCGAGCTTATGTATTCGAGCCCTCGAGGCCCCTGGCTTGTAATATAAAGCTTGTATTATTTTAATTTGTGTCTAGAGTTGTGTTGTGATATCTTCCCATGAGCCCTTGATCTTGATCGTACACATTTGTGTGTATGATTAGTGTATGGTCAAATCGAGGGCGTCACACATGTATAGCTTGGGGGCTATCATGGCTCGTCGCCTGCACCTTAGTAAATCTCAGGGTAAAATACATGGTGGGATTTATGCTACTCGTTTGGCGGCTCACTTCGAGGTTGAGATACGCCCTCATGATTTCACTTTTACCATAATTTACCTAGATCGTGCAGCCATGGATCACCATCACTTTCTTGCACATGATCGTCCTGACATTGCCATTCCTTATAACTTGGTCTATAACTTGACACTCATGATGTTATCCCCTTGCCTGCACCTGCTTTGTTTGATTCTGTTGCCAGGGGCGGATACCGAATTATGCCTGTAGACATCCTCGCCTACTGAAACGCTCAAGCTACTGCAGAGGCTGCACATGCACCTCCATAGTGGGATCAGGGGATGCTTGCTCCTCAGCAGTGGGATGAGTGGATGCCTGGTCCTCGGGATCCATACTACCCTCCAGGCCACTGATTTACGACCAACTTAGGCCAAAAGCCTAAGCTTGTGGGAGTACGTATTTCTCACTGACATTATATTCATGTACACATATCATTCCATTTGTCGGTGTTCACACTTTTTCATTGTATCATCCATTCTTAGATTTATTTTCTTGCTTTCTTCTTGTGTGTTTGAAAAAAACTTTAGAAAAACTAAAAAAAATAGTTGTAGTAATTTACTTTCTATGCATGCTTAGTAGTAGTATTAAAAAGGAAACCCAAATATATTTCCTTGTTCTTCTTTTGCTTGTTGGAAGCTTTCTCGTGTAAATAGTTTTTCTCGTTTTTGCTTATTATTTGATTATTGAAGAAAACCAAAAACTACAAAAATATTTCAGTGTGTTTCTCTGAATTTCTTTTCTTTTATTCGAGTTGTACCGAGTAGAAGACCACGATGAAAATGTTGAGTGGCTCTCATATGAATAACTGTTGAACTAATAAGAGCCCATTTTACCTTGTCTTCTCCTGTTGAATAAAATGTTTTGCAGATTCCAGCTTAGTCCATGGCACTCTTGCACTATTATTATTTTCATATCATTCGGTCGTGCAAGTGAAAGGCAATAATGACGATATTCGATGAGCTGGCTGTGGCAAAGAGAAACTGGTATGAACTCGACTTGTATTGTCTGTGTAAATATGTTTAACCTAGTGCCCATGATTCAGCATGTTATGATTAAACATGTTTGCAATGAAAATTAGAGATTATAGTTTCTCATGCCATGCATAAGTAGCTAGGAGTGGATAATGATTTATCTTGAATATCAACATAGTGTTAAAATGATTGTGATGTAGTATGATGATATGGTATCCTTCTCTGGATGTTCGAGTGGCTTGACTTGGTACATGTTCATGCATGTAGTTGAATCAAAACCAACATAGCCTGTACAATGTTTATGTTCATGGCGTTCATATCCTACTCATGCTAGTGTCCAATGTTACTTATGCATAATGTCGGGTTATGATCGTTGTTGCTCTCTAGCTGGCCGCTTCCCAGTCTTAAATTGCTAGCCTTCGCCTGTACTTAGTGGGAATTCTGCTTGTACATCAAAAACCTTGAACCCAAAGTTATTCCAGATGAGTCCACCATACCTACCTATATATGGTATTACCCCGCCGTCTTAAGTAAATTTGCATGTGACACCTCTAAAAACTTCTAAAACAATTATCCGTTTTGTGTGCCTGGATCATTCATGGAACGATAGGAGGTGGTCGATATCTTCTGTGCTAAGCATGTTATCCTCAGGTCGAGTGTTTATTCACTCGCCATCGCATGAGGAAATGGGCGGTAATAGGGATGCCCAGCCCAAACTGCAAAATACAAAAAGAGTTCATCTCTTACATAATCAAACAAAAACTCCCAATGGAGTCAAAACCTTTACTTTCTGCTTGGGGACCGCCACTAGCGTGCTTAGCATGGAAGATGTTGATAACTGATGGTCGTAAAGTGAATAAGAAGGGTGCATGTCTCAAAATATCATTTATCTCTTTTTTAAAAACTGAGCTCTGGCACCTCTGCAAATCACTTCTTCCCTCTGCGAAGGGACTTTCTATTTACTTTTATGTTGTGTCATCACCTTCTATAAAACAAGTGCCAGAAATTGAGTAGAGCACAACGGTCATGATTTATGCATTGTGTATAGCTAATGTTGGGTGCATCATGACTGGATCTTTTCTACCATGAATTACAATGTTTAGTCGTTGCTTGAACTTCAGAGGTGCTCTGCATTTATGTTTTGCGCTCTCAAAAAGGGCTAGCAAGATACCATTATTGTCATATTATATCATGGTTGTTTTGACAATGTGTTGCTATTTGAGATATCTTATTATTGCTCGCTAGCTGATTATGTCATTGATATGAGTCATTATAATCTTTAAGAGTTATTGTTGACATGGTTAGTTATAATGTTGACTGAAAATCTGGGTGTTGTTTAAGCTTATTTATGCAAACAAGAGCAAAAGAGTTCGTAAAAGTTTTTCTTTCTCACTTTCAGTTTATCAACTGAATTGCTTGAGGACAAGCAAAGGTTTAAGCTTGGGGGAGTTGATACGTCTCCAACGTATCTACTTTTCTCACGCTTTTCCTCTTGTTTTGGACTCTAATTTGCATGGTTTGAATGAAACTAACCCCAGACTGACGCCGTTTTCAGCAAAACTACCATGGTGTTGTTTTTGTGCAGAAATAAAAAATCTCAAAATGGAACGAAACTTTTTGAGGGTTTTTTATACCAATAATAAGAATTTCTGGAGCCAAAACCCACTGGAGAGGGCCCCCTGGGTGGGCACAATGCACTAGGGCGCGCGCCCACTACTTTCGCGCCTAGGTGGGTTGTACCCACCTGATGGCCCCGCTGATGACCCCCCTGATACTATAAATTCACATTATTCCAGAAAAAAATCAGGGAGAAAGAATTATCGTGATACACGAAACGGAGCCGCCGCCAAGCCCTGTTCTTCCTCGGGGGGCAGATCTGGAGTCCGTTTGGGGCTCCGGAGAGGGGGATCTTCGTTCTTCGTCATCACCAACCCTTCTCCATCGCCAATTCCATGATGCTCCCCACCGGGAGTGAGTAATTCCTTTGTAGCCTCGCTGGTCGGTGAGGAGTTGGATGAGATTAATCATGTAATCGAGTTAGTTTTGTTAGGGCCTGATCCCTAGTATCCACTATGTTCTTAGATTGATGTTGCTATGACTTTGCCATGCTTAATGCTTGTCACTTTAGGCCCGGGTGCCATGATTTCAGATCTGAACCATTTATGAATTCATCATTATATCCATGTTTTAGATCCGATCTTGCAAGTTATAGTCACCTACTACGGTTATGATCCGGCAACCCCGAAGTGACAACAACTGGGCCCACTCCCGATGATGAACGTAGTTTGAGGAGTTCATGTATTCACCACGGGAGGGTAGGACAAAAGATGTCATCATGTTCTTTTAATAAAGCACATATGACTATTTACGGAATACATGCCTACATTATCTCGATGAACTGGAGCTAGTGCCGTATCGCCCTGAGTTATAACTGTCTCATGATGAATATCATCCAACAAGTCACGGATCCAATGCCTACAAATTTATCCTTATTGATTTTGCTGCGTTACTACTGCTATCATCATTGTTACACTTGCTACAAAATAGTGCCGTATCGCCCTGAGTTATCACTGTTACTGTTACCGTTGCTACTGCCACTACTATCCAAACTATCAAACTACTCTGCTACTGATCACTTTGCTGCAGATAATTAATCTCCGGGTGTGGTTAAATTGAAAACTCAGCTGCTAATACCTTCAAATATTCTTTGGCTCCCCTTGTGTCGAATCTATAAATTGGGTTGAATACTCTACCCTCGAAAACTATTGCAATCCCCTATACTTGTGGGTTATCAGCCATGGAGGAGGAAGCACAAGGGGGAGACTCTCTCCCCCTCTCTCTCGGTGGCACCGGAGTGTCGCCCGGGGAACCATCGCCGCGGTGATCGTCTTCATCAACATCACCATCTTCTTTTACGCGGTCCACTCTCCTGCACCCCGCTGTAATCCCCTACTTGAACATGGTGCTTTATGCCACATATTATGATCCAATGATGTGTTGCCATCCTATGATGTTTTGAGTAGATTTATTTTGTCTTTTGGGTTGATTGATGATCTAGGTTGGTTTGAGTTGTATGTTTTATTTTGGTGCTGTCCTATGGTGCCTTCTGTTGGGGAACGTCGTAATTTTAAAAAAAAATCCTACGCACACACAGGATCATGGTGATGCATAGCAACGAGAGGGGAGAGTGTGTCCACGTACCATCATAGACCGAAAGCGGAAGCGTTAGCACAACATGGTTGATGTAGTCGTACGTCTTCACGATCCGACCGATCCAAGTACCGAACACATGGCACCTCCGAGTTCAGCACACGTTCAGCTCAATGACGTCCCACGAACTCCGATCCAGCAGAGCTTCACAGGAGAGTTCCGTCAGCACGACAGCGTGATGACGGTGATGATGATGCTACCGACGCAGGGCTTCACCTAAGCACCGCTACAATATGATCAAGGTGGATTATGGTGGAGGGGGGCATCACACACGGCTGGGAGAGATCAACATATCAACTTGTGTGTCTAGAGGTGCCCCTTGCCCCCGTATATAAAGGAGCAAGGGGGGAGGTCGGCCCCTGTAGGCGTGCCAGGAGGAGGAGTCCTCCTCCTAGTAGGAGTAGGACTCCCCTCTTTCCTACTCCTACTAGGAGGGGGAAAGGAAGGGGGAGAGGGAGAAGGAAAGGGGGATGCCGCCCCCTCTCCTAGGCCAATTCGGACCAGAGGGGGAGGGGTGCGTGGCCTGCCCTAGGCCAGCCCTCTATCTCTCCACTAATGCCTATAAGGCCCACTATTTCTCCCCCCGGGGGGGGGGGGGTTCCGGTAACCCTCCGGCACTCCGGTTTTCTCTGAAACCACCCAGAACACTTCCGGTGTCCGAATATAGTCGTCCAATAAATCGATCTTTACATCTCAACCATTTCGAGACTCCTCGTCATATCCGTGATCATATCTGGGACTCCGAACTAACTTCGATACATCAAAACACAAAAACTCATAATACCGATCTGTTGGGGAACGTAGTAATTTCAAAAATTTCCTACGCACACGCAAGATCATGGTGATGCATAGCAACGAGAGGGAAGAGTATCATCCACATACCCTCGTAGACCGTAAGCGGAAGCGTTATGAGAACGCGGTTGATGTAGTCGAACGTCTTAACGATCCGACCGATCCAAGTACCGAACGCATGGCACCTCCGAGCTCGGCACACGTTTAGCTCGATGACGCCCCACGAACTCCGATCTAGCAGAGCTTCACGGGAGAGTTCCGTCAGCACGACGGCGTGATGACGGTGATGATGTTGCTACCAATGCAGGTCTTCGCGTAAGCACCGCTACGATATGATCGAGGTGGATTATGGTGGAGGGGGGCACCGCACATGACTAAGGGATCAATGATCAACTTATGTGTTCTAGGGTGCCCCCCTGCCCCCGTATATAAAGGAGCAAGGGGGAGGCCAGCCGGCCCTCCTAGGGCGCGCTAGGAGGAGGAGTCCTCCTCCTAGTAGGAGTAGGACTCCCCTTTCCTACTCAACTAGGAGGAGGAAAGGAAGGGGCAATGGGAGAAGGAAGGAGAGGGAGGAAAGGAGGAAAGGGGGCCGGACCCCTAGTCCAATTCGGTTCGGGCTAGGGGGGCGCGTACCCTACCTCCTCTCTTCCACCACTTGGCCCATGAGGCCCAATACTTCTTCCCCGTATTCCCGTAACTCTCCGGTACTCCGAAAAATACCCGAATCACTCGGAACCTTTCCGATGTACGAATATAGTCGTACAATATATCGATATTTATGTTTCGACCATTTCGAGACTCCTCGTCATGTCCCCGATCTCATCTGCGACTCTGAACTACCTTTGGTACATCAAATGACATAAACTCATAATACCGATCGTCACCGAACGTTAAGCGTGCGGACCCTACGGGTCCGAGAACTATGTAGACATGACCGAGACACGTCTTCGGTTAATAACCAATAGCGGAACCTGGATGTTCATATTGGCTCCTACATATTCTACGAAGATCTTTATCGGTCAAACCGCATAACAACATACGTTGTTCCCTTTGTCATCGGTATGTTACTTGCCCGTGATTCGATCGTCTGTATCTCAATACCTAGTTCAATCTCGTTACCAGCAAGTCTCTTTACTAGTTTCCGTAAGGCATCATCCCGCAACTAACTCATTAGTTGCATTGCTTGCAAGGCTTATAGTGATGTGCATTACCAAGAGGGCCCAGAGATACCTCTCGGCCAATCGGAGTGACAAATCCTAATCTTGATCTATGCCAACTCAACAAGTACCATCGGCGACACCTGTAGAGCACCTTTATAATCAGCCAGTTACGTTGTGACGTTTGGTAGCACACAAAGTGTTCCTCGGGTATTCGGGAGTTGCATAATATCATAGTCATAGGAACATGTATAAGTCATGAAGAAAGCAATAGCAACAAACTAAACGATCATCGTGCTAGGCTAACGGATGGGTCAAGTCAATCACATCATTCCCTAATGATTTGATCCTGTTAATCAAATGACAACTCATGTCTATGGCTAGGAAACTTAACCATCTTTGATTCAATGAGCTAGTCAAGTAGAGGCATACTAGTGACACATTGTTTGTCTTTGTATTCACAGATGTACTAAGTTTCCGGTTAATACAGTTCTAGCATGAATAATAAACATTTATCATGATATAAGGAAATATAAATAACAACTTTATTGTTGCCTCTGGGCTATTTTGCTTCAGTCTCCCACTTGCACTAGAGTCAATAATCTAGTTCACATCGTCATGCGATTTAACACCAATAGTTCACATATTTATGTGATTAGTTCACATCTCCATGTGACTAACACCCAAAGGGTTTACTAGAGTCAATAATCTAGTTCACATCGCTATGTGATTAACACCCAAGGAGTGATCATGTTTTGCTTGTGAGAGACATTTAGTCAACGGGTCTGCCACATTCAGACCCGTATGTATTTTGCAAATTTCTATGTCTACAATGCTCTGCACGTAGCTATTCTAGCTAATTGCTCCCACTTTCAATATGTATCCAGATCGAGACTTAGAGCCATCTAGATCGATGTAAAAATCTTGCATCGACGTAACTCTTTACAACGAAGTCTTTTTATCACCTTCATAACCGAGAAATATTTCCTTTGTCCTCTAAGGATAATTTTGATCGTTGTCTAGTGATCTACTCCTAGATCACTATTGTACTCCCTTGCCAGAATCATGCTAAGGTATACAATAGGACTGGTAAACTGCGTAGCATACTTTATAGAACCTATGATTGAGGCATAGGGAATGACTTTTCATTCTCTTTCTATTTTCTGCTATGGTCGGGTTTTGAGTCTTTACTCAACTTCACACCTTGCAACACAGGCAAGAACTCCTTCTTTGAGTGTTCCATTTTGAACTACTTCAAAATCTTGTCAAGGTATGTACTCATTGAAAAAACTTATCAAGCCTCTTGATCTATCTCTATAGATCTTGATGCTCAATGTGTAAGCAGCTTCATCGATGTCTTTCTTTGAAAAACTCTTTTCAAACACTCCTTTATGGATGTCAGAAAATTCTACATTATTTTCGATTCACATATACTTATCAGAAATGTTGTAGTGCTCCCACTCACTTTCTTGTAAATACAAGCTTCACCGTAAGTCTGTATAAAACCATATGCTTTGATCAACTCATCAAAGAATATATTCCAACTCCGAGATGCTTGCACCAGTCCATAGATGGATCGTTGGAGCTTGCTCACTTTGTTAGCACCTTTAGGATTGACAAAACCTTCTGGTTGCATCATATACAACTCTTCTTTTATGAAATCCTTGAAGGAATAGAGTTTTGACATCCATTTGCCAAATTTCATAAAATGCGACAACTGCTAACATGATTCGGACAGACTTTTAAGCATCAATACTAGTGAGAAAATCTCATCATAGTCAACACCTTGAACTTTTCGAAAACATTTTTGCAACAATTTGAGCTTTGTAGATAGTAACACTACTATCAGCGTCCGTCTTCCTCTTGAAGATCCATTTATTTTTAATGACTCACCGATCATTGGGCAAGTCAATCAAAGTCCATACTTTGTTCTCATACATGGATCCCATCTCAGATTTCATGGTATCAAACCATTTTGCGGAATCTGAGCTCATCATCGCTTCCTCATAGTTCATAGGTTCGTCATGGTCAAGTAACATGACATCCAGAACACGGCTAAGGGATTAATGATCAACTTGTGTGTTCTAGGGTGCCCCCCTGCCCCCGTATATAAAGGAGCAAGGGGGGAGGCCGGCCGGCCCTCCTAGGGCGCTCCAGGAGGAGGAGTCCTCCTCCTAGTAGGAGTAGGACTCCCCTTTCCTACTCCTACTAGGAGGAGGAAAGGAAGGGGGAAGGGGAGAAGGAAGGAGAGGGTGGAAAGGAGAAAAGGGGGGCCCTAGTACAATTCGGTTTGGGCTAGCTAGGGGGGCCACGTGCCCTGCCTCCTCTCTGCCACCACTTGGCCCATGAGGCCCAATACTTCTTCCCTGTATTCCCGTAACTCCCCGGTACTCCAAAAAATACACGAATCACTCGAAACCTTTCTGATGTCCGAATATAGTCGTCTAATATATTGATCTTTATGTCTCGACCATTTCGAGACTCCTCGTCATGTCCCAGATCTCATACGGGACAGCGAACTACCTTTGGTACATCAAATCACATAAACTCATAATACCGATCATCACCGAACGTTAAGCGTGCGGACCCTACGGGTTCGAGAACTATGTAGACATGACCGAGACATGTCTCCGGTCAATAACCAATAGCGGAACCTGGATGTTCATATTGGCTCCTACATATTCTACAAAGATATTTATTGGTCAAACCGCATAACAACATACGTTGTTCCCTTTGTCATCGGTATGTTACTTGCCCATGATTCGATCGTTGGTATCTCAATACCTAGTTCAATCTCGTTACCAGCAAGTCTCTTTACTCGTTTCCGTAATGCATCATCCTTCAACTAACTCCTTAGTTGCATTGCTTGCAAGGCTTATAGTGATGTGCATTACCGAGAGGGCCCAAAGATACCTCTCTGACAATCGGAGTGACAAATCCTAATCTTGATCTATGCCAACTCACCAAGTACCATCAGAGACACCTTTAGAGCACCTTTATAATCACCTAGTTACGTTGTGACGTTTGGTAGCACACAAAGTGTTCCTCCGGTATTCGGGAGTTGCATAATCACATAGTCATAGGAACATGTATAAGTCTTGAAGAAAGCAATAGCAACAAATAAACGATCATTGTGCTAGGCTAATGGATGGGTCAAGTCAATCACATCATTCCCTAATGATGTGATCCCGTTAATCAAATGACAATTCATGTCTCTGGCTAGGAAACTTAACCATCTTTGATTCAACGAGCTAGTCAAGTAGAGGCATACTAGTGACACTTTGTTTGTCTATGTATTCACACATGTACTAAGTTTCCGTTTAATACAATTCTCGTATGAATAATAAACATTTTTCATGATATAAGCAAATATAAATAATAACTTTATTATTGCCTCTAGGGCATATTCCTTCAGTGTCCCACTTGCACGAGAGTCAATAATCTAGTTCACATCTTTATGTGATTAGTTCACATCTCCATGTGACTAATACCCAAAGGGTTTACTAGAGTCAATAATCTAGTGCACATCTCTATGATTAACACCCAAAGAGTGATCATGTTTTGCTTGTGAGAGAAGTTTAGCCTACGGGTCTTCAACATTCAGATCCGTATGTATTTTGCAAATTTCTATGTCTACAATGCTCTGCACGGAGCTACTTTAGCTAATTGCTCCCACTTTCAATATGTATCTAGATCGAGACTTAGAGTCATCTAGATCAATGTAAAAAGATTGCATCAACGTAACTCTTTACGACGAACTCTTTTATCACCTCCATAACCGAGAAATATTTCCTTAGTCTTCTAAGGATAATTTTGACCGTTGTCTAGTGATCTACTTCCAGATCACTATTGTACTCCCTTGCCAGAAAGATGCTCAGGTATACAATAGAACTGGTAAACAGCATAGCATACTTTATAGAACCTATGACTGAGGCATAGGGAATGACTTTTCATTCTCTTTCTATTTTCTGCTGTGGTCGGGTTTTGAATTTTTACTCAACTTTGCACCTTGCAACACAGGCAAGAACTCCTTCTTTGACTGTTCTATTTTGAACAACTTCAAAATCTTGTCAAGGTATGTACTCATTGAAAAAACTTATCAAGCGTCTTGATCTATCTCTATAGATCTAGATGCTCAATGTGTAAGCAGCTTCATCGAGGTCTTTCTTTGAAAAACTCTTTTCAAACACTCCTTTATGCTTGTCAGAAAATTCTACATTATTTCCGATCAACAATATGTCATTCACATATACTTATCAGAAATGATGTAGTGCTCCCACTCACTTTCTTGTAAATACAGGCTGCACCACAAGTCTGTATAAAACCATATGCTTTGATCACTTTATCAAAGCATATATTCCAACTTCGAGATGCTTGAACCAATCCATAGATGGATAGCTGGAGCTTGCTCACTTTGTTAGCATCTTTAGGATCGACAAAACCTCCTGGTTGCATCATATACAACTCTTCTGTTAAGAAATCCATGAAGGAATACAGTTTTGACATCCATTTGCCAGATTTCATAAAATGCTGCAACTGCTAACATGATTCGGACAGAATTTTAAGCATCGATACGAGTGAGAAAATCTCATCGTAGTCAACACCTTGAACTTGTCAAAACATTTTGCGACAATTCGAGCTTTGTAGATAGTAACACTACTATCAGCATCTGTCTTCCTCTTGAAGATCCATTTATTATTAATGACTCACCGATCACCGGGCAAGTCAATCAAAGTCCATACTTTGTTCTCATACATGGATCCCATCTCAGATTTCATGGCCTCAAGCCATTTCGCGGAATCTGGGCTCATCATCGCTTCCTCATAGTTCGTAGGTTCGTCATGGTGAAGCAACATGACATCCAGAACAGGATTACCGTACCACTCTGGTGTGGATCTCACTTTGGTTGACCTACGAGGTTCGGTAGTAACTTGATCTGAAGTTACATGATCATCATCATTAGCTTCCTCACTAATTGGTGTAGGAGTCACAGGAACAGATTTCTGTGATGAACTACTTTCCAATAAGGGAGCAGGTATAGTTACCTCATCAAGTTCTACTTTCCTCCCACTCACTTCTTTCGAGAGAAACTCCTTCTCTAGAAAGGATCCATTCTTAGCAACGAATGTCTTGCCTTCGGATCTGTGATAGAAGGTGTACCCAACTGTCGCCTTTGGGTATCCTATGAAGACACATTTCTCCAATTTGGGTTTGAGCTTATCAGGATGAAACTTTTTCACATAAGCATCGCAACCCCAAACATTAACAAACTACAACTTTGGTTTCTTGCCAAACCACAGTTCATATGGCGTCGTCTCAACGGATTTAGATGGTGCCCTATTTAACGTGAATGTAGCTGTCTCTAATGCATAACCCCAAAACGGTAGTGGTAAATCGGTAAGAGACATCATAGATTGCACCATATCTAATAAAGTACAGTTACGATGTTCGGACACCATTACGATGTGGTGTTCCAGGCGGCGTGTGTTGCGAAACTATTCCGCATTGTTTCAAATAAAGACCAAACTCATAACTCAAATATTCTCCTCCACGATCAGATCGTAGAAACTTTATTTTCTTGTTACGATGATTTTCCACTTCACTCTGAAATTATTTGAACTTTTCAAATGTTTCAGATTTATGTTTCATCAAGAAGATATATCGATATCTTACTCAAATCATCTGTGAAGGTCAGAAAATAACGATACCTGCCGCGAGCCTCAACACTCATCGGACTGCATACATCAGTATGTATTATTTCCAACAAGTCTGTTGCTCGCTCCATTGTTCCGGAGAATGGAGTCTTAGTCATCTTGCCCATGAGGCATGGTTCGCAAGCATCAACTGATTCATAATCAAGTGATTCCAAAAGCCCATCATCATGGATTTTCTTCATGCGCTTTACACCAATATGACCTAAACGGCAGCGCCACAAATAAGTTGCATTATCATTATTAACTTTGCATCTTTTGGCTTCAATATTATGAATATGTGTATCACTACGATTGAGATTCAATAAACCGTTGACCTTGGGTGTATGACCATTGAAGGTTTTATTCATGTATACAGAACAACAATTATTCTCTGACTTTAAATGAATAACCTATTGCAATAAACATGATCAAATCATATTCATGCTTAACGTAAACACCAAATAACATTTATTTAGGTTCAATACTAATCCCGAAAGTATAGGGAGTGTGCGATGATGATCATATCAATCTTGGAACCACTTCAAACGCACATCTTCACTTCACCCTTAACTAGTCTCTTTCATTCTACAACTCTCATTTCGAGTTACTAATCTCAGCAACTGAACTAGTATCAAATACTGAGGGGTTGCTATAAACACTAGTAAAGTACACATCCATGACATGTATATCAAATATCTTTGTTCACTTTGCCATCCTTCTTATCCGCCAAATACTTGGGGCAGTTTTGCTTCTAGTGACCAGTCCCTTTGCAGTAGAAGCACTTAGTCTCAGGCTTAGGTCTAGACTTGGGCTTCTTCACTTGAGCAGCAACTTGCTTGCCGTTCTTCTTGAAGTTCCCCTTCTTCCCTATGCCCATTTCATGAAACTAGTGGTCTTGTCAACCATCAACACTTGATGCTTTTCTTGATTTCTACCTTCGTTGATTTCAGCATCACAAAGAGCTTGGGAATCATTTCCGTTATCCCTTGCATATTATAGTTCATCACAAAGTTCTAGTAACTTGGTGATAGTGACTAGAGAACTCTGTCAATCACTATCTTATCTAGAAGATTAACTCCCACTTGATTCAAGTGATTGTAGTACTCACACATTCTGAGCACATGCTCACTAGCTGAGCTATTCTCCTCCATCTTGTAGGCAAAGTACTTGTCAAAGGTCTCACACCTTTCGACATGGGCATGAGTCTGAAATAATAATTTCAACTCTTGGAACATCTCATATGCTCTGTGGCGTTCAAAACGTCTTTGAAGCCCCGATTCTAAGCCGTAAATCATGGTGCACTAAACTATCAAGTAGTCATCATATCGAGCTTGCCAAATGTTTATAGCGTCTGCATCTGCTCCTGCAATCGGTCTTTCACCTAGCGGTGCATCAAGGACATAATTCTTCTGTGCAGCAATCCTCGGATCACAGATCCAATCCGCATCATTGCTACTAACGTCTTTCAACTTAGTTTTTCTCTAGGAACATATCAAAATAAACGGGGTGCTACATCACGAGCTATTGATCTACAACATAGTTATGCAAATACTATCAGGACTAAGTTCATGATAAATTAAAGTTTAGTTAATCAAATTATTAAAGAACTCCCACTTAGATAGACATCCCTATAATCATCTAAGTGATGACGTGATCCATATCCACTAAACCATGTCCGATCATCACGTGAGATGGAGTAGTTTTCAATGGTGAACATCACTATGTTGATCATATCTTCTATTTGATTCATGCTCGACCTTTCGGTCTCTAGTGTCCCAAGGCCATATCTGCATATGCTAGGCTCGTCAAGTTTAACCCGAGTATTCTCCATGTGCAAAACTGGCTTGCACCCGTTGTATGTGAACGTAGAGCTTATCACACCCGATCATCACGTGGTGTCTCGGCATGATGAACTTTCGCAATGGTGCATACTCAGGGAGAACACTTGTACCTTGAAATTTAGTGAGAGATCATCTTATAATGCTACCATCGTTCTAAGCGAAATAAGATGCATAAAAGATAAACATCACATGCAATCAATATAAGTGATATGATATGGCCATCATCATCTTGTGCTTGTGATCTCCATCTCCGAAGCACCGTCATGATCACCATCGTCACTAGCGCGACACCTTGATCTCCATCATAGCATCATTGTCGTCTCGAAAAATATTGCTTATACGACTATCACTACTGCTTAGTGATAAAGTGAAGCCATTATAGGGCGATTGCATTGCATACAATAAAGCGGCAACCATATGGCTCATGCTAGTTGCCGATAACTCGGTTACAAAACATGATTATCTCATACAATAAAATATAGCATCATGTCTTGACCATATCACATCACAACATGCCCTGCAAAAACAAGTTAGACGTCCTCTACTTTGTTGTTGCAAGTTTTAGGTGGCTGCTACGGGCCGAGCAAGAACCGTTCTTACCTACGCATCAAAACCACATAGATAGTTTGTCAAGTCAGTGCTGTTTTAACCTTCTCAATGACTAGGCGTAGCCACACTCGATTCAACTAAAGTTGGAGAAACTGACACCCGCTAGCCACCTGTGTGCAAAGCACGTCGGTAGAACCAGTCTCGCGTAAGCGTACGCGTAATGTCGGTCCGGGCCGCTTCATCCAACAATACCGTCAAACCAAAGTGTGACATGCTGGTAAGCAGTATGACTTGTACCGTCCACAACTCACTTGTGTTCTACTCGTGCATATAACATCTATGCATAAACCAGGCTCAGATGATACCACTGTTGGGGAACGTGGTAATTTCAAAAAATTCCTACGCACACACAGGATCATGGTGATGCATAGCAACGAGAGGGGAGAGTTTGTCCATGTACTCTCGTAGACCAAAAGTGGAAGCATTAGCACAACGCGGTTGATGTAGTCGTACGTCTTCACGATCCAACCGATCCAAGTACCAAACGCACAACACCTCCTAGTTCAGCACATGTTCAGCTCGATGACGTCCCACGAACTCCGATCCAGTAGAGCTTCACGGGAGAGATCCGTCAGCACGACGGCGTGATGACGGTGATGTTGATGCTACCGACGCAAGGCTTTGCCTAAGCACCGCTATGATATTATCAAGGTGGATTATGGTGCAGGGGGGCACCGCACACGGCTGAGAGAGATCAACAGATCAACTTGTGTGTCTAGAGGTGCCCCTGCCCCCGTATATAAAGGAGCAAGGGGGAGGCCGGCCGGCCCCTGTAGGCGCGCCAGGAGGAGGAGTCCTCCTCCTAGTAGGAGTAGGACTCCCCTCTTTCCTACTCCTACTAGGAGGGGGAAGGAAGGGGGAGAGGGAGAAGACAGGGGGGCACCGCCCCCCTCTCCAAGTCCAATTCGGACCAGAGGGGGAGGGCACGCGGCCTGCCCTAGGCCAGCCCTCTCTTTCTCTCCACTAAGGCCTATAAGGCCCACTATTTCTCCCTGGGGGGTCCGGTAACTCTCCGACACTCCGGTATTCTCCGAAACCACCCGGAACACTTTCGGTGTCCGAATATAGTTGTCCAATATATCGATCTTTATGTCTCGACCATTTTGAGACTCCTCATCATGTCCGTGATCATATCTGGGACATGGAACTACCTTCGGTACATCAAAACACAAAAACTCATAATACCGAACTTTAAGCGTGCGGACCCTATGGGTTCGAGAACTATGTAGACATGACCGAGACACGTCTCCAGTCAATAACCAATAGCGGAACCTGGATGCTCATGTTGGCTCCCACATATTCTACGAAGATCGTTATCGGTCAAACCGCATAACAACATATGTTGTTCCCTTTGTCATCGGTATGTTACTTGCCCGAGATTCGATCATCGGTATCTCAATACCTAGTTCAATCTCGTTACCGGCAAGTCTCTTTACTCGTTCCGTAATACACCATCTCGCAACTAACTCATTAGTTACAATGCTTGCAAGGCTTATAGTGATGTGCATTACCGAGTGGGCCCAGAGATACCTCTCCGACAATCGGAGTGACAAATCCTAGTCTTGATCTATGCCAACTCAACAAGTGCCATCAGAGACACCTGTAGAGCACCTTTATAATATCCCAGTTACGTTGTGATGTTTGGTAGCACACAAATTGTTCCTCCGGTACTCGGGAGTTGCATAATCTCATAGTCATAGGAACATGTATTAGTCGTGAAGAAAGCAATAGCTACAAACTAAATGATCATCGTGCTAAGCTAACGGAATGGGTCAAGTCAATCACATCATTCTCTAATGATGTGATCCCGTTAATCAAATGACAACTCATGTCTATGGCCAGGAAACTTAACCATCTTTGATTCAACGAGCTAGTCGAGTAGAGGCATACTAGTGACACTTTGTTTGTCTATGTATTCACACATGTACTAAGTTTCCGTTTAATACAATTCTAGCATGAATAATAAACATTTATCATGATATAAGGAAATAAATAATAACTTTATTATTGCCTCTAGGGCATATTTCCTTCACCTTCCGTGCCGCGCACACGTGAAGGATTCCCGTTGTAGGGTGTTGCAATACGTTCATGATTCGCTTATAGTGGGTTGCTAGAGTGACATAAGCTTAAACCTGAGTAAGGGGGTTGTTGCGTATGGGATAAAGGGGACTTGATACTTTAATGCTATGGTTGGGTTTTACCTTAATGATCTTTAGTAGTTGCTGATGCTTGCTAGAGTTCCAATCATAAGTGCATATGATGCAAGTAGAGAAAGTATGTTAGCTTATTCCTCTCCCTCATATGAAATTTCAATAATGATCACCGATCTTGTTAACAATTGCCTAGGACAATTCCGCACACCGACCCATCATTATTCCACACTCGCTATTTGTAATATATTATAATATATTCTAACTTTATGTTAACAACACCTATTTTTATATTTTAGCTCTCCGATATCATGCAGAGTTATCCTCTTCATACCCACAACGTAGTTTATTTCTCGCTTCTAGATGGAAGCAAACGTTCGATGTACGTAGAGTCGTATCAGTGGTAGATAGGACTTGAGAGAATATTGATCTTACCTTTAGCTCCTTGTGAGTTCAACACTCCATACTTATCACTTCCACCTTTGGAAATTTCTATGATGATTCCTTGCACTTGGGGATTATCATGCTTCAAAGTAGCACCATGATCTTCATGATAGAGAGTCTCCTATGTTGTCACTTTCATATACTAGTGGAAAATTTTCATTATAGAACTTGGCTCGTATATTCCAATGATGGGATTCCTCAAATTGCCCTAGGTCTTCGTGAGCAAGCGTGTTGGATGCGCATCCACTTAGTTTCTTTTTGAGCTTGCATAAACTTATAGCTCCAGTGCATCCGTTGCATGGCAATCCCTACTCACTCACAATGATATCTATTGATGGGCATCTCCATAACTCGTTAGTACGCCTAGTTGATGTGAGACTATCTTCTTCTTTTTGTCTTCTCCACAACCACCATATTTTATTCCACCTACAGTGCTATATCCATAGCTCACGTTCATGTATTGCGTGAAAGTTGAAAAAGTATGAGAATACTAAAGTGTGAAACCGTTGCTTGGCTAAATCCGGGGTTGTGCATGATTTAATACTTTGTGTGATGTAGATGGAGCATAGCCAGACTATATGATTTTGTAGGGATAACTTTCTTTGGCCATGTTATTTTGAGAAGACACACTTGTTTTATTAGTATGCTTGAAGTATTATTGTTTTTATGTCAATATTAAACTTCTGTTTTGAATCTTATGGATCTGAATATTCATGCAACAATAAAGAAAATTACATGGATAAATATGTTAGGTAGCATTCCACATCAAAAATTCTATTTTTATCATTTACCTACTTGAGGACGAGCAGGAATTAAGCTTGGGGATGCTTGATACGTCTCCAACGTATCTATAATTTTTGATTGTTCCATGCTATTATATTATTTGTTTTGGATGTTTTATATGCATTAATATGCTATTTTATATTATTTTGGGACTAACTTATTAACCCGGAGCCCAGTGCTAGTTTCTGTTTTTTCCTTGTTTTTGAGTTTTACAGAAAAGGAATATCAAACGGAGTCCAAACGGAAGAAAACTTCCGCGATGATTTTTCTTGGACCAAAAAGGCACACGTAGGACTTGGAGATGAAGTCAGAGGAGTCCCGAGGTGGCCACAAGCCACAGGGGCGCACCCCAGGCGGGGGGAGGGGGCGCCCTGAGGGCTTGTGGGCCCCTTGGAGCTCCTCTAACCCTAATTCTTGGCCTATAAATTCAGAAATATTCCTAAATGACCAGAAGCATCCACCAAAATACTTTTGTGCCACCGTAACCTTCTGTACCTGTGAGATCCCATCTAGGGACCTTTTCCGGCACCCTGCCAAAGGGGGAGTCAATCACGGAGGGCTTCTACATCAACACTATTGCCCTTCTGATGAAGCATGAGTAGTTTGCCACAGACCTACGGGTCCATAGCTAGTTAGCTAGATGACTTCTTATCTCTTTTTGATCCTCAATACCATGTTCTCCTTGATGTTCTTGGAGATCTATCCAATGTAATCTTATTTTGCGGTGTGTTTGTCGAGATCCGATGAATTGTGGATTTATGATCACTTTATCTATGAATATTATTTGAATCTTCTCTGAATTGTTATATGCATAATTTGATATATTTGTATTTCTCTCCGAATTATTGGTTTGGTTTGGCCAACTAGATTGGTTTTTCTTGCAATGGGAGAGGTTCTTAGTTTTGGGTTCAATCTTGTGATGATCTCACCCAGTGACAAAGTAGGGGTAGCATGACACATATTATATTGTTGCCATCAAGGGTAAAAAGATGGGGTTTTCATCATATTACTTGAGTTTATCCCTCTACATCATGTCATCTTGCTTAAGGAGTTACTCCGTTCTTATGAACTTAATACTCTAGATGCATGTTGGATAGTGGTCGATGTGTGAAGTAATAGTAGTAGATGTAGGCAGGAGTCGGTGTACTTGACACGGACATTGAAAGGATCAATATAGTTGACTAGAAGGGGGGGGGGTGAATAGGCAACTAACAATTTTTAGCTTTTCTTTACCAATTTAAACTTTGCATCAAAGTAGGTTGTCTAGATATGCAACTAGGTGAGCAACCTATATGATGCAACAACAACAAGCACACAAGCAAGCAAGGGATATAATACAAATAAGCTTGCACAAGTAAAGGCACGAGATAACCAAGAGTGGAGCCGGTGAATACGAGGATGTGTTACCGAAGTTCCTTCCTTTTGAGGGGAAGTACATCTCCGTTGGAGCGGTGTGGAGGCACAATGCTCCCCAAGAAGCCACTAGGGCCACCGTATTCTCCTCACGCTCTCACACAATGCGAGATGCCGTGATTCCACTATTGGTGCCTTTGAAGGCGGCAACCGGACCTTTACAAACAAGGTTGGGGCTCTCTCCACAACTTCATTGGAGGCTCCCAACGAAACCACGGAGCTTCACCACAACGGAATATGGCAACAAGGTGACCTCAACCGTCTAGGGTGCTCAAACACCCAAGAGTAACAAGACCCGCAATGTAGGGGAATCAAATTTCTCTTGGTGGAAGTGTAGATCTGGGCCTTCTCAACCAATCCCTAGAAAATCAACAAGTTTGATTGGCTAGGGAGAGAGATCGGGCGAAAATAAGCTTATGGAGCAACAATGGAGTTTTGGGGGAGGAGAGGTAAGTCTTCTTGGAGAAGAAGACCCCTATATATAGAGGGGGGACACATCCAACCATTATGCAGCCTGCAGCCCGCATCTGGGCGGTACTACCGTTGTCGAAGCGGTACTACTATTGCCATAGCGGTACTACCGCTGTGGCAAGCAGGCATAGGGCAGCCAGGGCTGAGGGAGAAGAAGTACACGCACTAGGACGGTACTGCCGCTCCGTACAGCCGCTGGAAAACAGAGGAGGGCAGCGAGCTGAGCGGCAGTTGGAGCGGACGTAGGAGCGGTACCACCGCTAATACAAGCGGCACTACCGTGCCCTACTGCTGTCCCTACTACCGCTCCCCTGCGTGGTCCTTTACAGAAACCCGACACGAAAAATTGAGACCATAGCAGGGGAGGTAGTACCAGCGGCACTAACAAGTGGTACTACCGCCCTGACCGCGGTACTACCACTTAGCACTCAGCACCCCTTGTTTTGCACAGGACGGAAACTCCAAAGAAGTAGGAAAAAGGCAAGGGTGCAAGGAGAGTGTGTACGTGATGATTCCACACATACTCTTTCGAAACGGATCCCCTCTTGATAGTACGGTTATCCCTATGACTCAATTCCACTGAAAAGAAACAAGGGAAAATAATCCGTCTAAAGTGAAGTCCTCGAGGGGAAACAATTGCATAGTGCCCTTATATTAGATAACCTGAAAAGCTTAGTGCACACGATTAGTCCGCAAAAGTATTGTCATCAATCACCAAAATAAACTAGGGAAAAATGCCTAACAATCTCCCCCTTTTTGGTGGATTGATGACAACACGGGATTCGCACAAAATATAGTAACTGGAAATTAAGCAAACCAACTCCCTACAAAGTATCGACGGGCTTCCCCTAGAGGTGTGCACCAAGGAAATTAGCATGAAAGGCTATGTGCACATCTTTAGGATCAAACTCCCCCTATATTTTATAGACAGGCAACATCCTTGCATATAAGAATAATAACAAGTACGGCTAAGCAAGGACAAGCATGAGAGCAATAATATAAGTGCCTGTAAAGATGCATCTCATAAGATAACAAAGTACTTGAGACTAAAGTAGATAAGATAGGGTAGTTCACATATGTCTTACACCATATGGTCTCACTCATAGCTGAATAGAGTTCAAAACAAGAAAGAGAATGAACACACACACACACAACCCAAAGCAAATCCCAATGAACACGAACGAACACAACGAACATGAACGAACATGCACACACAACCCAAAGCAAATCCCTAACTCTCCCCCTTTGGCAGCAAGACACCAAAGGGAAAGGAACGACACAAGACACGATGGTAGTAGACCTCCATGGCATCACCAGTCATGCTCCTCCTCCTCCTCCTCAAAGTCCTCTGCAGCATGGGGAGATGCGCGAATTCCGGTGTCCTCCTCAGTGTCAGACCACGAGTAGTGCAGTCTGGTCCAAGTCTCCTCATCAGTGATCCGCTCCTCAGAGCCACTAGCAACCTCAAGGCCAACCTGTCTCATAATGGCCTTGTCACGACTATGAGCCATCTTGGCCTCCTTGTGAGCCTTGTATTGACCCTTGGCCTGAAGGCAGAACAGACGCTTCATCTTATCCTTGAGTTTCTTCGCCCAAGAGGGCTCCTTAGATGGAGGCACATACTCCTGCTCATCATCATCATCATCATCTGCATCAGATAAGACAGTCTCCTGCACTAGAGGTGCGGAAGAAGACGTACTCCACTTATCCTTCCGACACAGCTCAATAGTATCATGAGAAACCATATTGTCTGTGACAAGCTCCTCATCTAGAAACTTGGCTACCCAAGTGTCCTTAATAAGCTGCATAAGATAGGGTCCATAAATGATGCACTTGCGCTCCATGATAGCAGAGTGAAGTTCAGACCACATCACATGAGACACATCCAACACTTGCTGAGAGCCCTGCTCTTCTTAACAGAATAGAAGCAAGTCAACAAGGTAAGAGTGCACCTAATCCAAGTTGCCGACCCGAGGAAACAGGGTGTTCCAGAAGATCCGATGCATGATGTCTAGGAAGGGCCAGAGCTCATAAGAAACCTTCCCAGTCTCAGACACCTTCCTGGTAGAATAGGGCCAAAGCTTTTCCTTATGAGTAGCGGCAATCTCCTTATGAGGGAAAAACCCAAGTGGGGTCTGGGCACCCTCATCATTGTATGGTAAGCCAACCATGAAGTCCTTCCATGGTGCGGATAGGAGACGACCATTGGTCATCCAAGTCAGAGTGCGGGCCAGATCATGCCCAAAGTGAACGGTGGCAAAGAACTGGGCCACGAGCTCGGCATCAAAGTCCTTGTTGAAAGTAATGATCCTCTTGATATCCAACTCCTCACACCTCTGCAGAGCATCCCTAAAGTACCACAAGTCCTTCTCCATGTGTGAGAGATCGACATACTTGACCTTCAAAAACAAGTTCTTCTTTTGCTTCAAGACATCATGATAGATGGACTGCTGAAACCTGTTCTAGAACGGACAACGCTGAAGAGCGGGCTCCTGGTCCACATGGTAGGGATTGTGCTTCCTCTTGGTAGAGAACTCTATTGCAAACATCTGATTAGCACGCTTGCGCCCAGCAGAGGTCTTCGACGTTGGGACCTTGGCCTTGCGTTTTCTCGGCTCAGTCGAGCCACCCTCAGCAACAGTAGCAGTAGCCACTTGTACATCCGAAGAGAGATAACGCTTGGAACCTGTTGCATGGTCTAGATTCTTGCGGCGAGCCTGATGCCCGGAGCTACTACCACCTGAAACACACACACACAAGAACCACAAGAGCAAGAGAGCATAAGCCAATAAAGACAAACACCAAAGATGGAAAATTAGGTAGGGACACATGGGCATTGGCATCTCAGAGCGGTAGTACCCGCGCACCAGAGCGGTAGTACCCGCGCACCAGAGCGGTAGTACCGCTTATAAGCGGTAGTACCGCTAGGGTGCAGCAGTAGTACTGCCGGAGCGGTTGTCAGCGGGCTGACACCTACCGCGGCAAGATCCGATACTACCGGAGATGCAAAAGGCCATATTTCTATGCCTAATCATCAATCTATCGAGTCTAGCAGTCTCCCAAGTCCTTCCTAAGCTTTGATTCAACAAACAAATCGAGGAATGCAACGAATATAGCCCAAAACCTAGATTAAGGAAAGAGAACCTAGGGAGAGAAGAACGGGGGCAATACCGGCATCCATGGCAAGAGGAGAGGGTGGGGAACGATCCCACTGGTTGGAACCGAGGGAGACGGCCTGGATCCGGCGGCCCGGCGGTGGACCTTCGGTGCTTGGGGAGTCGCCTGAGAGAGGAGAGGACGAGGAGATGGGGCAAACTGAACGGGTATGGGGGAGTGGAAACTCCCCCTGCCCGATACATATTCCACACACCCAGCCCTAAGCGGTAGTACTGCGCAGGGCGCGGTAGTACCGCTTCGGTGCAGGTCTGAAGCACAACGCACCCAACTGTACCGCTCCACGGTAGTACTATGTCGGCAGGGCGGTAGTACCGCTTATTATAAGCGGTAGTACCGCTCTGCTACTGCGGTAGTACCGCTCAGGCGCCCCAAAGCAGGAATAAGGGGGAAAGATGTTTTACACATGTCTAGCAAAAAAAGGAAAGAACACACAAGACACAAGGCAAGCCAAGACAAACCCGAACACGACCACACTAGAGCACAACCACTCAAAAGAGAGAAGCACAAGCAAAAGGAAACAATACACAGACAAACTCTCTAGAAGAGAGGGCGGTGATCGAGACCACCTATGTTTGAGCTATATGGTTTGGCGCCGCGAAGATTTTAACCTTGGGCCCATGACCAACACTCATCTTTGAAGCACAAGTACCATCAAAAATGGCTTATGTGAAAGACTTGATCAATTTATGCATAATGGGGGGAGGAAGAGTTCATTGAGAGAACAGCACTCCCCCTATGTCAATGCCTACATCTAAACAAGACAACAAGTTGAGTATGGTGGGGTGTGCAAGGGTTAAAGCCACATTGCTCGAATCAATGATATTTAGCTCATGCCTTAACTTGTGAAATCTTGCTTCATCCAAGGGCTTCATGAAAATATCTGCAAGGTTATCATGAGTGTTGACATAGTTGAGCTTGATCTCCCCTCACCTAATGTGATCCCGGATGAAGTGATACCGAATCTCAATATGCTTCGTCTTGAAGTGTTGAACCGGGTTGAGAGAAATCTTGATGGCACTTTCATTATAACACCAAAGAGGCACTTTGTCACAAATGACACCGTAATCCTTTAAAGTTTGCCTCATCCATAGAAGTTGTGCACAACAACTACCGACAGCCACATACTCCACTTCCGTGGACGAGAGAGACACACAACTTTGCTTCTTGGAAGACCAACTCACCAAAGAGCAACCAAGAAATTGGCACCCTCCGGAAGTGGACTTCCTATCCACTTTGTCTCCCGCCCAATCGGAGTCCGAAAAGCCCACAAGGTTGAAATTAGATCCTCTTGGATACCATAAGCCGAAGTTTGGGGTATGAGACAAATATCGAAATATTCGCTTGACCGCCACATAGTGTCTTTCCTTAGGTGCGACTTGAAACCATGCACAAATTCCCACACTCAACAGGATATCTGGTCTAGATGCACAAAGGTAAAGCAAGGAGCCAATCATGGAGCGATATACCTTTTGATCCACCACTTTACCATTGGGATCTATGTCAAGTTGGCATTTGACGGGCATTGGAGTGGAAGCCGTCTTGACATCACTTAGCTTGAATCTCTTGAGTATGTCTTGAGTGTATTTGGCTTGGTTGAAGAATGTTCCTTCTCTTCGTTGCTTGACTTCGAACCCGAGAAAGAACTTCAACTCTCCCATCATGGACATCTTGAACTTGGAGGTCATGAGTGCGGCAAATTCCTCATTAAAAGCTTTGTTAGGGGAACCAAAGATAATATCATCAACATATAGTTGGCACACAAACAACTCCCCTTTGACCTTCTTAGTAAAAAGAGTGGGGTCGATTTTCCCAATTTCAAAACCACGATATTGCAACAACTCGGTAAGGTGGTCATACCACGCACGTGGGGCTTGCTTAAGGCCATAATGTGATGCCCCAAGACCGGCGCTCCAGATGCCTTCCATGGTTTCCGAGATTCGTTGTGTGATTAGTTTTTGCTTGTTGCATTCATCATTGCATCATGTGCATTGCATCATGCCATCATGCCATCATGTCTTTAATATTTCCGACTCGACTAAATAAACCGTATGGATCTTCGATCCATTTAAATCGAGGAAATTCACATGGTGAAATTATCTTTAAAACATACCAAAGTCTCCTACTATTATTAGGGAGCTATTAAAAATATTCCAATAATTTGGAATTAACCATGACACACTTGCAAATATTCCCCATGTCTTTTCTACTTCAAGTTTGACTTCAAAACCTTGCCCACAATTCCCTTCCCATCTGCCGAGGTTCCTCCAAAAATTGCAACATTTTTGGACACTTCAAAAACCAAGTCCTAGTTCAAACCCATTTGAATGAAATTCAAATGAGTTTGAATTTACATATTTCAATCATGGCTATTACTATTTTCTCGGAACAAGCACATTTTTGTGAGTCCGAGAAAATTATCCGCATGCGCAAATTATTTTCCTAACCCCTTCTTTATTTTTCTTATATTTCTTTGTTTTCTGCTAAAGGAAATATGAAGAAGAGAGAAGTAGAGAGAGGGGCAGTGCACCGCTAGGCTGGCCTCCTTCCCCGCGGCCATTTGGCCCAAGGCCCAGCCGGCCCCTGGCCATTTGCCTCCCCACTGGGCCGGCCTCTAAGGCCCAACCACTCTAACCTAGACCCAATCCCGATCGATCCCCTCCTCCTTGTCTCCCTGCCCGCGCCGCCAGGAGAGGAGCGCCCGCGCCCGATGCCCTCAGCGCCCGATCCTTTCTCTCCGTCGATGCTACCTCTTGAGCACTACGTTGGTTTTCCCCGAAGAGGAAGGGATGATGCAGCAAAGTAGTGTAAGTATTTCCCTAAGTTTTTGAGAACCAAGGTATAAAGCCAGTAGGAGGCTACGCGCAAGTCCCTCGTACCTGCACAAAACAAATAAATCCTTGCAACCAACGCAAATAGGGGTTGTCAATCCCTATGAGGCCACTTACGAGAGAGAGATCTGATAGATATGATAAAGATACTATTTTTCGTATTTTTATGATAAATATGCAAAGTAAAATAAAGGCAAAGTAAATAACAAAGTAGTAGGAGAACAATATGATGAAGATAGACCCGGGGGCCATAGGTTTCACTAGTGGCTTCTCTCGAGAGCATAAGTATTCTACGGTGGGTGAACAAATTACTGTTGAGCAATTGACAGAATTGAGCATAATTATGAGAATATCTAGGCATGATCATGTATATAGGCATCACGTCCGAGACAAGTAGACCGACTCCTGCCTGCATCTACTACTATTACTCCACTCATCGACCGCTATCCAGCATGCATCTAGAGTATTAAGTTAAAACAGAGTAACACCTTAAGCAAGATAACATGATGTAGAGGGATAGACTCATTCAATATGAAGAAAACCCCATCTTGTTATCCTCGATGGCAACAATACAATACGTGCCTTGCTGCCCTTACTGTCACCGGGAAAGGACACCGCAAGATTGAACCCAAAGCTAAGCACTTCTCCCATTGCAAGAAAGATCAATCTAGTAGGCCAAACCAAACTGATAATTCGAAGAGACTTGCAAAGATAACCAATCATACATAAAAGAATTCAGAGAAGATTCAAATATTATTCATAGATAGAATTGATCATAAACCCACAATTCATCGGTCGCAACAAACACACCGCAAAAAGAAGATTACATTGAATAGATCTCCGCAAGAGAGGGGGAGAACATTGTATTGAGATCCAAAAAGAGAGAAGAAGCCATCTAGCTACTAACTATGGAACCGTAGGTCTAAGATAAACTACTCACAGTTCATCAGAGGGGCTATGGTGTTGATGTAGAAGCCCTCCGTGATCGATGCCCCCTTCGGCGGAGCTCCGGAATAGGCCCCAAGATGGGATCTCGTGGATACAGAAAGTTATGGCGGTGGAATTAGGGTTTTGGCTCCTGTTCTGATCGTTTGGGGGCATGTAGATATATATAGGAGGAAGAAGTACGTCGGTGGAGCAACATGTGGCCCACGAGGGTGGGGGCACGCCTGGTAGGGTAGGGCGCGCCCCCTACCTCATGGCCTCCTGTTACGTGCCTTGGCGTAGGGTCCATGTCTCCTGGGTCTTATCTGTTGAGAAAATCACGTTCCCGAAGGTTTCATTCCGTTTGGACTCCCTTTGATATTCCTTTTCTTCGAAACCCTAAAACAGGCAAAAACAACAATTCTGGGTTGGGCCTCCGGTTAATAGGTTAGTCCGAAAAATAATATAAAAGTGGATAATAAAGCCCAATAATCTCTAAAACAGTAGATAATATAGCATGGAGCAATAGAAAATTATAGATACATTGGAGACGTATCAAGCATCCCCAAGCTTAATTCCTGCTCATCCTCGAGTAGGTAAATGATAAAAACAGAATTTTTGATGCGGAGTGCTACTTGGCATAATTTTAATGTAATTCTTCTTAATTGTGGTATGAATATTCAGATCCGAAAGATTCAAGACAAAGGTTCATATTGACATAAAAATAATAATACTTCAAGCATACTAACTAAGCAATTATGTCTTCTCAAAATAACATGGCCAAAGAAAGTTATCCCTACAAAATCATATAGTCTAGCTATGCTCCATCTTCACTGCACACAATATTTAAATCATGCACAACCCCAATGACAAGCAAAGCAATTGTTTCATACTTTTGACATTCTCAAAACTTTTTCAATTTTCACTCAATACATGAGCATGAGCCATGGACATAGCACTATAGGTGGGATAGAATGGTGGTTGTGGAGAAGACAAAAAGGGAGAAGATAGTCTCACATCAACTAGGCGTATCAACGGGCTATGGAGATGCCCATCAATAGATATCAATGTGAGTGAGTAGGGATTGCCATGCAACGGATGCACTAGAGCTATAAGTATATGAAAGCTCAAAAAGAAACTAAGTGGGTGTGCATCCAGCTTGCTTGCTCATGAAGACCTAGGGCATTTTGAGGAAGCCCATCATTGGAATATACAAGCCAAGTTCTATAATGAAAAATTCCCTCTAGTATATGAAAGTGATAACATGAGAGACACTCTACTATGAAGATCATGGTGCTACTTTGAAGCACAAGTGTGGTAAAAGGATAGTAGCATTGCCCCTTCTCTCTTTTTCTCTCATTTTTTTATTTGGGCCTTTTCTCTTTTTTTATGGCCTCTTTTTTTATTATTATTTTCCGTCCGGAGTCTCATGCCGACTTGTGGGGGAATCATAGTCTCCATCATCCTTTCCTCACTGGGACAATGCTCTAATAATGATGATCATCACACTTTTATTTTTCTTACAACTCAAGAATTAAAACTCGATTCTTAGAACAAAATATGACTCTATATGAATGCCTCCGGCGGTGTACCAGGATATGTAATGGTGCATGAGTGACATGTATGAAAGAATTATGAACGGTGGCTTTGCCACAAATACGATGTCAACTACATGATCATGCTAAGCAATATGACAATGATGGAGTGTGTCATAATAAACGGAACGGTGGAAAGTTGCATGGCAATATATCTCGGAATGGCTGTGGAAATGCCATAATAGGTAGGTATGGTGGCTGTTTTGAGGAAGGTATAAGGTGGGTGTATGATACCGGCGAAAAGGTGCGCGGTATTAGAGAGTCTAGCAAAGGTGGAAGGGTGAGAGTGCGTATGATCCATGGACTCAACACTAGTCATAAAGAACTCATATACTTATTGCAAAAATCTACAAGTTATGAAAGAAAAGTATTACGCGCATGCTCCTAGGGGGATAGATTGGTAGGAAACGACCATCGCTCGTCCCCGACCGCCACTCATAAGGAAGACAATCAAAAAATAAATCATGCTCCGACTTCATCACATAACGGTTCACCATACGTGCATGCTACGGGAATCAAAAACTTTAACACAAGTATTCTTCAAATTCACAACTACTCAACTAGCACAACTTTAATATCACCATCTTCATATCTCAAAACAATTATCAAGCATCAAAATTCTCATAGTATTCAACACACTCATAAGAAAGTTTTTACTAGTCTTGAATACCAACCATATTAGGATTTTAAGAAAATTACCATGCTATTTAAGACTCTCAAAATAATCTAAGTGAAGCATAGAGATCAATGGTTTTAACAAAACAAATCCACCACCGTGCTCTAAAAGATATAAGTGAAGTACTAGAGCAAAACTATATAACTCAAAAGATATAAGCGAAGCACATAGAGTATTCTAACAAATTACGAATCTTGTATGGATCTCTCAAATGGTGTGTACAGCAAGGATGATTGTGGTAAACTAAAAAGCAAAGACTAAAATCATACAAGGTGCTCCAAGCAAAACACATATCATGTGGCGTATAAAAATATAGCTCCAAGTAAAGTTACCGATGGAATTAGACGAAAGATGGGATGCCTTCTGGGGCATCCGCAAGCTTTGGCTTTTAGGTGTCCTTAGATTATCTTGGGGTGCCATGGGCATCCCCAAGCTTAGGCTCTTGCCACTCCTTGTTCCATAATCCATCAAATCTTTACCCAAACCTTGAAAACTTCACAACACAAAACTTAAAGTAGAAAATATCGTGCGCTCCGTTAGCGAAATAAAACAAAAGACCACTTCAAGGTACTGTAATGAACTCATTATTTATTTATATTGGTGTTATAACTACTGTATTCCAACTTCTCTATGTTTTATAAACTATTTTACTAGCCATAGATTCATCAAAATAAGCAAACAACACACGAAAAACAGAATCTGTCAAAAACAGAACAGTCTGTAGTAATCTGTAGCTAGCGCAAGATCTGGAACCCCAAAAATTCTAAAATAAATTGCTAAACGTGAGGAATTTATCTATTAATAATCTGAAAAAATAATTAACTAAATATCACTCTCTAAATAGAAATGACAGCAGTTCTCGTGAGCGCTAAAGTTTCCATTTTTTTACAGCAAGTTCAACAAGACTTTCCCCAAGTCTTCCCAGCGGTTCTACTTGGCACAAACACTAATTAAACACAAAAAACACAACCAAAACAGAGGCTAGATAATTTATTTATTGAACAACAGCAAGAAAAAAATATTGGGTTGTCTCCCAACAAGCGCTTTTCTTTTAAAGCCTTATAGCTAGGCATTGATAATTTAATGATGCTCACATGAAAGACAAGAATTGAAGCACAAAGAGAGCATCATAAAACATGTGACAAAAACATCTAAGTCTAACATACTTCCTATGCATAGGCATCTTATAGGCAAACAAATTATCAAGGCAAGCAGAAACTAGCATATGCAAGGAAGCGGAACGAAACAATAGCAATCTCAACATAACGAGAGGTAATTTAGTAACATGAAAATTTCTACCACTATATTTTCGTCTCTCATAATAATTACATGTAGGATCATAAGAAAATTCAACAAAATAGCTATCACATAAAATATTTTCAACACGATCCACATGCATGCAAAGTTGACACTCTTCCAAAATAGTGGGATTAACATTAACTAAAGTCATGACTTCTCCAAACCCACTTTTATCAATATTGCAAACATTATTATAAATATCATATTCATCATGGGGCTTAAATAAATTTTCAAGATCAAAAGAAGAATCACACCAATCATGATCATTGCAACAAGTAGTAGACATAGCAAAACTAGCATCCCCAAGCTTAGGGTTTTGCATATTATGAGCACAATTGATATTAATGGAATTTATACTATCATCATTGCAATCACGCTTTTTATTCAAAGATCTATTCTGAATCGCTTCATAAAGTAATTCATCACACTTTTCAGATTCACGAATTTCAACAAAACTTCATAAAGATAATCTAGTGCACAAAACTCACTAGCAATTGGTTCATCATAATTGGATCTCTTAAAAAGATTAGCAAGTGGATGAGGATCCATAGATCTTAGGTTCTTTGTTTAGTAATAAATAAACAACTATTCCAACCATACGAGCAAACAAGAAACGAGCAAAAAGAGGCAAATAGAGAAAGAGAGGGGGGATAGAGAGAGAGAGAGAGGGCGAATAAAATGGCAAGGGTGAAGTGGGGGAGAGGAAAACGAGAGGCAGATGGCAAATAATGTAATGCAGGAGATAAGGGTATGTGATGGGTACTTGGTATGTTGACTTTTGCAAAGACCTCCCCGGTAACGGCGCCAGAAATCCTTCTTTGCTACCTCTTGAGCACTGCGTTGGTTTTCCCCGAAGAGGAAGGGATGATGCCGCAAAGTAGCATAAGTATTTCCCTCAGTTTTTGAGAACCAAGGTATCAATCCAGTAGGAGGCTACACGCAAGTCCCTCGTACCTGCACAAAACAACTAAATCCTCGCAACCAACGCAAATAGGGGTTGTCAATCCCTATGAGGCCACTTATGAGAGTGAGATCTGATAGATATGATAAAGATAATATTTTTCGTATTTTTATGATAAAGATGCAAAGTAAAGTAAAGGCAAAATAAATAGCAAAGTAGTAGGAGAACAATATGATGAAGATAGACCCGGGGGCCATAGGTTTCATTAGTGGCTTCTCTCGAGAGCATAAGTATTCTACGGTGGGTGAAAAAATTATTGTTGAGCAATTGACAGAATTGAGCATAATTATGAGAATATCTAGGCATGATCATGTATATAGGCATCACGTCCGAGACAAGTAGACCGACTCCTGCCTGCATCTACTACTATTACTCCACTCATTGACCGCTATCCAGCATGCATCTAGAGTATTAAGTTAAAAACAGAGTAACGCCTTAAGCAAGATGACATGATGTAGAGGGATAGACTCATGCAATATTAAGAAAACCCCATCTTGTTATCCTCGATGGCAACAATACAATACGTGCCTTGCTGCCCTTACTGTCACCAGGAAAGGACACCGCAAGATTGAACCCAAAGCTAAGCACTTCTCCCATTGCAAGAAAGATCAATCTAGTAGGCCAAACCAAACTGATAATTCGAAGAGACTTGCAAATATAACCAATCATACATAAAAGAATTCAGAGAAGATTCAAATATTATTCATAGATAGACTTGATCATAAACCCACAATTCATCGGTCTCAACAAACACACCGCAAAAAGAAGATTACATCGAATAGATCTCTAGAAGAGAGGGGGAGAACATTGTATTGAGATCCAAAAAGAGAGAAGAAGCCATCTAGCTACAAACTATGGACCCGTAGGTCTGAGATAAACTACTCACACTTCATCGGAGGGGCTATGGTGTTGATGTAGAAGCCCTCCGTGAACGATGCCCCCTCCGGCGGAGCTCCGAAACAGGCCCCAAGATGGGATCTCGTGGATACAGAAAGTTACGGCGGTGGAATTAGGGTTTTGGCTCCTGTTCTGGTCGGTTGGGGGTACGTGGATATATATAGGAGGAAGAAGTACATCGGTGGAGCAACAGGGGGCCCACGAGGATGGGGGCGCGCCTGGTAGGGTAGGGCGCGCCCCCTACCTCGTGGCCTCCTGTTACGTGCCTTGGCGTAGGGTCCAACTCTCCCGGGTCTTATCTGTTGAGAAAATCATGTTCCCGAAGGTTTCATTCCGTTTGGACTCCGTTTGATATTCCTTTTCTTCAAAACCCTAAAACAGGCAAAAACAACAATTCTGGGCTGGGCCTCCGGTTAATAGGTTAGTCCCAAAAATAATATAGAAGTGGATAATAAAGCCCAATAATGTCTAAAACAGTAGATAATATAGCATGGAGCAATCGAAAATTATAGATACGTTGGAGACGTATCACTCGACCCCGCTCATCCTTCATGCCCCTGTCGCTGCTCCCAGCGCCGATGACCCCTCCAACCGCGCCAACCCCGCCGCCACGCGCCGCCTGCCCTCTGGTCCGCCGTATCATGCTGCTCCCCTACCACGAGTCCCGCCGCCGGAGCGTAGAGCCCCCTTCCTCGCGCGCCAGCCACCGACGCGGCCTCCTGTCGGCCTTGCCAAGGCCAGCGCCACCAGCTCCTCCTCCTCCTCGCCTCTTTGCAACCCCCAGTGGTGCCTTCTTCCAGCATCGCCGGATGCCGTCCAGGGAACCAATCCCCATGGCACCATCGTCTCAAGGCCATGCCGCCACCGGGATCCTGCGTGCCTCCGCCTAGATCGGCTTGCGCGCCCGTTCCCGCCGCCTCAAGCCTCGCCTGCATCCCCGTTGCTCCTCCTCATGCCTCGTTCTGGCGTCATCCGCGACGTCTCACGACCACAGACGCCAACCTCCGCCATCTCCCTGGTCAAGTTGACGCCAGGGCCGACCCCATGGCGCTCCTCTACTCCTCTCACCTTGAGCCAATGACGCTGACCACCACCATCGTCTTCCTTGCTGCTGCCGCCCCGAGGCCCCTTGTGATGTTTTGTGTTGGACCGTCAAGATCGGCAAGATCGTCTACATGGATGCCAAGACCACACCAGGACCGCCAAGCATCGTCTTCGGGATTTTCCCCCAAGTACCACGATGACCATTAACATGTACCACCACACCGCACCAAAACGCTAAGACCGTCCCGGATATTACCAAGTACCACTTCGGTTCCAGAACGCGACAAGTACCACGACACCCATGTCCCGTCAAGTTCGACTACAACGACTACAACGTGTACCACTACCGTCGCCAAAAACCCGTGTACCACAAGCAGAAAGTTCGACCACCGTCGCGTGAAGCACTACTCCCATGAACATCTACACCGCATCGAACCCGTCCGCCCCAAAATGCACGCTTCGAAGGTATAACCGCCGGAACGACCGCTCATGAACGAATGCATGTGTTGTTTGAGATGCATGTTTAGATGTTGTATCCGCCTAAGAACGTTAGTTGTTTCCCTCGCTTGGCACCGCCATTGACCCGTGGGAACCCGGTATCCGGAATCACCCCACCATCCTTGCATGACATGCTCCCGTCACACTTTCTTTTGCACCGGCATCTCAATCAAGTTACCGGAATCGGAATGTTACCGTGGCACCATTTCCATTTCACCGTCGTGGCACCCCTTTTCTTTCCTCCATGGCGACAAAATGCTCTTACCATGCTCATGTCAACTTTTTCATAAAATTTCTTAAAACTTGTATATGTCATCCGCATCATGATAACAACATTAAAATATTTAAAATTGTTGCTTGCTTAAAAATTGCTAAATGACATGTGGGGAGATTTAGCGGAATTGTTGTTTGCTCCGGCCTCATTTAAGCTTGCTTAGATAGATGTTTTACTCATGTTTCATCTCTTGCCATGTTTAACAACATTTAATATTGTTGGGTACATAAACAAGAGCGAACTAAACACTTGCATGTGGTGTTTCTTCAATATGTAACTTGTTGCACATCGAGATCCACTTAATTTGTAGAATTGTTTGTTCCACTTTGCCATTCCATGCCTCTTTAAACCGGACATGCATCATACTTAATTGTGCATCATGCCATGTTTATGCTTGTTGGTTTACCATGTTGTTTGCTCCTTTCTGGTGTTGCTTCTTCTTGTTAGTTCTGGTAATGTCGCGTTTATGAGGATCTGTTCGACTACGTCCGTTTGTCTACTTCTTGGACTCGTTCTTCTTCCTTGCGGGATCTCAGGCAAGATGACCATACCCTCGAAATCACTTCTATCTTTGCTTGCTAGTTGTTCGCTCTACTGCTATGTCGCGCTACCTACCACTTCTTATATCATGCCTCCCATATTGCCATGTCAAGCCTCTAACCCACCTTCCTAGCAAACCGTTGTTTGGCTATGTTACTGCTTTTGCTCAGCTCCTCTTATAGCGTTGCTAGTTGCAGGTGAAGTTGAAGTTTGTTCCATGTTGGGACATGGATATGTTGGAATATCACAATATCTCTTATTTTAATTAATGCATCTATATACTTGGTAAAGGGTGGAAGGCTCGGCCTTATGCCTAGTGTTTTGTTCCACTCTTTCCGCCCTAGTTTCCGTCATACCGGTGTTATGTTCCTTGATTTTGTGTTCCTAACGCGGTTGGGGTTATGGGACCCCCTTGACAGTTCGCTTTGAATAAAACTCCTCCAGCAAGGCCCAACCTTGGTTTTACATTTGCCTCACCTAAGCCTTTCCCTTGGGTTTCCGGAGCCCAAGGGTCATCTTATTTTAACCCCCCCGAGTCAGTGCTCCTCTGAGTGTTGGTCCAAACTAGAGCCCTTTGCAGCGCCACCTCATGGAAACTTGAGGGCTGGTTTTAGTTGTACGGATTGCTCATCCGGTGTGCCCTAAGAACGAGATATGTGCAGCTCCTATCGGGATTTGTCGGCACATTCGGGCGGTCTTGCTGGTCTTGTTTTACCATTGTCGAAATGTCTTGTAACCGGGATTCCGAGACTGATCGGGTCTTCTCGGGATAAGGAATATCCTTCATTGATCGTGAGAGCTTGTGATGGGCTAAGTTGGGACACCCCTACAAGGTTTAAACTTTCAAAAGCCGTGCCTGCAGTTATGTGGCATATGGGAGTTTGTTGATGTCCGGTTGTAGAGAACTTGACACTTAACTTAATTAAAATGAATCAACCGCGTGTGTAACCATGATGGTCTCTTTTTGGCGGAGTCCGGGAAGTGAACACGGTCTTGTGTTATGCTTAAACATAAGTAGTTTCAGGATCACTTCTTGATCACTTCTAGTTCACGACCATTGCGTTGCTTCTCTTCTCGCTCTTATTTGCGTATGTTAGCCACCATATTTTGTTTAGCGCTTGCTGCAGCTCCACCTCATTACCCTATCCTACCCATAAACTTAAATAGTCTTGATCTCGCGGGTGTGAGATTGCTGAGTCCTCGTGACTCATGGATACTTCCAAACAGTTGCAGGTGCCGATGATACCAGTGCAGGTGATGCTACCGAGCTCAAGTGGGAGCTCGAGAAAGATCTTGATTGTTGTTTGTGACTTTTTCGGATGATCAGTAGTGGTGCCCAGTTGGGACGATCGGGGATCTAGCATTTGGGGTTGTCTTCCTTCATTTTGGTTCCATAGTCGGACCTTTAACTCTGGATGATCTATGTTTAACTTGTATTTGTGTGAAGTGATGATTGTAAGCCAACTCTTTATCCCTTTCTTATTCAGTACATGGGATTGTGTGAAGATTACCCCTCTTGTGACAAAACCACCATGCGGTTATGCCTCTAAGTCATGCCTCAACACGCGGGAGATATAGCCGCATCGTGGGCGTTACACATAAAGTGCCTTATAGAGTTGGTACACATGATCGGGAGAATAGGGATCCTCGAACCCGGGGGGTTGCTTGACATATACCAACTCATTAATAGAACCATTAAGAAAAGCACTCTTCACATCCATTTGTTGTAACTTGAAGTTATGATGAGAAGCATAAGCAATCAACATGCGAATGGATTCAAGGCGAGCAACGGGAGCAAATGTTTCACCATAGTCGATCCCTCGACTTGGGAGTAGCCTTGTGCTACCAAACGAGCCTTGTTGCGAATGATAATTCCATGAGCATCTTGATTGTTCTTGATTATCCACTTGGTTCCAATGACATTATGGTTCCCTATTGGCCTTGGCACCAATCTCCACACCTTGTTGTGCTCGAAGTTGTTGAGCTCTTCATGCATGGCATTAAGCCAATCCGGATCCTCGAGCGCCTCATAGACCTTTGGGGGTTCAACACAAGAGACAAATGCATGATGTTCACAATAGTTTTCCAATTGCCTACGAGCGCTTACCCCCTTTCGAATGCTTCCAAGCACATTTTTCATGAGATGGCCCTTGGTTGTGAGCTTGGATGCGATCTTGGTGGCACGACGCTCTAATTCCTCCTCCGGAGTGAGTTGAGGAGCGGTCACCTTCATCATCTTGAGCATCGTATTGAGCTTGTTCTTGATCTTGATCTTTCTCGGATGGGAGAACTTGACCTTGGACATCACTTGGTGATTCAACACCATCTTGAGGTAGATCTTGCCCTTGGTCTTGTTCATGAGGTTGAGGGCCTTCACTTTGTTCTTCGAAAGCATGTGGGTCTTGGGTTGGTGATGGTTCCACTTGAGTAGAACATTGTCCTTCTCCTTTGGCCACAAGGGGTTCCTCAATGGGTAGGATAAAGCCAACACCCATTCTTCTTATGGCTTGGGGAGGAATTTCATCACCTACATCACAAGTACCACTTTGCTCCACTTGGGAGCCATTATTCTCATCAAACTCCACATTACACGTCTCCTCAATAAGTCCCGTGGGCTTATTGAGGACACGGTAAGCATGAGAGTTTGTAGCATAACTAACAAATATGCCCTCGTGAGCTCTAGCCTCAAATTTAGACATACGAACACCATTCTTGAGAATGAAATAGTTACACCCGAACACCCAAAAGTACTTGAGGTTGGGCTTGTTACCGGTGAGTATCTGATATGGAGTCTTGTTCAAGCCTTTGTGGAGGTAGAGCCGATTGGATGCATGACACGCAGTGTTGATGGCTTCGGCCCAAAAGTTGTATGGAGACCTGAACTCCGCCATCATGGTTCTTGCCGCATCCATCAACTTTCGGTTCTTCCTCTCTGCTACACCATTTTCTTGAGGGGTGTAAGGTGCTGAATATTGATGTTTGATCCCCTCATCACTAATAAACTCATCCAAGGTGTAGTTCTTGAACTCGCTGCCGTTGTCACTTCTTATTGTCAAGATCTTTGTTGTGTTGACGTTGAGCTTCATTTGCAAAGTCAATGACGGTTTGTTGGGTCTCACTCTTCCTCTTGAAGAAGTACACCCAAGTGTATCTTGAATAGTCAAAACCGGTGGATCTCGGGTAGGGGGTCCCGAACTGTGCGTCTAGGCCGGATGGTAACAGGAGGCAAGGGACACGAAGTTTTACCCAGGTTCGGGCCCTCTCGATGGAGGTAAAACCCTACGTCCTGCTTGATTAATATTGATGATATGGGTAGTACAAGAGTAGATCTACCACGAGATCGGAGAGGCTAAACCCTAGAAGCTAGCCTATGGTATGATTGTTGTTATGTATGTTGTCCTACAGACTAAAACCCTCCGGTTTATATAGACACCGGAGAGGGTTAGGGTTACACAAAGTCGGTTACAATGGTAGGAGATCTGGATATCCGTATCGCCAAGCTTGCCTTCCACGCCAAGGAAAGTCCCTTCCGGACACGGGATGAAGTCTTCAATCTTGTATCTTCGTAGCCCAGGAGTCCGGCTGAAGGTATAGTCCGGCCATCCAGACACCCCCTAATCTAGGACTCCCTCAGTAGCCCCTGAACCAGGCTTCAATGACGACGAGTCCGGCACGCAGATTATCTTCGGCATTGCAAGGCGGGTTCCTCCTCCAAGTACTTCATAGAAGATTTTGAACACAAAGATAGTGTCCGGCTCTGCAAAATAAGTTTCCACATATTGCCATAGAGAGAATTACATTTACACAAATCTAATCTGCTGACTATTCCATAGTGTGACACACCACGGCCAAGCCTTTATCCGAGTCGTTTCATTATCCCACCTCAGCGCGTCATGCGAGGCGGTTTCCTTGGCACGTCTTGTTAAAGCAGAGATCGTGTCCTCTTATTCCGGGATTCTCATCAATACGGGCGTGGGTAACCCAACCGCGCCATTGATTACGGTGCTTGGAGATAAGCGAGTTTTACCAGGCTGGTGGGGACACGTAGTTGCATCCGCCCAGATAAGGGGATAAGGATCCACCTTTTCACCTACGCCTTCTTCCTCCCTTGCTTATCCATTCTCGCGCACTCGAGCTCCAGCGCCCAAGTCCGCACTCCCCACCTCAACCTTCTCCAGCCATGTCCGGAGCGGGAGGCAAGTGGATGGTCTCCTCCGTCACGGAGGGACACATAAAAAAACTGAGGAAGGCCGGATACTTGTCTAACGACATTGCGTACCGGCTTCCCGAAAAGGGGCAGCTTATCCCCACCCCTAGGCCCCATGAGAGGGTGGTGTTCCTCCCCCATTTCCTCCGCGGACTGGGCTTCCCTCTTCACCCATTTGTCCGGGGGCTCATGTTCTACTATGGCCTGGATTTCCACGATCTGGCCCCAAACTTTGTCCTCAACATCTTGGTGTTTATCGTCGTGTGCGAGGCTTTCCTCCGCATCCACCCCCATTTCAGCCTATGGCTCAAGACTTTCAATGTCAAGCCGAAGGTGGTGCGCGGCAACCAGGTGGAGTGCGGCGGCGCCATCGTGGGCAAGATGGCCAACGTCTTCTGGCTCGAGGGCTCCTTTGTGGATACCCTGAAGTGGTGGCAATCGGGGTGGTTTTACATCATCGAGCCGCGCGACCGCGAATGGGTCGCAGCCCCTGAGTTTCAATCCGGACCCCCTACGCGGCTCACCTCCTGGAAGGAGATGGGCCTGTCATGGGGTAAAAAAGGAGAGCTGGCCGGACTCCAAACATGCATCCAAACCCTGGTGGACAAGAAGCTCAAACTTGTCAACGTAGTCCAGGTTATGCTCATCCGCCTGATCCTCCCGTGTCAACAACGGGCTTTCAACCTGTGGGAGTTCGACCCGGCGCGGCACCAACTCTGAGCAGGCTCTTCCACACGACGTACGAAGATGCCTGGAAGGTGCTTTTCAAGGGCGTCGAGGCCCCCGCATCCGCTACCGAGGATCGCGGATTCAGTATGTAGCGTCACGCTCATGCGGTAAGCTGTTTTTTCCTTTTACAGGGTATCAGTTTTTCATAGTTTGAGTCCATGCGGGATCTATGCTCCCTTACCTTTGACAGGATTGGCAGGTGACGTCCGGATAGATCAACTGTCCGGCTCCTTTGCCCGAAGGCCCAGCGGACGCTCGCTTGGCGAAGCTTCTGGTTCCAGCACCCTATGTGGTGCCGGAGAAGAAGGTCGCGAAAAAGGCCACAGGGACTCGAAAGAGTACCTGGCGCCAGGAGGTGTCGGATCCATCACCCGACGGTTCCGAGGCGCATTCCTCCCATGAAGACAAAGAGGAAGAAGAAGAGACCTCTCCCCCTCCAGCGGGAGGAGAGAAGAAAAGTAAGGCCGCCCTCTCTGGGAGGCCGGAGGGTCCAAGAAGGGGAAAACCCTTCCTCCGGACTACTCTACCGACGCCGACGACGGTGGAGAGGAGTGGCCGCCCAGGGCCAAGCCCCTGGCAAAATCGTAAGTATCCGAATACCAGAGTAATTCATAGCATTTGTTTATTGCACAGCTTTCCCTTATGTCGAATATGTTTATACAACCCACCCAAAGACCGGCTCGACGCGTCATCGAGCGGCTCACTGGACTCGTTGGATGTGAACTCGCTTCCGATGGCTTCCTCCCCCCGCCCTACGGACGACACCGAAGTGTTATCCCAACAGGTTCCAAGCCGGGAGGATGTGGGCCTGGAGGCGCCGCAAGGCCACCTCTCGGGCTCCAGGAGTAAAGGGGATGAAACCCCCCAGGGCTCCAAGTCCGGCTCTAGGCCGGACACCGCTCCGGAACCTTCAGAGGTTCCAGAGTCCGGGGGGGACCTCCTTCCAAGAGGAGCAAGCCCACCGTGCCGGTGATCCCCGTCCAACCGGAGGCGCCAGACAATCTGTTGGAGGCGCACCAAGGCGCCTCCATCGACGAGGAGCATCGCACCATTATGAGTGTGGTGGTCCAGAAGGTTCAGTCCGCCAAGAGCGGACTGACTGAAGCTTGTACTAGCCTTTTAACAGGCTTTGAGGTAAGTAAAGAATGTGTAAATAATATTACCGCATAGATAGTAGCCCCTGATGCTCTGTTTGGCGTTCGGGAAGAAAAGCAGAATAGAGGATCAAATAAAATTCGCAGGAGTCTAACAAAAAGGAGTCAATATGCGTATGCAGGCTTCTCTGCTTGCGTCCGCCGCACTGACTGCGGAAGTGGACACGCTAAAGCAGAACCTCGAGCGGTCCGAGCAAAAGCTCGGGCGTGCCAAGAAGCAGCTCGAGGACAATGAAGGTAAGAAATACCTTGTTTAAATATATATAAAAATGTGCAATTGCAAAAAATGACAGGATTATCGTGGCTATTGTAGGGGCCACGTCTGAGGTGGCGACCCTTAAGCAAGCGCTGGTCGAGGCCGAGAAGAGGGCGGCCACGGAGCGCACCGAGCGGGAGAAGTATGAGGCCGAGGTTGGCAAGGTACGGCAAGAGCTCCAGGCTCTCATGGAAAAACATGAGAGTTTGGAGCTTGACTCAAAGACGTGAGCGTTCGAGCTTGCGGTGGCTATTGAAAACGCCAAGTCTGCCAAGGCCGAATCCCAGAAGACCCTCCAGGAGTTGTTTGAGGTGAAGAAGATAGCGGCGGGTAAGGCATTCTTTATGCAAAGCAAACACATAAACGTGAGTTACTTGTTACTTACCCGAATCCGGAGCTCTCCAGGAGCGTTCGCAGATCTTCCTCGGAGTGTGTCCGATGCTGCCGCATTCAATCGAGCCAAGGAGGGCAGCTCGACAGAGAAGGTGTTCTGGTCTCAGTATGCTGAGGCCGGACACCCTGTGCCCCTGAGCGACCAGCTGAAGCAACTGGTCGAGCTCCACAAGGCGGACGAACAGGCCATGAAGGGCCTCGTAGTTTCGCTGTGGCCTGGAGGGGCTCTGCCTGGGAGCTATTTCGGGCTGGTGCGGCGGCTGGTGGAGGCCTGTCCAAGGCTCGAAGTCATCAAGCACTCCGTCTGCATTGAAGGTGCCCGTAGGGCCCTTGCCCGTGCTAAGGTGCACTGGGGCAAGCTGGATGCTGAGAAGCTTGTGAAGGACATCGCAAGCCCGAGAATTATTATAAGGATGTTCTGAAGGGTGCCTGCCTTGTGGCGGATGAATGTTCTAGGGATGTAACTTTTGAGTGAAACTTGCTTGTTTTGTCCTGTGCGATGAAAACTTGTTCATATGCGCTAAGCAATGCTGTTTGGAATTTAAAATATTACCTTCTGTGCGGCTGTTTATCAATTCTGAGAGATGGCAAGTCGTCGGCTTCTGCCCCCGTGCCGCTAGTGCTAGGGTGTTCGGGGATAAACCTGAGTGCTCTTTTTCCATGTTTGGGTCCTTCGAGGGAGGCGCTCAGCCCAACGAACAAGGCAATCGGACTATAATGCATGAACACTCTCACTTAGCCATATAATTCTATAATTTTAAATTTCGGCGAAGCCCCTGGTATTCGGAACACCGAGTTCGGGGCGCTATCCACACCTTGGCCGGACAGAGCCGGCTCCTCGCTCTAAGCGGCATAAGTCTTTAGGGACACGAAAAACCTCTCGAACGGCGACCAACTCTCGCTTCATCATGACAGTCAGTTTTAGCTTTCTCCACTAAGGTGCTCGACCCAACTGAACTGGGGCACAATCGCAGTGGTTCTCCTAGTGCTACCTTAGCCGATATAGCGCAACGTAAGGCACCAAAACATAGGAGCCGGGCAAACCCAACTATTGACCCAAGACATGATTCGGAGCCGATGCATATAATGCTATAAGTTCGGGCTGCCACACTTGTTAAAGTGTTCGGACTTCTCACACCATATTGAGGGGTACTAAAGCCCCTGGCGTATTTTGGTCGTACCAAATTGTACGGATGCAACATGTCGTTAAGGAACATATATTAAAAAAGAGTAATGCAAAAATAGGAAAAAGCTATGCATTGTTTATTAAAGAGGGCTGCGATCAAAGCAGAACAATACAAATAATGTGATAAGCAAAAGGTTGGACTATTTAACGTGTCCGTTCCAGGGGCAAGTTGCGGAATAGTATGCGAAACAGGTATACTGCTCGTGATAGAGACCACCCGGGAGTTCCGTAATACGGCGTGGCTTGTCTGCTTCCCTGGTTCTTGCATCGTTTGTTCGGCAATTGAACTGCCGAACGGGCCTTCCAAAGAGTGGAGTCCTGAAAGTAAGAGAAAATTAAAATATTAGTAGCCCCTGGTGAGGTTTAAGCCATGTTTCGGGCGTTCCGTGATGGTGCCCCTCCCCCTGTACCCATGGTATTTCTAGAGCGTAGTTATGTACACGATGTACTGGTATCGCATTTTTGTGAGGGGTGGGGTTGGGGCCGCATTGCTATGCCTCCTTGGATCGTGCAAGGCGGTCTTGTTGTAGGTTACTCCGGGCGCGCTTGACGGTGTCTGGTCGTTTAATGGCCGGACTGGAGAACTGCCTGGAGAGGCTGCTTTGTACTTCTGCTGCAAGGGCAGCCGTGTGCTCCTCCGTTTGGAGGGAGCGTTCGGTGTTTCCATTGACCGTAATTACTCCTCGAGGGCCTGGCATTTTGAGCTTAAGGTATGCATAGTGCGGTACCGCATTGAACTTGGCGAATGCGGTTCGCCCGAGCAGTGCGTGATAGCCACTGCGGAATGGGACTATGTCGAAGATTAACTCCTCACTTCGGAAATTATCCGGAGATCCGAAGACCACTTCAAGTGTGACTGAGCCTGTACAGTTGGCCTCTACACCTGGTATTACGTCTTTAAAGGTCGTTTTGGTGGGCTTAATCCTCGAGGGATCTATGCCCATTTTCCGCACTGTATCCTGGTAAAGCAGGTTCGGGCTGCTGCCGCCGTCCATGAGGACTCTTGTGAGATGAAATCCGTCAATAATTGGGTCTAGAACCAATGTGGCGAATCCGCCATGACGGATGCTAGTGGGATGGTCCCTTCGATCAAAGGTGATCGGGTAGGAGGACCATGGGTTGAACTTTGGGGCGATTGGCTCTACCGCGTATACGTCCCTTAACGCGCGCTTCCGCTCCCCTTTGGGGACGTGGGTTGCGTATATCATGTTCACCATCCGCACTTGTGGGGGAAAACTCTTCTGTCCATTGTTGTTCGGCGGCCGGGGCTCCTCGTCGTCATCGCTATGCAGCCCCTTGTCTTCATTTTCGGTGTTTAACTTGCCTGCCTACTTGAACACCCAACAATCCCTGTTGGTGTGATTGGCCGGCTTTTCGGGGGTGCCATGTATCTGGCACAAGCAGTCGAGTATTCGGTCCAAACTGGACGGGCCCCTAGGATTACTTTTGAATGGCTTTTTCCGCTGACCGGAGTTAGAGCCTCTAAATCCGGCATTAACTGCCATATCATCAGCATTGTCTCCGTTAATGCGACGCTTCTGCTTGTTGCAACGCGACCTGCCACTACTGTCCCTGGTATCCGAATTACCAGGGTTCTTGGTCATATTGTTCCTATGAGCAAGCCAGCTGTCCTCTCCCGCGCAAAAGCGGGTCATGAGTGTCGTGAGTGCTGCCATAGACTTCGGCTTTTCCTGTCCAAGGTGCCGGGCAAGCCACTCGTCACGGATATTGTGCTTGAAGGCTGCTAGGGCCTCAGCGTCCGGACAGTCGACTATTTGATTTTTCTTTATTAGGAACCGTGTCTAGAATTGCCTGGCCGATTCCTCTGGCTGCTGAATTACGTGACTTAGGTCATCGGCGTCTGGGGGTCGCACATAAGTGCCCTGGAAATTGTCGAGGAATGCGGCTTCCAGGTCCTCCCAACAACTGATTGATCCTGTTGGCAAGCTGTTAAGCCAATGCCGAGATGGTCCTTTAAGATTGAGTGGGAGGTATTTGATGGCGTGGAAATCATCGCCGCGGGCCATGTGGATATGAAGGAGATAATCCTTGATCTATACCGCAGCATCTGTTGTGCCATCATATGATTCGATATTTACGGGTTTGAAACCCTCGGGGATTTGATGATCCATTATTTCGTCTGTGAAGCATAGTGGGTGTGCGGAGCCTTTGTACTGGGCTATATCACGACGTAGCTCCAATGAGCTTTGTCTACTGTGTTCGGCCCTGCCGAATTTGTGGTCGGCGTGACGGTTACCGTCTCGAGCCGTGGGGCACCCACGCGATCCGTAGATTGATCTTGTGTGCCTTGCCTTGTCCTCCAACATATCTCGTAAGTCTGGCGCATATTCCCGTGCCTTGGTATGGGGTGCGGCTTGAACGGAGGGCCGAGAGGCCTCTCTGTCGCGGCCACGAGGTGGCCGGTCGGCCACATCAAGTGCTTCCTCCTCTAATCGGGGTAGCAACCTGCGCTTTGGGTAGCTCTTGGAGGGGCGTTCGAGTTTATGCTCTTCGGCTCCAAGGACTTCAGTCCATCTGTCGACTAGCAAATCTTGATCAGCTCTAAGATGTTGCTGTTTTTTCTTGAGGCTTCTTGCCGTGGCCATAAGCCTGCATTGAAAATGCTCTTGCTTGACGGGATCCTCTGGCACGACGAATTCATCGTCGTCGAGGCTTGCCTCGTCTTCGGAGGGAGGCATATAATTATCGTACTCGACCTCTCTGTCTGCCGCTCTCTCATGAGGGCTGGTTTCTCCATCCTCCTGTGCTAAATCTTGCTGGAGGAGCTTTTCTTTGGCACTTTCCGGAGTATTATTATCTCCCGTGCTGGAATCACCGTATTTGTTTTGGCAGGATTTTGAGCGGCGCTGCTGACGCCGGCGCTTAGGCTATTTCTTGGAGGGGTCATCCTTCGATGTTCCATCGCCATATCCTTCCTTTGGGGTGTCCACCATGTATATGTCATATGATGAGGTGGCTTTCCAGGGCCTGATAGGCGCTGGTTCTTCATCGTCTCCTTCATCGGCGTCCATACCGTCGATGTCTTCGGAGTCGAAGTCGAGCATGTCGGTTAAGTCATCAACAGTGGCTACAAAGTGGGTGGTGGGTGGGCTTTGAATTTCTTCATCGTCCGAATCCCAACCTTGCTGACCGTAGTCCGGCCAGGGCTCTCCTGATAAAGAGAGAGACTTTAGTTTCTTCAGAATATCGCCAAAAGGCGAGTGCTGAAAGATGTCCGCGGTAGTAAACTCCATGATCGGCGCCCAATCGGATTCGATCGGCAGGGGCGCGGAGTGTTCGGAATCCGGAGAGGAGTCCGGCTCCTTGGAGTCATGAGTCTCGCAGAGTGCGGGGCTGGTGTTCGGCTCAATCGCCGTTGGGATCGCAACCCCCGAGGCAGCATCCAACCACCCATCCTTGATCGGCGTAGTTGGCTCCGAATTAAGGGTCGAAGCCGATGCGGGTGCGGCCTCCAGGGCATTGTTCGGCGGCAGAGCTAGATCATGCTCGTCGTGACAGTGCGGCGCGCTCGGCAGTGGCTCGAATCCGTCGAAGATCAAGTCCCCGCGGATGCCAGTCGTGTAGTTTAAACTTCCAAATCTGACCTGAGGGCCAGGGGCATAGCTTTCGATCTGCTCCAGATGGCCAAGTGAATTGGCCCGCAGTGCGAAGCCGCCGAAGACGAAGATCTGTCCGGGGAGGAAGGTCTCACCCTGGACTGCATAGCCATTGATGATCGTAGGAGCCATCAAGCCTGACAGCGACGACAGACAGGAACTCTCAATGAAAGCACCAATGTCGGTGTCAAAACCGGCGGATCTCGGGTAGGGGGTCATGAACTGTGCGTCTAGGCCTGATGGTAACAGGAGGCAAGGGACACGAAGTTTTACTCAGGTTCGGGCCCTCTCGATGGAGGTAAAACCCTACGTCCTGCTTGATTAATATTGATGATATGGGTAGTACAAGAGTAGATCTACCACGAGATCGGAGAGGCTAAACCCTAGAAGCTAGCCTATGGTACGATTGTTGTTATGTATGTTGTCCTACGGACTAAAACCCTCCGGTTTATATAGACACCGGAGAGGGTTAGGGTTACACAAAGTCGGTTACAATGGTAGGAGATCTGCTTATCAGTATCGCCAAGCTTGCCTTCCATGCCAAGGAAAGTCCCTTCCGGACATGGGACGAAGTCTTCAATCTTGTATCTTCATAGTCCAGGAGTCCGGCTGAAGGTATAGTCCGGCCATCCGGACACCCCCTAATCCAGGACTCCCTCAGTCTCACTCTTCCTCTTGAAGAAGTACACCCAAGTGTATCTTGAATAGTCATCCACAATCACCAAGCAATACTTTCTACCACCAAGACTATCAAATGATGGAGGCCCAAAGAGATCCAAGTGAAGGAGCTCCAAAGGCCTCTTTGAGTAAATGATAGTCGTGGGAGGGTGAGCCTTCTCATGTAGCTTTCCTTCAATGCAGGCACTACAAGCACGATCTTTGGCAAAACTAACATTTGTTAGTCCACGGACATGGTCCCCCTTGAGAAGACTTTGCAAAGATCTCATACTGACATGGGCTAAACTGCGATGCCAAAGCCATCCCACGTCAACTTTAGCCATTAGGCATGTCGCGGTCTTAGTGGGTCGCTCCGAAAAGTTAATTACATAGAGACCGTTCTCGACATGCCAAACAAAGGCTACTTTAAGAGTATTGCTCCACAAGAGGGCCACGATATCAATATCAAAGAAAGTGGCAAATCCCATGATTGCAAGTTGATGAACAAAAAGTAAATTGTATGCAAGGGACCCAACAAGCATGACCTTCTTGATCGTGAGATCATGAGAAATGACAACCTTGTCAAGCCTTAATACCTTAAAGGACGAGGCATCACCCCACTCGACATTGGTGGGCATAGATGGAATCTTTTGCACGTCCACCACCAAGTCCTTGCTTCCGGTCATATGATTAGTGGCTCCACTATCGAGCAACCATGACCCCCCACCGGAAGCAAACACCTACAAGAGATCAATGCTTGGTTTTAGGTACCCATTTTGTAATGGGTCCTTTGATGTTAGTGGCAAGGGTCTTAGGAACCCAAATAGACCATTCGATGTACTCATAAGAAGAACCAACAAATTTAGCATAAACATGCCCATCACTAGCACGACATAACACATAGGAAGAGTTAAAATCGCCGACGTTGTTGGACGGGGTGGCATTGCCCTTCTTGACACCACCACCCTTCACATTGTTCTTCTTCTTCTTAGAGGCACCCTCTCCCTCTTTGACAAAAGTTTGCATGAGAGGAGGAGGTCATTTGGCCTTGTCATTCTTCTTCTTGTTCTTGGACTTGGGTGCAAACCCAATCCCTTCCTTGGCCACAACTTCCTTTTGATTCCTCAAAAGATCGTTGAGGTTTTTCTCACCTTTTATGCACAACAGAAGGCCTTTCTGAAGTTGCTCCTTCAACTTTGCATTCTCCTCAACAACATGCACATGCTCACAACAAGGGTTAGCAGCATTTGCATTATCAATTAAAACCATATGAGGAAAAGTGGCTTTCTCCTTGGTTAGCCTCACTTGGAGTTGATCATGAGACTCTTTAAGATTAGCGTGAGTACTCTTCAAGGCCTTGTGAGCCTTGTCAAGGAAATCCAACTCCTCCTTCAGTCTAGCAAGAACAACACCAAGTTTGGCCTTCTCCGAATTTAGCATACGAGACACAACAAGAGCATGATCAAGATCTTTCTTTAGTTTAGCATGGTCATCATTGTGTGACTCCTCAAGAGCCAAGTGATGACCACGCTCTTCCTCAAGAGCATTAGAGAGATCCGATATCTCATCGGCATAGTCACGACCATGCCCCTCCATCTTGGAGATGATGTCTTCGTGAGCCTCAATCATGTCATTGGCTTCACCAAGTTGTTCCAAGAGAGAAACAATGTACTTCTTGGATTCACTACAAAAAAAGAAACATCCGTGACATTTTGGGCCAAACGAAATTTTTTTCTGTCATACTTATGGCACTTCTATGACAATAATTGTGACAAAACCCGGTATCATCATAGATGTGGTGGGCTCCTACTTCCATGACAAAAAATCATGACAGAAAATGGGCTTTTTGTCCTGGGCGGGCCGGAGATGCTGCTGCATGACATTCTTTGGGCCGTCCACGACGGCAAAAACCATGGTAGAAGCAAGGGCGAGGAAAATATCGGGGTGTTCCCGGTTACGGTGGGTGGTCGGGGCCGAGCGATGCGCGTTTCTCTCGTACACGCACGCGTGTGGGTGCGAGACATTGGGCTCTAACTGAACCCGAGCAAGGCGTTCGCTACTGAACCCGAGCGATTGCACTACAGGCTACACGTTACTGAACTTGAGCGATCGATCGATGGCTGTTAGCTGAACCCGATCGAGCGATTCCTTCACTACTGCTACTAACTGAAGCCGATTGATGCAGCCTCTGGATGAACAGTGAGTGTTGCTGGGGGGGTTTGGATGAACAGTTCCCGGTGGGGGTGGATGAACAGGACCCCGTGGTGTTGCCTCTGGATACATGACCCCGATCGATCGAGTCGGTTGGGGCTGGATGAACAGGACCCCGTGGAGGGCTGGATGAACAAGACCACCCCATGGAGGGCTGGATGAACAGTAGACGGTGGAGGGATGGATGAATAGTAGCTCGTGGAGGGGTGGTTGAACAAGAGCCCGTGGAGAGGGCTGGTTGAACAGTAGCCGATGGACTAGCGTGCGGTGAAGGCTGGATGAACAGGAGCCCATGGATGAACAGTCGCAGGTGGAGGCTGGAGGAGGTCAACGGTGGATGAACAGTAGCCCGTGGAGGCTGGAGGGGTCCATGGTGGAGATGAACAGTATCCCGTGGAGTCCCGTTTTGTAGTACGCCACACCTCTCCCAATGAACAGGCCCCCGTTTCGACCGTAGCGCTCCAACACAAGTCCGTTTCCTCCGTTTTGCGGTACGCCACACCCCTCCTGATGAACAGGACCCCCGTTTCGACCATAGGAGGTCCCTTTCGTCCGTTTTGTGATACACCAGACCCCTCTCGGTGAACAGGATCCCATTTCGAACGTGGCCGATCGAACACAAGGCCGTTTCCTCCGTTATGCGGTACGCCAAGCCTCATTTCTATCGGCTGTTCCATCCAAGCCCTCCCGATGAACACGACGACGCATTCCGTTCCGACCCAGCCGGTTGGCTCCCCATGAACACGACGATGACATAGTTTCTCCATTCTGACCCAGCCATGTACACGAGCCCTGGCCGTACGTATGCGCGAGTAGGCGTTCGAGACCCTGCCCGTATGTACGTACGTGGCCGTATTTTCTTTCTTGCACACTAGCCGCTGTACGTACGTGTACATGCTACGTGCGCGCCTCTACTACGACACATGCACGCCTTTACATGGACCAGTATGTACGTACACGTTCGTGACCAGAATGACAACGCTACGTACGCTTCGACCAGGTGGGTCCCAAAATTTTCAATATCCAAAAATAATATTTTATAAAGTAATTACGTGTTTGGTGCATTTTTTATAGTTACTGCCCAGTTTTTATAATTACATCCCATTTATTATTTCTTAAAGCTCATTTTCTTATTAAGCCTAATGCATCCCTCCTAGGAAAGATTTGTAGCCCAGGGAGTGGAGAATAACAACTTGACCTTGCCTGGGTATTCCTAAAAAAAGTATAGCTGGTCTAACCATTTTCAGCTTGAAAAAAATTAATATCTGGGCTAGATATCTAGCCTGGGCTAGACGGGCCACAGCCCTCCCAGTTGATACCTATAGCGATGTTTTCGTTGTTGTTCAGAGGAGAAAAATTAATATCTGGGCTAACCATCACTGAAGAAAAACTCTGCAGTGCTCACACCTCAAAAACACAAATACTGGTCGAGCTGCTTGGTCCCAGCTGTTGGCCGCTTCTTGTGCAGTTCTCTCATTTATTGACTACATAGGTTGACAATGGTGTGGGACTGTGATGTCAGGAAACCAAGAGGAAGCAAAAAAATTTATAGTTTTATATACTAATAAGGAGGCACTTGCGTACGTGCGGCTATGGCCCTGGTGGGTCCCCAATGTCATCCTCTCCAAGTAAAGTCATCTCCTCATCCTCATGTCTGTTGACCATGTTGACAACGCGGGACGGCGGCGCCACGGCAAGCGCAACAACTCGTAGGATGACGGAGAGGGCCTCACAAGCGCTACGGATGGTCTGATACAACGCTCGCTGCTCATTTGGGAAGCCAGGATCATAGGGCCACATGTCCGCGACGGCATTGTCGTTCACTTGTTCATCGGTGCTTGTTGAGGAGACGGAGGTTGCAGCACAGGTCCTCCTGTGCTGGTAGCTCTTACGCCATTAGGGCGTCGAAGTTCGGCCGCACCTGCTCTATGGTGAACACAGCATGAACCGGCTTGGACAGTGGCGCCGGCTCCTGGTCGAAAGCTACGTCCATCGTCTGATTGTCGTTGCTCAGCTCGGCGAGCTAGCTGGCGAGCCAGCATGTCTGGCTGCTGGACCGACCCGCTGCCAAGCACGAGTCTGACTTCCCTGGCCCACCCAGACCACCTCCCTCGTCCGTGCATGCTTTCCGCCCGAAACGGTCAGCGCAGCCCGCCCCGCTTCCTGGTGCAGGCGATTGCTCCGCCTTCAAACAACACAAGTGCCGTCTGTCCGTCCTTCTGCCGCCCACATTAATGATACGCGGTTGCCTAGGCGGCTACTCCGGCGCCACACGTTCGTCCCTCCGTCGCCCACCATTGCTATATAAACTGCAGCGCCGGCCATAGCCGCAGTCATCCGCATTTGTTGCCTTTCTCCTGTCCACACCACTACTACACACCATGGCTTCCTCGCGCTCCAGCGCTCTTTAGGACGGGCGGATGACGGACCACAAGGAGATGCCTGCCATTGCTGCCGACTGGCTGGCTGGTAGGCAGCCGGAGGACGACAACATCCTAATGGAGAACATGGTAGTCGACAATCCGGCGCCAACCCCCTCCTCTGTGCCATCCTTGCCGGTGCATTGCACCATGACCATCGGCGAGGCCCGTGCCCGATATATGGACACAGTGAGGCAGAAGCGTGAGGAGCAGTTCCGGGAGGTGCAGGCCGACGCCACCTACAACCACCATCTCCTCTAGAAGCATCTGCAGGCGGAGGAGCAGATCGCCGGAGAGCGGGCGGAGCAGGAGGCGCTGCTCGACTCGTACCGCTCCGCCCGCGAGGGCCGCCTCGATCGCTGGCAGTATCGCATGCGGGTGGCGGAGGCTGCGACAGCCTACAAAGAGGGCGATGAAGCGGGCGAGGCGCTGTTTGGCGAGACCGAGGACGAGGCAGAGGACAATGCCGGCTCCGACGAGTCCCCGTTCCGTTGGCGTCGACGAGGCCCTGGTCCGCCGAGGCCCTGCGGCGCCAACAACGAGGCAGAGGACACCGCCGGCTCCGCCGAGGCCCTGCGGTGCCAACAACGAGGCAGAGGACACCACCAGCTCCGCTGAGGCCCTGTGGCGCCAACCACAAGGCAGAGGACACCGCCGGCTCTGCCGAGGCCCCACCCTACTGGCAACGAGAGGGAGGATTTCCCCCGCTCCAACGAGGCGCCGCCCACCGGCAACGAGACAGAGGACATCGCCGGCTCTGCCGAGGCCCCGCCCCGCTGCCAATGAGGCTGCGCCACACAGAAAACGAGGAAGAGTAGAACACGGCAGGTCGCCGCCGCTCGGGTCCAAGTAAGGCCACCGCTGCTACCCTCCAATTGCTGGCACTAAGCTGTACATCATGGAGCAATTCTATGATTACAGGATGATTGAAGACCGCTCCGTGGTTGAGCAAGCTCATGAGATACAGTCATTTGCTAGAGAAGTTGAGCACTTCAGTTGTATGCTACCGAACACAGGTGGGTAGCTTCAGTTAATTAATTATACATCCAGCGCACCCCTTTTTAGTTGAAGAATGTATGAAATGTAATGAAATCCGACATGTTTATATGAAATCCGACCATGTATGAATGAATTTATTTTGATTAGTTCGAATTCTTGTATCACTGGCATTGGATGAACATGCAAAACAATACGTACTAGCATTATTCCCAGGGCGATCACCTCGTTTGCAGCAGTTTCACATGTACTCCCTCCGGTCCTTTCTAGTCGGCATACAAGTTTTGTCTACAATCAAAGTATCTCTACTCTGACCAATCTTATAAAAAAGTATGCACTTTCACAATGTGCAAAGTAAAAAGGAACAGAAGGAGTACAAAGAGTTTGACCAGCTTTTTAGTGTTCCTGTACATTGCAATCAAACACACAAGCCTGGCAATTCATAGAGAACATTCAAAACAATCGATGATTATGCATCTCAGCGATTCACATGTCAGAGCCAATATTTACTTCAGAAATAAAGAATAAAGAAAAAATGGATCGACGCTGCTGACAGCAAAGGGCATCCCATTCGAAAATATCAAACGCATGTCTTCTTGCTAAAATCAATGAGCAAAACTTGACAAGGTTATCCCATTCCAAAATATCAAATGCCTACGATTGTGGAATGGGAAGGGTTTTCCATTAGTTTGGACATTAACATGGCACCTCGTGCTAAATAAACCAGTCGTTCTTCTTGTGCAGTTCCACCAAAATCAACAAAATTCGCTCGGCACCTGCTTTCTTGTGGTGGAAATGAATGATTCGATGTATTCATGAACATTTTGTGCAGTTCCCATTGAAATCAAGCTAAGCACCCCTGTTTGCACAAATACAAAAAAGTGATTAGTATAAAGAAAACTATACTATGAATTGACAGTTTAAACAGGCACCTACATGGTCCATGTAGAGCACACTTTTAGAAAAATGGAACTCACTGGAAAGAATCCTAGAAGAACATTGTACTCACGCATCACAGCAAGAAAATGGAGATTTGTCAGTCCTTTTGAGCTGAAGTTAGTTTGGTCTTGTGGGGGGTAATGTAACCATCCTTCAACTGCTCATTCTGATGAGAAGATAGACAGGGCTTCTTCATCCTGGCATAATCGGAACTAGTCACTTCACGTACTCCATATTCTTCTTCAGAGGAGGATGATCCTATTGTGCAAAGACAAGAGGACAACTAAATGCTAGCATCCCTGTTTGCTCGAAAAAAAGGAAAGGAAATATTTAAAACAGCACAGATGAAGCACTTCTCAAGGACAATACCACTTTTTGATGACAGTATCTAACAGTAGCACAACACCAATATAGATGACAAAGCTCAATCATATGGATGAAATCACTGGGCGAGTACCAACCTTTGTCAGGAGGCTTATTGTGTAGAGCATACAGATGAAACATTTCTCTGGAACCATCTGTTTCTATCTACTGTGGTGGCCATGCTTACTATATACTCCTTGATTAGTTTAATGTTTCCAACATCTTCTTGTGCAGTTCCACTAAAATATATGGTATCTTCAAAGAAGATCCCTATTTGCACAAGTAGAGATAATTATGTATTACATTAAGAGTGGCATCAAATCAGTGGCAAAACAATTACTCGTTCCAGCCATAGCAATAAATTAAGATGCAAAACTATATCATTACTTGTGTCACCACAGTTCCGGTGCTTCATTACAGCACCGGGAGTTGATTTTTGTTTTTCTTCCGCTTGTTCTTCCCCTTCATCACTTGTTTCAATAACAGACAAGCTTCGCCTTCAATGTAAGATTTGCATGTCAATTAGGTTGCACAAGTATAGCACTAAACAATGACATTAATTTTTTGATGAAAGTGGCAAAATACAGGCCAACAGTTGTGAAATATCCTTATCTTAACTCAATGGGATATTACGGTGCACATACAGATTGGAAGTCTTGTCTCCATTTGTGAAGTTCACTAAAATCAAGCAACATTACTATACAAGTAGCATAACATATGAAAGCACACTACAGAAACATGTGAAAAAAGGCTAGTACTGACCTCTCATGACACGGAATTCAAACAACTCACAAGAAGAAGATCTGAACCAAATTTGCCAACACGGATAGGAAGTAAGATCTCCTCTTGTGCAGTTCCTCTAAGATCAAGCAATCAAGCAACATTGTCGGTGTGACATTTTGGTTGAACTGCACATAACACTCTTAAAACAAAAGTGTTTTGTGCAGTGCAACAAAAGGTCACAATGGCAGCGAGGTGAAGTAGATAACCCTGTTTACACAGAGGTGCAAAGGAAAAAACTAGTGGTCAATAACAGTGGATGACATAGAAGCCAACAAAAAGAAGCATCTACCTTATCTAAATCGGAAAGAAAGCAAGACAGTAGCATATCTCAAACGGTGGCATTGATTAATACTAATAGAGAGATTATATTAATAATAAAATTCGTTAAACATGTAATTTGCTTTTAACTGTGGCATTGCATCAATTTTCCAGCGGCATTATTAGAGGGTGTTTGTTTACAGGGACATTTTGGTGGAGGGACTAAAAAACTCCATGTCAGTCCCATCTAAACCAAACAGGAGGGACTTTTAGGGACTAAAAGTGGGCATTTGGGACTAAAGAAAGAAGACCCTACCACGCATTGCACCTTGTATCTATTAGTTCATTACTAGGGGTAACATGGTCTTTTAGCATGTCATTTAATAACCTCTACTCCATGTTTAGTCTCTGGAACCAAGCAGGTAGGGACTAGGGAGTTTTTAACCTAACAAGGCCATAGATTAACAATAGCTAAAGAGTTGCACGGGACAGTGGACGCACCAGCACCATGTGCATCTACCGATGTACTGGGGTGATGCATAGTCTGTTGCAACAAAGAACAAACAACCAAGGAGCATATTTGTGTTGGTCCCAGTTTTGTTATCTTTAGACACCTTTCCCTATGTGAGCGCAGCAAATCTAGTCCTGCTCAAACTCTACAGCCTTGTCCCCCAAAACAAAAGATCAGTTCGTTACAGATGTGCGTACTACATTTGTCATTGTTTTCCCTTTTCGACCAACGTAGGTGCTGGATAGCCAGTATGTACTAGTACTTTCCCCCTTCCTTTCCTATTTGAACCGCGTCCTAGATTTATTCTATACAACTTTCCCCACTACTTCCCCCATTCCTTTCCTCTTTGAACCACATCTTAGATTCATGCGATACAACTTTCCCCACTACTTTCCCCCTTCCTTTCCTTTTTGAACCACGTCCTAGATTCATGCTATACAACTTTTCCCACTACTTTCCCCCATTCCTTTCCTCTTTGAACCACGTCCTAGATTCATGGTATACAACTTTCCCCACTACTTTCCTGTTTGATCCAATACCTAGATTCGAGTGCAGAAGCTGAAAAAGCCCACATGCAGCTAGAGCAATGCATGTGGAATAAATAAATTATACCTTAAGGTTCTTGGGGTGTGGTTCGGTGGGCGACTGGAGGCCGTTCGGCCGACACTATGTACGGAGGCGAAGAAGAAGGGGTCGGAGGCCCTCCCACGCTGCCGCTAGGTGAAAGTGAACAACTGCGCCGGTAGTGGTTTCCCTCCCTCGCCGACGGCGACAGCATTAAGCCTCCTTCCCTTTCCGGCGCACGGATCCTTCCAGCTCTTTGACCAGCGGTGAGGGGAGAGAGAGAGGCCAACAAAGTCTTGTTTTGATCTGGAGAGGGTGAGAGAGTGTGAAGAGAGCAACTACAAGCAGACCAGCAGTGAGGGGGAGAGAGAGAGGCCAACGAAGTCTTGTTTAGATTTGGAGAGGGTGAGAGAGTGTGAAGAGAGCAACTACAAGCGCTGAGGCTCCAACGTGTATATATATACTCGAGAGAGTGTGAAGAGTGCAAACCCAAGAAAACAAGCGCCGAGGCTGCAGCTGATCGTATAGCTCCGTATCCATCCATTTTGAGCAGTCAAAGAATCCTCCTGGCACGAATTATGCTCAAGTGTAGTTATCGAACGCGAGACCTCAAGTTTGATGAGCGAACAGGCTAACTAGCTACACAACCCTCCCGTTATGTTCAACGAGAGGAAAATAACCTTTTATACATTCCTGCATTTGTGTGACAAGCATGCCATGTTTTTTTGTGGGAGTCATTGGGATTTAAATCATAATCGTGTCATGTGGCTTTGGTGGTAAGACTATCCACAGTGGTGTAGAAATAATGCAGCCTTAGTCACCTTACCTCTCTCCACGTAGTACATTGGGTCCCACCAGTCAGAGGGTGAAACAAACAAATTAATAAGAAAAATTAAAAGCGCCAACGGTGTATCTTACATCACACATCTCACTACTGCTCGAGAACACTATCCAATTGATCCCTTTGTTCGCTCACATACTATTTTAAGTGAATCCTTATTATAACATGCACACAATTTTGGGCACTTGTATTCGACCTAAGTCAGTGTGCCACCATATCTCGTACGAATCCCTCCGTCTAGGTGTAATAAGTCACGTTAGAAGGTGCAGCAGGACCAAGGTGCAAGCAGATTGGAGGAGAAGGAGAAACTTGACCGGTCATTCCTCCAATCAAAGCCCTGATTTCTGTCTCTAAACGCGACAATTAATCCAAACAAATAAGAGATGCCGTTTAGCTACCATGCAGAGCCACATATTAACTCGCATGCAAGCCGACTTTGATTTCTTGACTAAACAACGCTAGTTGCACTCCATGCATTGGGTTTCCGGGGGAGATAACAAGGCAGAGTAACGAGCGTTTGGTTACATTTCTTAGGCTGGTCATAGTGGTGAGTAACTTGGACTAGTAACATGCATATGTTACTAGTCTATGTTACTGCTACGCGAAGTTTGCCATCGGAAGTGAGCCGATCTAGCTCTCCTGAGCTAGCAAGGTTTTTCTAGCCCACCCAAGCTAGCTGGCCCACAAAAGCTAACATATTTTAATAGTTACAAACGCCTAACCTTGCCCGGCTATGCTATAAGCTGTTCTTGCCAAGGATCCAAACGCTCCCTAAGTAACAATGCTCTCTAGCAACGAGGCCAGGAGGGGATTGAGATGCGAAGTTAATGGACGATGCCTAAACATTTTTGGAATATCTGATTTCCGTAAGATGACTTAACACCTAGATGGAGGGAGTACTACTCCTCAGTCCAGGTTTGATGGAATATTCATCACCTCTTCGCTTCTTGTACGTACTCCATTTGTATCTCACTTCTTGTGGCTTTGCACTTGCACGATTTTCCTATTCTATGAACCTGTGTGTGCGTGTGCGTGTGTGTGTGTTTAACAGCATGTGTGTGTTAGAGGGAGCAACAGATCGACCTACTCATACAGAGAGATGATGTGTAGTGTATGATTTTAGCTTCGAGAGCCAGTGCATCCTCTCGTTTCCGGGCGTCCGGTAGGGACAGGCCGACAGCTGCCACGCCCGCTCCTGACCAGCCTGGCCCACCCAAAGCCCCTCCATCGCCCGCAGGCGCTTCCCGCCTGAAACGGTCAGCGCCGCTCCACATAATCGGTGCCGCATTCATGCCCGGGCAGAGCAGATGCGACCTCTCACTGGCGCATGCGTTGAAGGGATAAGCGGATTCAAGAGTGATGGTTGCTTCGTCCGTCCAATTTATTGCTGGGTCTATGTGATTTGACGGCTCATTGGTCATTATTACTAAGGTGGTAGGACTGCTGGATGTCCCATGCTTTCGGCGAAAGGAGGTACTACTAGATTACAATTTTCTCCGTTCTTACAGCGGAGGAGTGCAAGAACAGTGAAAACATGTAGGCTCAGTGATTACATGGCCCACCTCACACTATCACCATATTTCCTGGACACCGTGCGACACCTAACTCTTTACATAGTACTCCCTCCGTTCCTAAATTTAAGTATTTGTAGAGATTCCACTAGGTGGACTACATACGGAACAAAATGAATGAATCTACACTTAAAATGCATCTATATACATCCGTATGTGGTTCATGGTGAAATCACTACAAAGACTTATATTTAGGAATGAAGGAAGTACTAGTATAGTACGTACTGTAATTTATCAGCGAGATAGTACAATGCTATGAAGCTTCCAGCTTCTGTCACATGTATCTTGCATCCAAGGTTGTCCGTTGCAACATTTCATCAAATACAAAGGAGACTAACATGCATGCTATTGCATCTCAATGATTGACAGATCATAGCAAATATGTACTCCCTCCATTCCAAAATAAGTGTCTCAACTTTATGCAGGGGATGTTTGTTTCCAGGGACTTTTTAGTGTAGGGACTAGAAAAAGTCCCTCTTAGAGACTTTTTAACCAAACGGGAGGGACTACTAGGGACTAAAACTTGCTTTTTGGGACTTAATGAAGAAGACTCTCAAGGAGAGTCTTTTTTGGGACTTCTACAACAATGCCCCTCCCTGCACCCATTGCCCCGCCGCCCCATGGTGTTGTTTGGTTGTATATTTCTGTATACTGGGGGTAACATGGTCATTCAATAACCTCTAGGGAGGGACTAGGGACTTTTTATTAGTCCTTGAAAACAAACAGGGAGGGTCTTTTTAAGGAGTAGGGACTTTTTAGTTGGGACTAGAAAAAGTCCTAGGACTTATGAACCAAACAGGGCCTCAATATGGACTACATACGGAGCAAAATGAGTGATCTACACTCTAAAATACGTCTATATACATCAGTGTTTGGAGTATGTACTAGTAGTTCATATTGAAATCTACTAAAGGACATATATATTCCAAACAATATGATAATCTCTCTAACCAAGGTAGTAGGGACGAGGAGTAAATGGAGGGAGTAGTAAAATTTTCTCCTCATCTTGCGAGCCACCGCGCGCGTGAGCGAGGGAGTGGGCGTAAGGCGTACATCACTACTACTAGTAAGCAAGCTTCACCTCATCCTGCGAGCTACCGCCCCCGTGGGCAGGGGAGACGGCGTAATAAGCACGTTCTACGAGTTGACGGGACACATCAAAAGTACTCCAGTGTGTATAGAGCCTTGCCTCTAAGGTAGGCCCCACATGGTTTGCCTCTTTTTTAACATAACGCGTCAAGTCGCAATTTGTTTGTTCACCCATGGTAGACGATCCTCCCTCCATTTAGTGGACAACCAGTACACGTGTCAAATTACCACGTGGGCTGCCTTTTCGTACAGAAATGAGCTCCACCATGTACCCGCGCGGGTGTGGTTGGGAAAGAGACGGTAGTACGTGCGTCGTGCGTGCACCTCTTCTCTTCGTGCACGTCCCCCACCTACGTGGGCGTGTGTGAGAGATACAAACCTAGACAAATGGCTTGTGCATTCGTGAGTGTTTTTTTTGGGGGGAGATTGATTTCATGAATGTATTTGTGGGAATATGTGTCGATGATACCTCAAACAAAATTTTGCATGCAATATGTGTGAAATGGAGGCCTATCCATATCATATATAGAGGGCCGGGCGATCCACAAGAAGAGAGGGAGGGGTCATAGATATCGATAGAGTCGAAGAGAGGATCAAGTGGGTGGGTGCGAGATCGATGAAGAGAGCCATCGAAATTGTGTGTGTGTGCAAGTCAAAGATATAGGGCGACTGACCTACCGGAATGTCAGAGGGAACAGGTCAAGTTTGTGTGTGGCAGTGAGACATGACTAGAGCGCTCGATGTATCCGTGTGTGTGTGTGGGAGAGGGAGGGGTAGGCAGAGGCCTAACAATAGAGGTAGAATGACTCGTGTATGTGTTGAGAAGGAGAGACCCAGATATGTCTTGAGGGAGATCGATCGACATCCATACATAACTGAAGGACGGGAAATAGGATGGGACAGAAAGAGAGAGGAGAGAGAGAGCGAGGGAGAGGGGTAGAGTGTTGGATGGGTGATGGAGTTGCTTCTCGAAGATGGTGGGAGAGGCCTACTAGACAAACTGAGGGTGGAACTGCAATATTGTCAATAAGAGTGGGGATGTGTTTCTGTGCTTGCCTGTGTGTGATAGATCTGTCGGAACGCATCCATGGATGATGAAGGGGAACCATGTGTTTGGTAAGCAAACCTAACTAGATCGGTAGATCAATTGTTGTCTGTCGGAGGAAGGGAGAGACATAACTAATGAGGTAGATCGATCGACGCGTGGGGAATAATGAGTTATAAGGACCTAGCTAGCTATATGTATAGCGGGAGATCGGTCGGTGTACATCCATTTGTTAGAGGCAAATAAGTCCCGGTGAGACGGATAGACGGAGAGAATGGAGCTAGGAGGTGGTGCGAGAGGCCCAGCTACTAGCTAGATAGGGGGAGGAGTGTGCGGTTGTGAGATCGATGAAAAGAGGGGCGAGAGTTTACACGTGTGTGGGACTGTATGAGAGACACGAGGCAAGGACACATAAAGGAGGAGATTGAAGGTGCGTGTGTATGTTGTAGGCAGACATCGCTGGAGAGGTTTATCGATCGGTGTGTGTCGGAAAGGAGTTGTGGAGACTGTGGGAGGACGGCCTAAAGAAAATAAAATGAATGTGCGTGATGGATAGAATGCTGAGGGAGGGGGAGGGCGAGGAGGGCGTGTGCATGCAAGAGAGAAAGTTAGTGGTAGCTACAAAGGTTAGAGGATTGTGTGGGTGTAAGAGACTAACAAAGATCATAATTTGATATGAAAGTGGATTCATATATTTGAATAGGAGACCATAGTGTTTTAAACATATGCATGCATGAATATAGCGGTGGTACGCGTGTTGTGGTTTTGCACATGTTATACCATAATGTGATAATGCATGGCATTTGCAACTCACAGCTAAATGTCGAGCAATCTAAACCATACTATACATCGAACAATCTCACATTTTATTTAAATTTGTGACAATGTGTGGCGTTTGCAGCTTACAACTAAATATCAAACAATCTAAACAATACTATATATCGAACATTCTCACATTTTATTTGAATTTCTGGTAATGTGTGGTGTTTGCAACTCACATCTAAATACTTGTAGGCGTAGGGGGCGGGGCACCATACATAATGTGATAAACACATTATACATATGAGACATGGTTTAGATTATGAATATCTAGCTAGAGATTGAAATGTACTATGATTTGAAATCAACATAAAGTGGATTCAAAAAATAGAGTTCGAGTTCATATAGTACACATAGTTCATATGTAACTCGAGACTAATCATGTGGTGTGCTGTGAAGATAATACGCAAACGATGGTTTAACTTGACAATAATGATGATTCTAGATCTTATTAAAACAGAGAAACGAATTCAAATGCTTTGACTTCACAACAATCATTATTGTAGATCTTATCCAAATAAAGAAACGAATTCAAATTTAGTTCATATTGAAGCGGTAGTATATACGTTTGGAATGCACTAAAACGTTCATTTGAGTAGTAGGTTGCATGCATTATACACGTAGCGAAATATTTTAATTGAACATAACATGAATTCAAAGTTTTGAATGACATTTGTAGTGTGAATTGATTTGGTACAATACACGTTAGGCTTGTCCGGAAATATCAACCCGCACCTTGTTAGCCCGAAATATTTAAGATATATATTTGTCTCATTGTGCTTTGACAACACCCTCCATCTCAACCCGCGCCTTGCTATTCCAAAATTACAACGCACGTGAAAACTCCCACCTCCTGTGAAATCCCGACATGCGAAATGCCCGTGATACCCCTGAACCGAAAGAACCGCCTCAAATCAGTGGGGGTACTTTCGTAACTTACCCCACATTTTGGACAAGCGCGTCCCTAAGCCATGGTTCCCCACTCCCATCCCACCCGTCCACCCATTCGTACACCGAGGCCGGGAAAACCGCGAAGCCCCACATCCTTCTCCGTCCACTACCCAGCCAGAGCCTCTTCCCTGATGACGTCGTCCACAGCAACACCTCGACGTCCCTCATCCACCGTACCGGATGAGGATCCGTCGTTGATCTGGTCATCTCGCCGGTTCAGCCACCCCGTCCTCCACCTCCAAGGAGCTGCCCCGATGTTCCCCTCGTCTTTCGCGCCACCTCCATTCCCACACCGCCTTCACCTGCACCACCGGAAGAGCATCATCATCACCGTTTCCTCGGATAAAGTTGTGGCCTAATCGACGCCACCAAAGAGGTTGTACACTAATCGCCGCATTTTCTTCTTGATTCGATCTCACGGTGCTGCCGGCGCTCGGTCCCGAGCCGACATGGCGCGGCTCCATCCACGGCGGCATCGCCGGCCACTTCCTCCACGGCATCGCTCCCTCAGCAGCGATGTCCACATCAATAGGAGCTGCTGCTTCTTTAGCTCTTGCTCACGCTGCTGCTCTGCTCTTGCTCTCGGTCCCCTGCCTTGTCTGCTCTTGCTCTTGCTCTTGCTCTTGCTCGCGTTGCTGCTCTCGCTCTTGCTCTCGCTTGTGATGCTGCTCCGATTTAGCTACACTTCAGTCGACTGAATCGGCTTTTGGGTCAGTCGAT
>NC_041388.1:455567278-455569926 GCF_002162155.2 Triticum dicoccoides | reverse complement strand
GGGCGGGGCGGTGCACCACCGGCCGCGGGCGGCGGGGGGGGGGGCTGTTTGTCCGGTGGTAGATGGCGGCTCAGGGGGATGGAGGTTGAAAATGAACTGTATGCCCTTGATTTCGTATCCAACTGCTGCAAAATCATCTGACCATAGATGAAAAAGTCAGTCGACTGGCGTGTAGCCTCACCTCTAGTGCGTTCGGTTTCGACAGTAAAATTCAGTTTTGACAGCAAAATTCAGTTTCGACAACAAAATTCAGTTTCGACTGTTAAGTTTAGTTTCGACTCTTCAATTCAGTTTCGACAGTTAAGTTCAGAGATGAGCGGCTAATGTATTTTACATCTAGCACTTTGTGGTTATGTATTTTACGTCATCTATTGGAGATGCTATTAGAATTCCACTCAGGTTAATGTTGTCTCTCTTGTCCTGCTTCAGCCTCGGCGTCGTACAACTCATCGAAGCTGCTCCAACGATGAAACCCTCCATCACAGCGGTGCAGTACCTCGGGCTCCATCTCCAGACGCCTAAGATCTTCTTCCCCTCCTCTGACAGCCAAGTCAGCCGGAGCATCCTCACCGGCCAACCCAATCACGTTGAGATCGACATGGCTTCGCCAAAGAGGTTGTACACTTGTTGCATCTCTTTTTTACTCTACATGTTATATATATTGTCCACTGAGCACACAGAGTAACGGGAAATACGATTATTTTATCCTACTATATGACTAGCAGTGAGGTACCAGGCAACTTTGCTATCCGTGATGGACTCTCTTGAACACCATCATTATTTATCTCTGCGCGTTTGAGCCGTGCATTTGTCGATGGCCCTGGGAACTGAGCTAGTAGAGCAGTGGCCTGGGTCCAAAGTAATAGAAGTAGCACAAAAACATTTTTAGTGTAGGCTTTTCCTTGCTCAAGCCTGCCTACTAGAATCGCCAGTGCTTGAAAGGAAAAGTGAATGAAAAACATAGGAATTGGAAAGTTTCCTATGGTACTACTTTTCATGAATTTGGTGCAAAGGAATGGAGCAAAGGAAAACTGTAGGATTTGTTCCTTTTGTGTCTCCTTGAAATAAAAACCGTAGGAATTTTAATTTCCACTTGTCCTCCTTTTCAAATTCCTATTCATGAAGCACAAGACTAAGAGATAGTAGCATAATAGCATTATAACCGTACATTTTCTTGTGGTTTGACTTAATCTCACCATGCTTCTTTGCATCCTGTGTTCTTCCAATTCTTGTGAACCAAACACCCAGATTGGCAGAAATCCTGTGTTTTTAAATTCTATGTTTTGCACGCGCATTCCTATCCTATTCCTGTCTATTTCCTATCCCTGCATTGTTAGAATGCTCAAATTCAAACAAGCCCTTACACAATTACTTCTGTTACAGATATGTGTCAAAGAAAACCTTGTGTGGTTTGTCCTGCTCCTGTGGTGTTGTGTTCCACCCCAGCTCAGCTGCTCCAACGACGGAAGGGTTCATCATAGTAGGGATCCGCTCTCCATACTGTCTTTTGCCGCCTCAGATCTTCTTCCCCGCCGCCGGCAGCCACGACAACTGCATTACCATCATCAACTGAGCAGATGACCTTGAGGACTACACGGGTCCGCAAGAGTGGTCGCACTCTTCTGTGTCTGCTTACGTTATGCATCACTTAATATGATGACATGCTACTTTATTGTCGTGTTCACCTATTAGACTTCGAGTCAGGTCCAAACTTACGCTGAAACTTGAGTTTTTAAATGGTTGTGAGGTACATATTGGGGCAACAATCAGTACTATTTGTCTACTATCTGGTTAATCTCGGGTGTCTACTATGAGTTTCATGTTGGGTGCAAACAAACATTAAAGGAGCCATTATCTGTATTTTTTAACTAAAGCTATTATCTACCTGCTATCATTGGTTTTGGGTCTATCCACAGTTTCCTACCATCACTCTGGATTTGTGCATGCACTCCTTACATAATCTCACTATGTTTTATTCCTATGCATGTTAGTTATTGTACACAATGAAACTGAACATGTAGAGCAAAAGAGACGAGCCTTGCGTGGCAATAAAATTTCATGCAGACGTCGCTCCATGGTGGGCGCAAATGCAGCCCCCTCCACCCATTTCGGATCATAATCAAGAGGAAGATAACTGTTTTGAGGGGGATTCAGAAGCAGAAGACCACTCCTATTTACCCCATGAGGTCTTCGCTCTAACTTGGCATGTTGATGTTGGTAATATCATGCATATGGTGCCTTGCATTGCTAACTGTATACATCAAAGATGTCATCTGCTTAGTTTAGACATGCTTTGTGTCAATGCCATCTGTTTAGTTTCTTTATCGTATATGTGAATCATGTGATTCCATCTTGTTTAGCCAGGCATCATATATATGAATTTTGCAATGCCACCCTGGTTAGCCAGTCATCTTATATGTGAATTATATCATGACATCATTTTTTATTACGTGTTAAATTTGTCAACAATTTTAGTACATTCAATTACTCTTCCTGTGCATCAGCCATTCGGCACGGTCATGGAAAAATCTGGAGTGGAAACAAGGTCTTTAGAGCAGACAATGCTATCTGACGAAGCGCATGTCTTGCTGGTTACCGATAGCTCATCAGAGAAGGATTCAGAGGCAGATGACCAGTCCTATTCCCCC
>NC_041388.1:455560605-455567076 GCF_002162155.2 Triticum dicoccoides | reverse complement strand
TTGAGAACCAAGGTATCAATCTAGTAGGAGACTACGCGCGAGTCCCTCGTACCTACACAAAAACAATAGCTCAACGCAACCAACACGCTTAGGGGTTGTCAATCCCTTCACGGTCACTTACGAAAGTGAGATCTGATAGAGATGATAAATAATATTTTTTGGTATAGAGATGCAAAGTGAAAAGTAAAAGGCAAAGTAAAAAAGCAAAGCAATAATAAAGTGATGGAGATTGATATGATGAGAAAGAGACCCGGGGGACATAGGTTTCACTAGTGGCTTCTCTCAAGAGCATAAGTATTCTACGGTGGGTGAACAAATTACTGTTGAGCAATTGAAAGAATTGAGCATAGTTATGAGAATATCTAGGTATGATCATGTATATAGGCATCACGTCCGAGACAAGTAGACCGACTCATGCCTGCATCTACTACTATTACTCCACTCATCGACCGCTATCCAGCATGCATCTAGAGTATTAAATTAAAAATAGAGTAACGCCTTAAGCAAGATGACATGATGTAGAGGGATAGTTTCATGCAATATGATAAAAAAACATCTTGTTATCCTCGATGGCAACAATACAATACGTGCCTTGTTGCCCCTTCTTTCACTGGGAAAGGACACCGCAAGATCGAACCCAGAGTTAAGCACTTCTCCCATGGCAAGAAAAACCAATCTAGTAGGCCAAACCAAACTGATAATTTCAAGAGACTTGCAAAGATAACCAATCATACATAAAAGAATTCAGAGAAGATTCAAATATTATTCATAGATAGACTGGATCATAAACCCACAATTCATCGGTCTCAACAAACACACTACAAAAAGAAGATTACATCGAATAGATCTCCATGAGAGAGGGGGAGAACATTGTATTGAGATCCAAAAAGAGAGAAGAAGCCATCTAGCTACTAACTATGGACCCGTAGGTCTGAAGTAAACTACTCACACTTCATCGGAGGGGCTTGGATGATGATGTAGAAGCCCTCCGTGATCGATGCCCCCTCCGACGGAGCTCCGAAACAGGCCCCAAGATGGGATCTCGTGGATACAGAAAGTTGCGGCGGTGGAATTAGGTTTTTGGCTCCAGTTCTGATCGTTTGGGGGTATGTGGATATATATAGGAGGAAGAAGTACGTCGGTGGAGCAACAGGGGCCCCACGAGGGTGGAGGGCACGCCTGGGGGGGTAGGCGCGTCCCCCTACCTTGTGGGCTCCTGTTACGTGGCTTGACGTAGGGTCCAAGTCTCGTGAATTGTATTCGATGAGAAAATCACGTTCCCGAAGGTTTCATTCCGTTTGGACTCCGTTTGATATTCCTTTTCTTCGAAACCCTAAAACAGGCAAAAAACAGCAATTCTGGGCTGGGCCTCCGGTTAATAGGTTAGTCCCAAAAATAATATAAAAGTGGATAATAAAGCCCAATAATGTCCAAAACAGTAGATAATATAGCATGGAGCAATCAAAAATTATAGATACGTTGGAGACGTATCAAGCATCCCCAAGCTTAATTCTTGCTCGTCCTTGAGTAGGTAAATGATAAAAACAGAATTTTTGATGCAGAGAGCTACTTGGCATAATTTTAATGTAATTCTTCTTAATTGTGGTATGAATATTCAGATCCGAAAGATTCAAGACAAAAGTTCATATTGACATAAAAATGATAATACTTCAAGCATACTAACTAAGCAATTATCTCTTCTCAAAATAACATGGCTAAAGAAAGTTCATCCCTACAAAATCATATGGTTTAGTCATGTTTCATTTTCATCACACAAGAATGCTATCATCATGCACAACCCCGATGGCAAGCCAAGCAATTGTTTCATACTTTAGTAATCTCAAACCTATAAACTTTCACGCAATATATGAGCACGAGCCATGGACATAGCACTATAGGTGGAATAGAGTATAATGAGGGGGGTTATGTGGAGAAGACAAAAAAGAAGAAAGTGTCACATCAACGAGGCCAATTAACGGGCTATGGAGGTGCCCACCAATTGATGTTAATGCAAGGAGTAGGGATTGCCATGCAACGGATGCACTAGAGCTATAAATGTATGAAAGCTCAACAAAAGAAACTAGTGGGTGTGCATCCAACTTGCTTGTTCACGAAGACCTAAGGCACTTGAGGAGGCCCATTGTTGGAATATACAAGCCAAGTTCTATAATGAAAATTCCCACTAGTATATGAAAGTGATAACATGAGAGACTCTCTACTATGAAGATCATGGTGCTACTTTGAAGCACAAGTGTGGCAAAGGATAGTAACATTGTCCCTTCTCTCTTTTTCTCTCATTTTTTGGGCCATTTCTTTTTTATGGCCTTTCCCTTTTTTGGGCCTTCTCTTTTTTATGGCCTTTCTCTTTTTTTTTATTCCTCACTTGGGACAATGCTCTAGAAAATGATGATAATCACACTTCTATTTATTTACAACTCAATGATTACAACTTGATACTAGAACAAAAGATGACTGACTCTATATGAATGCCTCCGGCGGTGTACCGGGATATGCAATGAACCAAGAGTGACATGTATGAAAGAATTATGAACGGTGGCTTTGCCACAAATACTATGTCAACTACATGATCATGCTAAGCAATATGACAATGATGAATGTGTCATGATGAACGGAATGATGGAAAGTTGCATGCAATATATCTCGGAATGGCTATGGAAATGTCATAATAGGTAGGTATGGTGGATGTTTTGTGGAAGATATAAGGAGGTTTATGTTTGAAAGAGCGTATCATATCACGGGGTTTGGATGCACCAACTCTCAATGTGAGAAAGGGCAATGCACGGTACTGAAGAGGCTAGCAAGGATGGAAGGGTGAGAGTGCATATAATCCATGGACTCAACATTAGTCATAAAGAACTCACATACTTATTGCAAAAATCTACAAGTCATCAAAAACCTCGGTACTACGCGCATGCTCCTAGGGGGATAGATTGGTAGGAAAATACCATCGCTCGTCCTCGACCGCCAGTCATAAGGAAGACAATCAAATAACACCTCATGTTTCAAATTTGTTGCATAACGTTTACCATACGTGCATGCTACGGGACTTGCAAACCTCAACACAAGTATTTCTCAATTTCACAACTACTCAACTAGCACGACTTTGATATTATTACCTCCATGTCTCAAAACAATCATCAAGCATCAAACTTCTCTTAGTATTCAACACACTCATGAGAAGGTTTTATTATTAATCTTGCATACCAAGCATATTAGGATTTTAAGCAAATTACCATGCTATTAAGACTCTCAAAATAATCTAAGTGAAGCATGAGAGATCAACAGTTTCTATAAAACAAATCCACCACCGTGCTCTAAAAGATATAAGTGAAGCACTACAGTAAAACTATAGAGCTCAAAAGATATAAGTGAAGCACATAGAGTATTCCATCAAATTCCAAATTATGTATGGCTTTCTCAAAAGGTGTGAACAGGAAGGAAGATTGTGGTAGACTAACAAGCAAAGACTCAAATCATAAAAGACGCTCCAAGCAAAACACATATCATGCGGTGAATAAAAATATAGCTCCAAGTAAAGTTACCGATAGAAGTAGACGAAAGAGAGGATGTCTTCCGAGGCATCCCCAAGCTTTGGCTTTTAGGTGTCCTTAGATTATCTTGGGGGCGCCATGGGCATCCCCTAGCTTAGGCTCTTGCCACTCCTTGTTCCATAATCCATCAAATCTTTACCCAAAACTTGAAAACTTCACAACACAAAACTTAAAGTGGAAAACTCGTGAGCTCCGTTAGTGAAAGAAAACAAAAGACCACTTCAAGGTACTGTAATGAACTCATTATTTATTTATATGGGTGTTATACCTACTGTATTCCACCTTCTCTATGGTTCATAAACTATTTTACTAGCCATAGATTCATCAAAGTAAGCAAACAACACACGCAAAATAGAATCTGTCAAAAACAGAACAGTCTGTAGTAATCTGTAGCTAGCGCAAAATCTGGAACCCCAAAAATTCTAAAATAAATTTATGGACGTGAGGAATTTATCTATTAATCATGTTAAAAAAGAATTAACTAAATAGCACTCCCCAAATAGAAATGGCAGCAGTTATCATGAGCGCATAAGTTTCTGTTTTTTACAACAAGTTCAACAAGACTTTCCCCAAGTCTTCCGAACGGTTCTACTTGGCACAAACACTAATTAAACACAAAAAACACAACCAAAACAGAGGCTAAATAATTTATTTATTACTAAACAGGAGAAAAAATCAAGGAATAAAAATAAAATTGGGTTGCCTCCCAACAAGCGCTATCGTTTAACGCCCCTAGCTAGGCATAACAAGCAAGAATTGATCTAGGTATTGCCATCTTTTGCATTAGGAAAGAAAAGAGCAAACTTGATATCTATAGAATTAATCCTTCTATTTTGATAAAGTGCATGGCTATTAATGGTAGAAGAAAGATTAAGTATGTTACGGAAATTTGTATCTAGACTAGCCTTTATCTCTTTAATAGATTCATTTTGGTAAGAGAGCAAAAGAGATGTAGATTCAATTTTTTTATTCATGGGATGACCAAATATGGTTTTCATTTTTTCATAAGTATCTACGGCATACCCTTCAAGAAAACCTTCTTCAAATATAGAATCTAAGACATGCTTAAAATAGGAAGGAAGGGCAATATAAAAACTTTTTAAGTAGATTTCAATTTGATATTGAGGCACATAACTAGCCCTTATTCTTAATAGTCTATACCAAGCATCTTTCAAAGATTCATCAAGTAAATAACGAAAAATTCCAGAATCATCTTCATCAAAATTATTAGGATTCTCATTGATAACTCTGGTTGGTTTTTCTATAGTATTTTTATTTATGAGCTTAGCGAGAACGGAAGGGTTGTCCAAAGTACTAAAACTCCGGAGAGAACCCCAGACCCTTTTGGATTCAGACATAGCGGAAGAAAGGTGAGAGGAAAGAGAAGGAGGATAGAGGGAGAGAGAGAGAGGGCGAATAAAACGGCAAGGGTGAATTGGGGGAGAAGAAAACAAGAGGCAAATGGCAAATAATGTAAAGCGGGAGATAGGGATTGTGATGGGTACTTGGTATGTTGACTTTTGCGCAGACTCCCCGGCAACGGCGCCAGAAATGGCTCGTTGTCGAGAGTCCAAATCTTGACCTGACCTTGCGTAAGCCTCCCCGGCAACGGCGCCAGAAATTCTTCTTGCTACCTCTTGAGCACTGCGTTGGATTTCCCCGAAGAGGAGATGATGATGCAGCAAAGTAGCGTAAGTATTTCCCTTAGTTTTGAGAACCAAGGTATCAATCCAGTAGGAGGCTACGCGCGAGTCCCTCGTACCTACAAAAAAACAATAGCTCAATGCAACCAACGCGCTTAGGGGTTGTCGATCCCTTCACGGTCACTTGAGAAAGTGAGATCTGATAGAGATGATAAATAATATTTTTTTGGTATTTTTGGTATAGAGATGCAAAGTGAAAAGTAAAAGGCAAAGTAAAAAAGGAAAGCAATAATAAAGTGATGGAGATTGATATGATGAGAAAGAGACCCGGGGGCCATAGGTTTCACTAGTGGCTTCTCTAAAGAGCATAAGTATTCTACGGTGGGTGAACAAATTATTGTTGAGCAATTGATAGAATTTACCATAGTTATCAGAATATCTAGGTATGATCATGTATATAGGCATCACGTCCGAGACAAGTAGACCGACTCCTGCCTGCATCTACTACTATTGCTCCACTCATCGACCACTATCCAGCATGCATCTAGAGTATTAAGTTAAAAACAGAGTAACGCCTTAAGCAAGATGACATGATGTAGAGGGATAGTTTCATGCAATATGATAAAAATTCCATCTTGTTATCCTCGATGGCAACAATACAATACGTTCCATGATGCCCCTTCTGTCACTGGGAAAGGACACAGCAAGATCGAACCCAAAGCTAAGCACTTCTCCCATGTCAAGAAAAACCAATCTAGTAGGCCAAACCAAACTGATAATTCGAAGAGACTTGCAAAGATAACCAATCATACATAAAAGAATTCAGAGAAGATTCAAATATTATTCATAGATAGACTGGATCATAAACCCACAATTCATCGGTCTGAACAAACACACCGCAAAAAGAACATTGCATCGATTAGATCTCCACGAGAGAGGGGGAACATTGTATTGAGATCCAAAAAGAGAGAAGAAGCCATCTAGCTACTAACTATGGACCTGTAGGTCTGAAGTAAACTACTCACAGTTCATCGAAGGGGCTTGGATGATGATGTAGAAGCCCTCCGTGATCGTTGCCCCCTCCGGCGGAGCTCCAGAACAGGCCCCAAGATGGGATCTTGTGGATACAGAAAGTTGCGGCGGTGGAATTAGGTTTTTGGCTCCCGTTCTGATTGTTTGGGGGTACGTGGATATATATAGGAGGAAGAAGTACGTCGGTGGAGCAACAGGGGTCCCACGAGGGTGGAGGGCGCACC
>NC_041388.1:455448480-455560221 GCF_002162155.2 Triticum dicoccoides | reverse complement strand
GGGGGGTAGGCGTGTCCCCCTACCTTGTGGGCTCCTGTTACGTGGCTTGACGTAGGGTCCAAGTCTCGTGAATTGTATTCGATGAGAAAATCACGTTCCCGAAGGTTTCATTCCGTTTGGACTCCGTTTGATATTCCTTTTCTTCGAAACCCTAAAACAGGCAAAAAACAGCAATTCTGGGCTGGGCCTCCGGTTAATAGCTTAGTCCCAAAAATAATATAAAAGTGGATAATAAAGCCCAATAATGTCCAAAACAGTAGATAATATAGCATGGAGCAATCAAAAATTATAGATACGTTGGAGACGTATCAATGCTCTAACTTGGCAGGGTTATGTTGCTCATATCGTGCGTATGGTATCTTGCATTGCTATGTCATTTGCTTAGTTTAGACATGCTTTGTGTGAATGCCACCTATTTAGTGTCTAATTACCATATATGTGAGTTATGCAATGCCATCTTGTTGCAAGACATTATATATGTGAATTATGAAATGCTATCTTGTTGCAAGGCATTATATATGTGAATTGTGCATTGCCATGCTTTTTAGCCAAGTGTCATATATGTGAATTATATCATGACGTCCTTTTTTTGTATTTATCATTGGTTTTGTCGACAATGTTTGTATATTCAACTGCTCTTCCTATGCATCAGCCATTTGAATTGATGATGGAGAAATCTGGAGTGAAAACAAGGTCTTCAGAGCAGACAATGCTACCTGCTGAAGCGGATATCTTGCTGGTTACAGATAGCTCTTTAGAGGAGGATTCAAAGGCAGATGACCAGTCCTATTATCCCCCCAAGGTGTATGCCGAATCTTGGCAGGGTTATATTACTCATATCATGCATATGTTGTATTGAAATGCTTAGTTTTTACATCATATAAATGATATTGAATGCCATCTCCTTAGTAGACACATCATATATGCGATTTCCCTCTGCTCACTTCCTTAGTATATAAATCATATATTTGAATTATATCATGCCATGATGTTTACATAGACAACATGTATCTGAATTATGGCATGCCAACCCATTTTTTAATGACATAATATAGTTATATCATCTCATCCTGTTTACATAGTCATCATATTTTGAATTATGTCATTCTATCCGTGAATTATATCATGCCATCATGTTTCCATCGATGACATGTTTGTGATTTACGGCATGCCAGCCACTTTAATAGGCACATCGTATAGTTATATCATGTCATCCTGTTTACATAGTCATCATATTTTGAAATATGTCATTCTATCCTATTTAGTTAGCCATCATACATGTGAAATTGTGTCATGCTATCCTTTTTAATTAGCCATCATATATGTGAAATTATGTCCTACTATTCTATTTGGTTAGACCACATAAATGTGAATAATTTCATGCCATGTTTTCTTCCATAATATCCATTGCTCCTGTCTATCTTACAATGTCTGTACCTTCAATTACTTTTCTTGTTTATCAGCCATTTCAATTGGAGGGGGTGATGGCAGTATCTGTGGGAGTACAAACACGGTCTTCAGAAAAGATCGTGCTACCTGTCGATGGAGATAGAACCACGGTTGTACTTGCCCAAGAACCAGCCCCACCACACATAACCCAGACTCACGTAGATTGTACCCCTACCTAGTTGGACAGAAAACCAGCTACACCCCTTCTAGCCCCAACCCCAGCAGATAGTAACCCAGTTCTCGTCGACACAGCACCGTCTCCACCATAGAGCACCCAAACACGAGCAGTTAGTAAGGCAACTGCAGTGCCCAAAGCATGAGGACCACCACTCAGAACCCCAAGTCAATGCTTAAAGCAGAAGAAGAATTGTTCTCAGGTCAGGTTCTGTAGCTATGGTTCATACTACTTTGCTCTTGCATCATTGTATTTACTCATACCAACTAATTTCAAATTTGAAGGATGCAATTGAAACTCCAATGGCGCAACAGGTATGTTTTAAACCTATTTCTTTAACGTGTTTGCTGTTGTAACTTGCTATATGTTGATTTCAGTTTCAATTGAATAAACAATTATGTTCTCATGCCATGCACATTACAAGTTTTGTTATTGTTGTGTAGTTTCCCACACTTATATTCTGTCTATGCTGCTTTGTCTTAAATAGTTATGATTCAAACCATATCTATCTTGATTTGGCAACATAAACAAGAATGATATAGACCATACAGTGACCATACTACATAGATATATGTTTGTTTCATGTTGTTGTCTTGTCCACCTTACTACTGAAATGGTTTACCCAAATGAGTTTCATATACTACATTGTAAACCTGTCATGTGTTTGTTTGTTTCTCTTTTAGAACGCAGATAAAATATTGGAGAAGAGTACCCCGTTATGCAATGGTAAAGGAAGTAATGCCGATAAGGTTCAATATAGTGAGACATCCATGTTGGTCTCCAAGAAAGCTGATAAAAACTATATTGAAGACACTGAGACAACCCCAAAGTCATGTCTTGATGTAGTGTTCGAGTTACTGGCTACTACTGCTGGCACCAACTCTTCAAACTTGCTGCCTAAATCAGTTCGGCTTCTTGACTCTCAACTTCAAGTTGAAAGACATCGATCAGATGTTATGCGACAGGAAGCCGAAGGACTGAGGAAGTCCCTGCATAATTCTGATGCATACTTTCTGGTGCAACAGCAAGTGCTGGAGGATTTAAGCGCCAAACAAGAGAAAGTTAATAAGCTTGCTAAGCATCTTGCTAGCATTATGGGTACCCAGGATATTGTTTCTTGAGCTATTCTGAAGTGGTTTCAGTTCTGGACTTGTTTTGCTGCGGCATTTATATGCTGCTTTGTTCCCTATATTTACACTGGTGGCGAACTTTGATGCCCAGTGGATGTAATATCTATAATAGCCGTGATAGCCTAGGGTAAGTTGCTTGCTAATTTATTTCCTTATTGTCCTGTTTATTTGTTTTCTTGTAGTTACTGCAGTTCTTTTTCCGCGGATTGCTAGTGGCCGCAATAACCTATTTTTTAAAACTAGGCCACAATAACCATGGGCTACATATTTACTCTAGTTAACATGGGGCTCCTACGGGCCGTAGAAACAATGGGCCTTCTACGGGGCATAGAAACAATGGGCCTTATACGGGTCGTAGACACAATGGGCCTTCTACGGGCCGTATCATCAATGGACCTTCTCTGGGCCGTATGATCGGTTGGCCAAACATGGGCCAACAACAGACCACATTATGGCCGTAAATGGGCTAGAGTTGAAATCGTCCGTTCATGGGCCGACCATAACGGGCCGTTGTTAATCGGCCGTATTTGATGACGCTATGAAAATGACCCAACGTATTAACGGGCCACAAACAGGCCGACTGTAACCATAGGCTGAATTTGGCCCACAAGCTGAAAATGACAGTAACGGGCCGTAAGTAAATGAATACTGGAAATGAGCCCAAGAATAAATGGGCCCTAAGAAGGCCAAAAGATAACATGGGCTGGAAGCGGCCCAACGAAATATTGGGCCGTTAATGGGTATAAAGTGATACACTGTTCGTTACGGGCCAGTTTCACCACGTGTCGTTAATGGGCCGAGGGTTACTAAGGGCCTCATATGGGCCGAAAGACATCATGGGCCATACATGGGTCGGAATTTAAAACGGGCTGGAATTATATTGGACGGCCCAGATGACGCTACTGGGCCTAATTCGGATAGGCCGCAAATGGGCCCTAGGTTAGCGGGCTGTAAATGGGCTATATATGCGAACATGCCATTAACAGGCTTGCCGTGGGCATGCCCGCCACCTTTTGACCAAGTCAAATGGGCCGGCCTTTTCACAGGAATGGACCTCTATTGGGCCATGCCACGTGCCGACGTATCATAGGCGCTTTGGGTCCAATGAATGGATGACGTATGTCCCAACGGTGAGCCGACACATGTTTCCTCCAGCCAATGATGATTTTACACGTGGAAAATTCCCATTGGTCGGGGCTGTTAACGGGTTATTGGATCCAAAACCGGACCCAATAGCTTAACGGTGTTCCATTATGGTGGGTGCCACATGTCGGTCACCCTTGACGAAAGCACTTCTGTGACGCATGATTTATCGTCATGGAAGTGGACACTTCCGTGATGATAATTTTGGTAATGTCATGGAACACTTCTACGACAGCATAGGTATGACTATCTTGATTCTGTCATAAATTTGTCATGGATGTACATGCATGACAGAAGACGTGACCTACTGTGACAAACAGGTATCATCACATAAGTGTATTTTTTGTAGTGATTTACCCTTAATCTTACTCATAAAAGACTCAAACTCATTTTCCTCCACGTTGGACCCCCCACTTTCATCAATGCAATCCGTCAAAGTAGGATGAGTAATGATGGTAGTTTTGATGTTGGGGGTTACCTTGTTGGTGGCTTTAGCCATGAGGCATTTGGCGGCGATGTTCTCATTGGGTGATTCGAAGAGGGACGCCTGGGGTGTTGTCGCGATGGCCACGGAGGACATGGCAATCGTCTCACCATCTTCATCATCATCATCCTCATTGTACTCTTCTTGTGCCACCAATCCCTTGGGAGGAGTCTTCTTGGTGAAGTGGTTCTTGTTGGGGAATGACTTGGCCTTGTCCTTCCAGATGAGTTTGCCACCATTGTCTTCCCTCTTCTCATAGGGGCACTCAGCAACAAAGTGGCTCACATTGCCGCAATTGTAACAAGTCCTCACCCGTTGCTTGCTCTTGACGCCACTTGAGTTGCTCTTGTTGAAGTTGGGCCTTGAGTTCTTCTTGCTCCAAAATTGTCTTGAAGCGAGAGCCATGTGCTCATGATAATCATATTTTGTATCTTCGGGGTTGCTCTCCTCTTCTTCCTCTTCCTCCTATTCTTCCACACTAGCCTTGGCCTTCAAAGCAATATTGGGCTTCTTGGCTCTTTGAGAATGCAATACCGCATTGTCGGCGGTCTTGTCCAAGATACTCATTGCCACAAATTCATCCAACACTTCGCTTGAGGACAAGGTGTGGAAGTCCGGCCTTTGATGGATGACGGAGGACATGGCCTTATGGTAAGGCATCATGGCTTTGAGAAATTTCCGCTTGATCCAATTGTCATTTGTATCCTTGCTCCCATGATCGTGGAGTGAACCCACGAGTGTGGTTAGTCTCTGGTAGAGCTCACGAGGTTCTTCACCTTCATCCATAGCAAATTCATCGGCTTCATCTTGCACCACTTCATAGTTGGAGCTTTGAATGCTTGTGCTTCCCTTGTAAAGGGAAACAACATGGTGCCATGCTTCCTTTGCCATGGTGAATGGTCGGAGATGTGCAATATCTTCGGGAGGGATCACATCTTGGATGATGAAGAGAGCATTCTCGTTGAATTGGTTATCCGCGGCTTCTCTAGGGGTGAAGTTGCTTCGGTCATGCGGATAAAAACCTTCTTCAATGATTCTCCAAAGGTTAGTATTAACATGGTTCAAATGACGCTTAAAGCGATAAACCCAAGAATCAAAGTCCTCATTTTTCACAATCTTAGAGGGAGGACCGGCATGATTCAAATGAGTGGAAGGAATTGGTCCACCATAAGTAAGTGGAGGTTCCACATGGGCAAAGATGTTGTTGCCAATTTTACCACTAGAAGAAGGAGATTTTTCACTAGTAACTTCCCCCTTGTCGGAGTTAGCATCCGTCACCTTGTTAGTGGGATCACCCACTTTCATTGGTGCAGTAGATAGTTTAAGCCCTTCTAAGAATTTATTAAACATGCTTTCAACCTTGGTCCTCATGGAGGTTTTCAATGTGTCCAAAGCCACATTGAATTCCTCACGAGAGTCCGCGGTTCCCCCATCGGCCGTAGATGAGAACGGATTCACACCGGAGTGCTCCTCCTCACCGTCTACGGTCTCAACCATACTCTTTGGACGGTAAAGTCCTTAAAAGAGACGAGGCTCTAATACCAATTGAAAGGATCGATATAGTTGACTAGAGGGGGGTGAATAGGCAACTAACAATTTTTAGCTTTTCTTTACCAATTTAAACTTTGCATCAAAGTAGGTTGTCTAGATATGCAACTAGGTGAGCAACCTATATGATGCAACAACAACAAGCACACAATCAAGCAAGGGATATAATACAAATAAGCTTGCACAAGTAAAGGCACGCGATAACCAAGAGTGGAGCCGGTGAAGACGAGGATGTGTTATCGAAGTTCCTTCCTTTTGAGGGGAAGTACATCTCCGTTGGAGCGGTGTGGAGGCACAATGCTCCCCAAGAAGCCACTAGGGCCACCGTATTCTCCTCACGCCCTCACACAATGCGAGATGTCGTGATTCCGCTATTGGTGCCCTTGAAGGCGGCAACCAGACCTTTACAAACAAGGTTGGGGATCTCCCAACGAAACCACGGAGCTTCACCACAATGGAATATGGCTCCGAGGTGACCCCAAGAGTAACAAGACCCGCAAGGGATTAGTATGGGGAATCAAATTTCTCTTGGTGGAAGTGTAGATCTGGGCCTTCTCAACCAATCCCTAGAAAATTAACAAGTTTGATTGGCTAGGGAGAGAGATCGGGCGAAAACAAGCTTATGGAGAAACAATGGAGTTTTGGGGGAGGAGAGGTAGGTCTTATTGGAGAATAAGACACCTATATATAGAGGGGGGACACATCCAACCGTTATGCACCCTGCAGCCCGCATCTGGGCTGTACTACCGTTGCCGGAGCGGTACTACTGTTGCCACAGCGGTACTACCGCTGTGGCAAGCAGGCATAGGGCAGCCAGGGTTGAGGGAGAAGAAGTACACGCACTAGGACGGTACTGCCGCTCCCTACAGCCACTGGAAAACAGAGGAAGGCAGCGAGCTGAGCGGCAGTTGGAGCGGACGTAGGAGTGGTACTACCGCTAATACAAGCGGCACTACCGTACCCTACTGTTGTCCCTACTACCGCTCCCCTGTGTGGTCCTTTACGGAAACCCGACACGAAAAATTGAGACCACGGCAGGGGTGGTAGTACCAGCGGCACTAACAAGTGGTACTACCGCCCTGACCGCGGTACTACCGCTTAGCACTCAGCACCCATTGTTTTGCACAGGACGGAAACTCCAAAGAAGTAGGAAGAAGGCGAGGGTGCAAGGAGAGTGTGTACGTGATGATTCCACCCATACTCTTTCGAAATGGATCCCCTCTTGATAGTACGGTTATCCCTATGACTCAATTCCACCGAAAAGAAACGAGGGAAAATAATCCGTCTAAAGTGAAGTCCTCGAGGGGAAACAATTGCATAGTGCCCTTATATTAGATAACATGAAAAGCTTAGTGCACACGATTAGTCTGCAAAAGTATTGTCATCAATCACCAAAACAAACTAGGGAAAAATGCCTAACAATCTCCCCCTTTTTGGTGGATTGATGACAACACGGGATTTGCACAAAATATAGTAACTGGAAATTAAGCAAACCAACTCCCTACAAAGTATCGACGGGCTTCCCCTAGAGGTGTGCACCAAGGAAATTAGCATGAAAGGCTATGTGCACATCTTTAGGATCAAACTCCCCCTATATTTTATAGACAGGCAACATCCTTGCATATAAGAATAATAACAAGTACAGCTAAGCAAGGACAAGCATGAGAGCAATAATATAAGTGCCTGTAAAGATGCATCTCATAAGATAACAGAGTACTTGAGACTAAAGTAGATAAGATAGGGTAGTTCACATATGTCTTACACCATATGGTCTCACTCATAGCCGAATAGAGTTCAAAACAAGAAAGCGAACGAACACGCGCACACAACCCAAAGCAAATCCCAACAAACACGAACGAACACAACGAACATGAACGAACATGCACACACAACCCAAAGCAAATCCCTAACTCTCCCCCTTTGGCAGCAAGACACCAAAGGGAAAGGAACGACACGAGACACGATTGTAGTAGACCTCCATGGCATCACCAGTCATGCTCCTCCTCCTCCTCCTCCTCAGAGTCCTCTACAGCATGGGGAGATGCGCGAACTCCAGTGTCCTCCTCAGTGTCAGACCACGGGTAGTGCAGTCTGGTCAAAGTCTCCTCATCAATGATCCGCTCCTCAGAGCCACTAGCAACCTCAAGGCCAACCTATCTCATAATGGCCTTGTCACAACTATGAGCCATCTTGGCCTCCTTGTGAGCCTTGTATTGGCCCTTGGCCTGAAGGCAGAACAGACGCTTCATCTTCTCCTTGAGTTTCTTCACCCAAGAGGGCTCCTCAGATGGAGGCACATACTCCTGCTCATCATCATCCTCATCATCTGCATCAGATAAGACAGTCTCCTGCACTAGAGGTGCTGAAGAAGACGTACTCCACTTCTCCTTCTGACGCAGCTCGATAGTATCATGAGAAACCATATTGTCTGTGACAAGCTCCTCATCTAGAAACTTGGCTACCCAAGTGTCCTCGATAAGCTGCACAAGATAGGGTCCATAAATGATGCACTTGCGCTCCATGATAGCAGAGTGAAGTTCAGACCACATCACATGAGACACATCCAGCACTTGCTGAGAGCCCTGCTGTTCTTGACAGAATAGAAGCAAGTCAACAAGGTAAGAGTGCACCTGATCCAAGTTGCCGACCCGAGGAAATAGGGTGTTCTAGAAGATCCGATGTATGATGTCTAAGAAGGGCCAGAGCTCATAAGAAACCTTCCCAGTCTCAGACACCTTCCTGGTAGAATAGGGCTAAAGCTTTTCCTTATGAGTAGCGGCAATCTCCTTATGAGGGCGAAACCCAAGGGGGGTTTGGGCACCCTCATCATTGTATGGTAAGCTGACCATGAAGTCCTTCCATGGTGCGGACAGGAGATGACCATTGGTCATCCAAGTCAGAGTGCGGGCCAGATCATGCCCAAAGTGAATGGTGGCAAAGAACTGGGCCACGAGCTCGGCATCAAAGTCCTTATTGAAAGTAATGATCCTCTTGATATCCAACTCCTCACACCTCTGCAGAGCATCCCCAAAGTACCGCAAGTCCTTCTCCATGAGCGAGAGATCGACAGACTTGACCTTCACAAACAAGTTCTTCTTTTACTTCAAGACATCATGATAGATGGACTGCTGAAACCTATTCCAGAACGGATAACGCTGAAGAGCAGGCTCCTGGTCCACATGGTAGGGACTGTGCTTCCTCTTGGTACAGAACTCTATTGCAAACATCTGATTAGCACGCTTGCACCCAGTAGAGGTCTTTGATGTTGGGACCTTGGCCTTGCGTTTTGGCGGCTTAGTCGAGCCACCCTCAGCAATAGTAGCAGTAGCCACTGGTACATCCGAAGAGCGATAACGCTTGGAACCTGTTGCATGGTCTAGATTCTTGCGGCGAGCCTGATGCCCGGAGCTACTACCACCTGAAACACACACACACACAAGAACCACAAGAGCAAGAGAGCATAAGCCAATGAAAGACAAACACCAAAGATGGAAAATTAGGTAGGGACACATGGGCATTGGCATCTCAGAGCGGTAGTACCCGCGCACCAGAGCGGTAGTACCGCTTATAAGCGGTAGTACTGCTAGGGTACAGCAGTAGTATTGCCGGAGCGGTTGTCAGCGGGCTGACACCTACCGCGGCAAGATCCGATACTACCGGAGATGCAGAAGTCCATAGTTCTATGCCTAATCATCAATCTACCTAGTCTAGCAGTCTCCCAAGTCCTTCCTAATCTTCGACTCAACAAACAAATCGAGGAATGCAACGAATATAGCCCAAAACCTAGATTCAAGAAAGAGAACCTAGGGAGAGAAGAACGGGGGCAATACCGGCATCCATGGCAAGAGGAGAGGGTGGGGAACGATCCCACTGGTTGGAACCGAGGGAGACGGCCTGGATCCGGCGGCCCGGCGGCGGACCTTCGGTGCTTAGGGAGTCGCCTGAGAGAGGAGAGGACGAGGAGATGGGGCAAACTGAACGGGTATGGGGGAGTGGAAACTCCCCCCTGCCCGATACATATCCCACACACCCAGCCCTAAGTGGTAGTACTGCGCAGGGTGTGGTAGTACCGCTTTGGTGCAGATCTGAAGCACAACGCGCCCAACTGTACCGCTCCACGGTAGTACCGTGTCGGCAGGGCGGTAGTACCGCTTATTATAAGTGGTAGTACTGCTCTGCTGCTGCGGTAGTACCGCTCAGGCGCCCCAAAGCAGGAACAAGGGGAAAGATATTTTACGCACGACTAGCAAAAAAAGGAAAGAACACACAAGACACAAGACAAGCCAAGACAAACCCGAACACGACCACACTAGAGCACAACCACTCAAAAGAGAGAAGCACAAGCAAAAGGAAACAACACACAGACAAACTCTCTAGAAGAGAGGGCGGTGGTCGAGACCACCTATGTTTGAGCTATATGGTATGGCGCTGCGAAGATTTTAACCTTGGGCCCATGACCAACACTCATCTTTGAAGCACAAGTACCATCAAAAATGGCTTATGTGAAAGACTTGATTAATTTATGCATAATGGGGGGAGGAAGAGTTCATTGAGAGAACACCACTCCCCCTATGTCAATGCCTACATCTAAACAAGACAACAAGTTGAGTATGGTGGGGTGTGCAAGGGTTAAAGCCACATTGCTTGAATCAATGATATTTAGCTCATGCCTTAACTTGTGAAATCTTGCTTCATCCATGGGCTTCGTGAAAATATCTACAAGGTTATCATGAGTGTTGACATAGTTGAGCTTGATCTCCCCTCACCTAATGTGATCCCGGATGAAGTGATACCGAATCTCAATATGCTTCGTCTTGAAGTGTTGAACCGGGTTGAGAGAAATATTGATGGCACTTTCATTATAACACCAAAGAGGCACTTTGTCACAAATGACACTGTAATCCTTTAAAGTTTGCCTCATCCATAGAAGTTGTGCACAACAACTACCGGCAGCCACATACTCCACTTCCATGGATGAGAGAGACACACAACTTTGCTTCTTGGAAGACCAACCAACTCACCAAAGAGCAACCAAGAAATTGGCACCCTCCGGAAGTGGACTTCCTATCCACTTTGTCTCCCGCCCAATCGGAGTCCAAAAATCCCACAAGGTTGAAGTTAGATCCTCTTGGATACCATAAGCCGAAGTTTGGGGTATGAGCCAAATATCGAAAGATTCGCTTGACCGCCACATAGTGGCTTTCCTTAGGTGCGACTTGAAACCTTGCACAAATTCCCACACTCAACATGATATCTGGTCTAGATGCACAAAGGTAAAGTAAGGAGCCAATCATGGAGCGATATACCTTTTGATCCACCACTTTACCATTGGGATCTATGTCAAGTTGGCATGACGGGCATTGGAGTGGAAGCCGGCTTGACATCACTTAGCTTGAATCTCTTGAGCATGTCTTGAGTGTATTTGGCTTGGTTGAAGAATGTTCCATCTCTTCGTTGCTTGACTTCAAACCCAAGAAAGAACTTCAACTCTCCCATCATGGACATCTTGAACTTGGAGGCCATGAGTGCGGCAAATTCCTCATTGAAAGCTTTGTTAGGGGAACCAAAGATAATATCATCAACATATAGTTGGCACACAAACAACTCCCCTTTGACCTTCTTAGTAAAAAGAGTGGGGTCGATTTTCCCAATTTCAAAACCACGATATTGCAACAACTAAATAATGAAGGTGGCAACCGGACCTTTACAAACAAGGTTGGGGCTCTCTCCACAACTTAATTGGAGGCTCCCAATGAAACCACGGAGCTTCACCACAATGGAATATGGCTCCGAGGTGACCTCAACCATCTAGGGTGCTCAAACACCCAAGATTAACAAGATCCGTGAGGGATTAGTAGGGGGAATCAAATTTCTCTTGGTGGAAGTGTAGATCTGGGCCTTCTCAACCAATTCCTAGAAAATCAACAAGTTTGATTGGCTAGGGAGAGAGATCGGGCGAAAATAAGCTTGTGGAGTAACAATGGAGTTTTGGGGGAGGAGAGGTAAGTCTTCTTGGAGAAGAAGACCCCTATATATAGAGGGGGACACATCCAACCATTATGCAGCCTGCAGCCCGCATCTGGGCGGTACTACCATTGCCGAAGCGTGATACGTCTCCAACGTATCTATAATTTTTGATTGTTCCATGCTATTATATATTATGTTTTGGATATTTAATGGGCTTATTTGTACACTTTTATATTATTTTGGGGAGTAACCTATGAATCAGAGGCCCAGCCCAAATTGTTGTTTTTTGCCTACTTCAGTGTTTCACAGAAAAAGAATATCAAACGGAGTCCAAACGGAATGAAACCTTTGGGAGCGTGATTTTTGGAACAAACGTGATCGAGAGGACTTGGAGTGGATGTCAAGCAACCAACAAGGAAGCCACGAGGCAGGGAGCGCACCTACCCCCGTCGGTGCGCCCTTCACCCTCGTGGCTCCACTGACCTACTTCTTCCTCCTATATATACCTACGTACCCTGAAAACATCATAGGGCACCACAAAAACCTAATTGCACCGCCGCAAGCTTCTGTACCCGTGAGATCCCATCTTGGGGCCTTTTCTGGCGCTCCATCGGAGGGGCATTGATCACGGAGGGCTTCTACATCAACGCCATAGCCTCTCCGATGATGTGTGAGTAGTTTACCTCAGACCTTTGGGTCCATAGTTATTATCTAGATGGCTTCATCTCTATCTTTGGATCTCAATACAAAGTTCTCCTCGATCTTCTTGGAGATCTATTCGATGTAATCTTCTTTTGCGGTGTGTTTGTCAAGATCCGATGAATTGTGGATTTATGACCAAGATTACCTATGAACAATATTTGAATCTTCTCTGAATTCTTTTATGTACGATTGGTTATCTTTGCAAGTCTCTAAGAATTATCAGTTTGGTTTGGCCTACTAGATAGATCTTTCTTGCAATGGGAGAAGTGCTTAGCTTTGGGTTCAATCTTGCGGTGCTCGATCCCAGTGATAGTAGGGGAAACGACATGTGTTGTATTGTTGCCATCGAGGATAAAAAGATGGGGTTTGTGTCGGTGTACTAGAGTAGGCGTACCCTAGTATCCCGAACTTGTGCACGGGCAGTCGCAGCATCCCGCGGCAAGGCTTGCCGGGTGACCGCCAAGGTCCTCCGTGGTTCCTTTGGAGCCATTCAAGGACAAAGTATCCAAGCCAAGGAGACAATACCCCGGCAAGAGGAGCTTGCCGGGAAAGCCAACCAAGGCATCTCAAGGAACTTGCCGCGACGCGCATGCGTCCCGGCAAGGCCCGGTGAGCGACAAGCTCCCGGACGCGACAAGACAACGACCGCGGCAAGGCGCTTGCCGCGGCAAGCCACCACTCTATGCCCGCGCTCCAGCACATCCACCAACGTGTCGCTCTGGGACCCTTCCAGGCGTACGTGGTGGGAGGCTGTGCAGCCAGCGGTGCGCGGTGGCAAGCGGCACTGACAAGATTGCCATCCTGGCGAGCGGTGGCGTCCCTGACGGTCCCTTTTGCACTATTTAGGCGACGCAGACGGGCATTTAATGCCCTTGTCCCCTTCCGTCAGGGTTAGGTATGATACACTGTAGCAGGTAGCTGTACCAACCGCAACACCTTTCCATTTTTACCCTTGTCTACGTTGCCACCTGTCGGTGACCCCTTGAGCATATAAAAGGAGGCCCATGCGCAACGTGGAGGGGGGGTCCTGTCGGTGTACTAGAGTAGGGGTACCCTAGTATCCCGAACTTGTGCACGGGCAGTCGCAGCATCCCGCGGCAAGGCTTGCCGGGTGACCGCCAAGGTCCTCCGTGGTTCCTTTGGAGCCATTCAAGGACAAAGTATCCAAGCCAAGGAGACAAGACCCCAGCAAGAGGAGCTTGCCGGGAAGGCCAACCAAGGCATCTCAAGGAACTTGTCGCGACGCGCCACGCGTCCGGGCAAGGCCCGGTAAGCGACAAGCTCCCGGACGCGACAAGACAACGACCGCAGCAAGGCGCTTGCCGCGGCAAGCCACCACTCTGTGCCCGCGCTTTAGCACATCCACCAACGTGTCGCTCTGGGACCCTTCCAGGCATACGTGGCGGGAGGATGTGCAGCCAGCGGTGCGCGGTGGCAAGCGGCACTGACAAGATTGCCATCGTGGCAAGCGGTGGCGTCCCTGACGGTCCCTTTTGCACTATTTAGGCGACGCAGACGGGCATTTAATGCCCTTGTCCCCTGCCATCCGGGTTAGGTATGATACACTGTAGCAGGTAGCTGTACCAACCGCAACACCTTTCCATTTTTACCCTTGTCTACGTTGCCACCTGTAGGTGACCCCTTGAGCATATAAAAGGAGGCCCATGCGCAACGTGGAGGGGGGGAGGAAGAGAACACTCACGCTCGGTCTCATTAGCTGCTGGGGTGTACTGTAGCACTCCGCGCTCCCGAGCAAGAACTCAATACAAACCACAAAGCAGGAATAGGGTTTTACACATCCGTGCGGCCCGAACCTGGGTAAACTGCTCGTGTGCTTCGCCTCGATCCGCTCTTCGTGCGACCCTCGCCCCCGCCGAACCGAAAGGGACTCGGTCCGCCGGTCCCATAGGTGCTCGTGGATTAGTCCCCCGACATCTCTAGCGCGCCAGGTAGGGGGCTCGAGGTTGTGTGAACCAGATCCGGCGTTCACACGAGCTAGATCTTCATCATCTTCATCGACATGCCGCCGAAGAAGAAGGCTTCGGAGGCGGCTGCTCCGTCCGCGCCGAACCCACCATCGCCGGAGCAAACGGCTGATGGGGCAGATGCCGGCGGAAGAACGGGCGTCGACGAGGGAGCTCACGGTGCTGCCAGGTCCAAGGACAAGGCTGCGCTGCCCATCGGCGGCGTAGCCGGCTCCCACAATAACCGGGCGCACTCCAAGACCTCGGCGTCCGTACATGCACCGCGCCCATCTCAGGAGGCGCGGGACCGGCAGCGTCATGGTACTCACGGTACCATGCGTTTGCTGGACCAAGATCGAGCTGGTGGATCTCGGAGTGCTCAAGACCAGCATGCACGCCAACATGCTGGCACGAGCGAGGCACGGTCGCCTGGACGGGATACTGCTCCTTCTAACATAGTTAGAAGTCCGAGCATATCCCGCTCTTCGCACCGTTCGCCACCGCCACCCGCCACTACAGCAGAAGCTTTGGCGCGAGCTCAACTGCTCCTGGACTACCCTCCAACGGCAGACAAGATCGACGACTGGAGGGCCACCATTCAGAGTCTCATCGGCTTCGCCAACGGCGACACTCAATGGCAGCCGAGCACGTCGCAGCCACGGCAAGTCAGCCAGGCACGAGTCGGTGGCGACAAGACCGGTGGGGGTGCAACCACTATGCACTCTCCGCCCCGAAGGCCAAGATCGCCGACTCGCCGGATCCACCTCGACAGCGACTCCACCGCGTCATCAGATCCACGAGCTCGTTGCGATCAGCGCCAAGTTCTTCAAGAACGACAGCAAGAAGACGCTCGTACTCGCATCGAGCGCCGAAGAGAAGCGCGACGTCAATCGGACCAGCGCGCTGGGCCCTCTGTCGACATGCATGCGCTAGGGGAACCAAGCGACTTGCCATACGCGGTAGGTTGCCCTGCGTTTACTGGTGAGCTGTGGCAAGTCCAGTGGCCCAGCACGAAGAATTTCAAGCCAGACGTACTAGAGAAGTACGATGGCAAGTCGCATCCGTCGGAGTTCCTCAGCATCTACACCATCGCGGTGCGGGCTGTCGGGGGCGGGACGACAAGATCCTTGCCAACTACTTCCCGCTGGTGCTCAAGCCCAACGTCAGGTCCTGGCTCATGCACTTGCCGGACAACTCCATATCCTCCTGGGCAGACCTATGCCATCAGTTTGTCGGCGCCTTTACAGGCGGCCACAAACCTCATGGCCAAGAGAGTGACCTTCATCTGCTCGCCCAGAAGGAAGGAGAGCCCCTGCGCAAGTACATTCAGAGATTCAGCCGTGTACAGCACAACATCCCAAATGTCCACCCTGCCGCGGTCATCAGCGCGTTCCATCAGAACGTGCGTAACCGCAGGATGCGGGAGGAGATGGCGATGTGCAAGATCAGAGACATCAGTGAGCTGTATGCCCTGGCCGACAAGTGTGCACGTGCTGAGGAAGGAAGGAAACTCCCCGGAGAGAATACAGGAGCAGGAGGATCTGACAGCAAGGATGCTGCCCCGGCAAAGAAAAAACGGCGGCGGAACAACAGGAAGAAGAAAGGCAAAGATGTGCTAGTCATTGAGCAGTCCGGCAACGAAGGTGGCGCCAAGAAAGCCAAAGCTGGTAGCTCCAGCAAGGAGATTGCCGCATGCACCAACTGCCAGACTGTGGCGGTCGCCGACAAGCAGGACGGCACCGACAAGCAGTACTGCAAGATCCACCGCACCATGGGCCATGACCTCCAGAGCTGCAAGAAGATCGAGCAGCTTGTCCAGCAGCAAAAGGCTGAATATGAGTGACGCGACAAGGAGAGGGCCCAAGGAGGCGCTGGAGAATCCGGCAAGAAGCGCGCCGGCTGGGGAGGACGCCGCGGCAAGGCCAAGCAGCGGCAAGGAGACAGACCTCCCCGCGGCCGCGACAAGGATGAAGATGACGACAACGACAAAGACATGGATGGTGTCGAGACCAGTGAGCAGGAGTTCCAGAAAGCCACAGAGGTCTCGTGCGTTGACGGTGGTGCTTCTCTGCATACTTCGCACCGCCAACTCAAGCAGTGGGTGCGGGAAGTCAATGCGGCGGAACCACCTGTCGAGTCACGCAAGCTTTTGAAATGGTCCAGCACGCCTATCATCTTTGATATTGAGGACCACCCTGATCGCACAACTGCCGATGTTGGTTTCACCAACTATCCGCAACCTCAAGGTCACTAAGATGCTAGTTGACGGCGGGGCTGGCTTGAACCTGATCTCCTCCGCTGTATTCCAGAAACTCCAGATCCTTGACAGCGAGCTTGAAGAGACCGGCACATTCCAAGGAATCAACCCGGGAAGGAGCAAGCCGAAGGGGAAGGTCACGTTGCCAGTAACATTTGGCAGCGAGGTGAACTTCAGGACTGAGAGGGTCACTTTTGACGTTGCCGATTTTCCATTGCCTTACAATGGGATACTCGGCCGTCCAGCACTCGCCAAGTTCATGGCAGCCTCTCACTATGCATACAACATGCTAAAGATGCCAGGCCCGATAAGCGCCATCTCTGTCTCTGGCGACAAGAAGGATGCTCTTATCTGCGCCGACAAGATCTACCGGGAAGCGGCAGCCGCAACAGATCGCAAGTCACCTGCCGTTGAAGCTCCCGGGGGGAAGAAGAAGACCAAGTCCGGCAAGAGTTCTGATGCCCACTCCGGCAAGCGCACCTCTTCGGAGTGCTGTGCTGCCGCCGAAGACGCACCATCGAGCTCCACTGGCAAGTGTAAGAAGACAATGGCAGCTCCGCCAGAGACCAAGAAGGTGTCCGCCAAGGAGGACAGCACTGGTGGTACCTTCACCATCAGTGCCACTCTCGACCCTAAATAGGAAAGCGCGCTCATTGCTTTCCTGCGGGCGAACGTCGACGTGTTTGCGTGGCAACCGTCTGACATCCCCGGTGTACCTAGGAAAGTAATTGAGCACCATCTTGCCGTTTGTCCTCATGCGCGGTCCGTCAAGCAGAAGGTTAGGAAGCAAGCAGTGGAGCGCCAAGAATTCATCGCAGAAGAGATCAAGAAGTTGGAAGCAGCAGGCCTTGTCAAAGGAGTGCTCCATCCTACGTGGTTGGCCAATCCTGTAGTCGTGCGCAAGGCGAACGGGAAATGGAGACTTTGTATCGACTTTACCGATGTTAACAAAGCCTGTCCCAAAGACCCATTTCCTTTGCCACGCATTGACCAGATTGTTGACTCCACGGCCGGATGTGACTTGCTTTCATTTCTTGACGCATACTCAGGATGCCATCAGATCTTCATGGCAGAAGAGGATGAGGAGAAGACCGCATTCATCACTCCATGTGGCACGTACTGTTTCATACGGATGCCTTTCGGTTTAAAAAATGCTGGTTCAACATTTGCAAGGGTAGTTCATGTCGCTCTTGAGCCACAAATACACAGAAATGTGGAAGTCTACATGGATGACATAGTGGTCAAGAGCAAGGACAAGGCAACTCTGATTCAAGATTTAGACGAGACCTTTGCAAATCTACGCAAGATCAGCCTCAAGCTCAACCCCGAGAAGTGTGTGTTTGGAGTCTCCTCCGGCAAGCTTCTCGGGTTCTTTGTGTCTCAGCGGGGAATCAAAGCCAATCCCGACAAGATCAAGGCCATTGAGCAGATTGAAGCACCAAAGCGCGTCAAGGATGTACAAAGACTTGCCGGTTGCGTGGCTGCTCTCAGCAGGTTTATCTCTAGGTCTGCTGAGCGCGCCCTGCTGTTTTTCAAAATATTGAAAAAGGCAGGTCCAATGAAATGGACTCCGGAAGCGGAGGCTGCGCTGCAAGACTTGAAGAGATACCTGTCCTCCACTCCAACACTTGTCGCACCTAAGCCACAAGAGAAGTTACTGCTATATATAGCGGCAACCAATCAAGTGGTTAGTGCTGCGTTAGTAGCAGAGAGGGAGGCAGATGACGAGCCAGCAACCACGGCAGGCGCATCCAGCGACAAGCAGGGGGCTTCCCCGACAAGCTCTGGTCCCGACAAGGATGGATCTGCACAGATGCGCGAGGAGATACAGAAGAGAATGGTACAGCGCCCAGTTTACTTTGTCAGTTCCCTTCTGCAGGGAGCTAGGTCAAGGTACTCTGGCGTGCAGAAATTGCTTTTCGGCCTTCTCATGGCCTCGAGAAAGCTGTGCCATTACTTCCAAGAACATGAGATCACAGTTGTCACTCGTTTTCCGCTGAAGAGGATACTACAGAATCCAGAAGCGACAGGCAGGATTGTTGAGTGGGCACTGGAACTGTCAAGCTTTGGCCTCAAGTTTGAGAGTACTTCAACTATCCAAAGCAGAGCATTGGCAGAATTCATAGCAGAGTGGACGCCAACACCAGATGAAGAAATTCCAGAAACGAGCATCCCCGTCGAGGAAGCAAGCAAAGAGTGGCTGATGTACTTTGATGGTGCCTTTTCGCTGCAAGGCGCCGGCGCTGGCGTGCTGCTTGTCGCACCCACCGGAGAGCACCTCAAGTACGTAGTCCAGATGCACTTTCCCAAGGAGCAAGCAACAAACAATACTGCAGAGTATGAAGGCTTGCTTGCCGGTCTCAGGATCGCGGCAGACCTTGGGATCAAGAAGCTCATTGTCAGGGGTGACTCACAGCTTGTCGTCTGCCAAGTGAACAAGAGCTATCAGAGTCCGTTGATGGAAGCCTACGTCGACGAAGTGAGAAAGCTAGAAGAGCACTTTGACGGCCTACAGATGGAGCATGTTCCAAGAGCTCAGAACGCCATTGCCGATGGCCTATCAAAGTGTGCCGCACTTAAGTTACCTGTGGAACCAGGGATCTTTGTGCTCAAGCTGACTCAACCGTCTGTAACGCCATCAACTGGACAGAGCAAGAAGAGGAAGTTGATTTCTGGTGACTATTTTCCGGCAGAGCTTCCCGAAGCCGCCGCCAAGAAGGTCCCCAAGATCAACGCCAAGAGCGCTGAGGAGCAGTCTGCTCCGGCAAGGCCTAGGGTTTGTTCCGTTGAAGCAGAAGCTCTCGACAAGTTTTGCTCCGGCAAGCTTGCCGGGGAACGTCAAGCTCCGGCAGAGCCGCAGGTTCTCGCCGTAGAAGCGGATGTTCTCGCAGCAGCAGATTTGCCTTTAGTCCTTGTTGTCGAGCCACAAGCTCCATCATGGACAGAGCAGATTGTCCGTTTCCTTCAGACAGGAGAACTTCCCGAAGAGCAAGAAGAAGCGGAAAGAGTAGCCCGGCAGTCAAGTATGTACTAGTTTGTCGACAACACACTGTACAGAAGAAGACTCAATGGTGTGAAATTGAAGTGTATTCACCGGGAAGACGGACAAAAGCTGTTGGCAGAGATACATGGAGGCATATGTGGTCACCACATTGGCGCAAGAGCACTTGCCGGCAAAGCATTCCGGCATGGTTTCTTTTGGCCAACAGCCCACCAGGATGCAACTGCACAAGTAACCAAGTGTGAAGCGTGCCAGTTCCATTCCAAGCAGATACACCAACTAGCTCAAGCTCTCAAGACGATCCCTTTATCCTGGCCATTTTCGGTCTGGGGGCTCGACATCCTCGGCCCCTTTCCCCGAGCAGTCGGGGGCTTTGAGTACTTGTACGTTGCAATCAACAAGTTCACAAAGTGGCCGGAAGTGGAAGCAGTGAGGAAGGTGACAGCACAGTCAGCAGTCAAGTTCTTCAGGTCGATTGTTTGCCGCTTCAGGATCCCTAACAGGATAATCACCGACAACGGTATGCAATAAACGAGCCGCACCTTCATGCAGTACGTCCAAGATCTTGGCGCCAAGGTCTGCTTCGCTTCTGTTGCTCACCTGAGAAGCAACGGTCAAGCGGAAGTGCTGCGTGGGCTCAAGACCAGGACTTTCGACAAGCTGCACAAGTGCGGAAGAAACTGGATCGAGGAGCTGCCGGTGGTTCTTTCATCGATCAGGATGACGCCAAATCGAGCCACTGGCCAGACACCTTTCGCTCTAGTCTATGGAGCAGAGGCAGTTCTCCCCACGGAACTCGTATACGGGTCACCTCGAGTGCTCGCTTATGATGAGCTTGAGCAAGAGCAGCTGCGACAAGATGACGCGCTACTCCTTGAGGAAGACTGTCTTCAGGCTGCTGTACGAGCTGCTCGCTACCAGCAAGCTTTGCACCGCTACCATAGCCGCAAAGTTAACGCCAGAAGTCTCGAGGAAGGCGACCTTGTTCTTCGGCGTGTTCAATCCGCCAAGAATTCCAACAAGTTGACGCCAAAGTGGGAAGGCCCTTACCGGGTGAAACGAGTCACTAGGCCTGGCGCTGTCCGCCTTGAGACCGAAGATAGCATTCCGGTGAGCAATTCCTGGAACATTGAGCATCTTCGTAAGTTTTACCCGTAAGGCGCGGTTGCCGGAACCTGTTCCGGCAACCACCTTTTGTACAAGTCTTGCCGCTGTTGCATGTAATCCTTTGTACAAAGCCGGGCGCAGACCCCGTGCATAAGTAAAGCTCGTATGCTCCGCACATCTTATCAATTTCATGCTTTCTATTTTTTGCATATGTGATCTGACACTTTGTGCAGCACCTACTCCCCGGTAAGCAATAACGAGCCATAAGGCTCCTTATCTTTATTTTCTCCTCTTTCTTTTTTCTCAAGGAAAGGAAGGTTCCCTCGCCCACAAGTTTGCCGGGGGGGAAGGAGAAGATAATAGTATGGACCAGGCGTCGTTCAAGAAAGTTTCGCCTTACCGGGAAGCAAGCAACAGAAAAGCTAAGTTGCCAAAGTTTGAGCAATCAGATTTTTTAAATTTTTAGGTTATCTCCCTTGAACGACCGCACTTTGTATGGAAAAACTGTGCGCGGAGGAACCAACTCGTAGCTAGTTGCGCCCTTACTTTGTTTCGAGTCTGCTCAACAACTTAAGTGAGCTACGACTAGTTGCGACAAGGTTTCTTGTCGGTAGCGGCACCGCCAGCAGGCTGCTGACGTCCCGCACTCAGCGCTCGTCGCTAAGGTGCCTGCACCGGCAAGTTCCCTAAAAGCGTAGGGCAAAAACATACAAAGGGAGGAATCAAGTAAAGGGAATAATATTGCAATCATTACCCGGAATAGAGTTATATTACAAGGTAACTTGTCGCGGCTCTAACAGATTGTTCTCATAACATGACCAGCAGCGACAAGAAAAGAAGAAAACGGGCGGCCTAGTCTACGCGATCGCCCTCAATCCTCATGATCCCGCTCACCTTGTCCACAATGGGTGCGACAAGGGTCTTGAGCGCCTCCAGATCAGCATCTGGCGGCAGGGTCTTGAGGACGTTGGTGAGGTTGAGGCACGGGTTGCGGAAGACCACCTTCACCAACACCTTTTGAAGAGCTCCCACGCAGATCTTGCGCGACTCGTCGGCCAGCTGCTTTGGGATCTTCTCCCGGAGCCGCTGGAGGGCCGTCGCCACGCCTTTGAAGAACAAGGTGAGCTTGGCGCTGGGTTGGAGGTTCTCATCAGAGGGATACCCGAGATCCTCCACCCCCAGCTGCGCCAGCTCCCTGTCGATATCTGCGGCAGCTTTCACGAGACCCTCCGTCCAGTGCTCCACATTCTCCCTAAAAGCATTCTGGGCGGCGGCAGCACTCGCCAGCAGCGCCTTGTCGGCCTTGATCTCCTCCTTCAAGGCCACCTCCTGCTCCCTGGCGCCGTCCAGCGTCTTGGTCAAAGTGGTCAGCTTCAACTCAAGATCTGCGTTGGAGTCCTTGGCGGCGCTAAGCTCTTTGCCCTTCTCGGCGAGACGAACCTGCAGCTCTGAGTTGCTGTGGGCGTCCTTCTCCCGCTCACGCTTGAGCGCAGCAAGCTCTTCACTACTCGCCTTGAGATCGGCCTCCAGCTGCGCCACCTTCGTCTCCAGCTCCTTCTTGGCGGCCTCGGCAACTGCGGCAGCATCCTCTGCTTGCTTAAGGGCTCCGCTGAATTTTCCCTCACGCGCGGCAAGCTCCTCCTCGTGGCTGTCGAGGTTGACTTTCCGCTGCACCAGCTCGCCCTCCTGCGCAGACAGCTTCTCAGCGGCAAGCCGCTGTTGCTCTTCAACTTCGGCCTTCTCGAGGAAGAAGGCCTTCTGCTCTTCGGCGAGTTGCTCCCGCTCCTCTGCCAAAGACCGGAGAGCTTCCTGGTTGAGATCCCGGAGCTCCTCCGCACACTTCTCGATGTCCGCTCCCGCCTTCGCGACAAGCGCCTCGCGGGATTCCAGCTTGGCTTGCCGCGCGCGGTAGAGCGACAACAGCTTCCGCAGCAGCCGCTCCTCCTCAGGCTCGCCGCTGCTGCTGCTCGGTGCATCAACTAGCGTCAGCCCAGCGGAGGCGAGCACCTCTCCATCAAAGCTCTCTCCCTCGACCGGCGCCCTGGAGCTTGACGCCCAGGGGAGGTTGATGAAGACGCCATCGCCGGCCTTCAAGTAGACGCCTGGCTGGGGCTCTTTGGAGCCTGGCGCTGCGGCAGCGGCGGACAGGTCGGCGGTTGATGTAGCGCCTGGCGCTCCTGCGGCCTCAGGGCTGTCAGTGCGATCGCCAGACCCCTCGCCAGCTGCTGCGGCGGCAGCTTTGGCGGCCTCGTCGCCGGCGTGATCATCAGCACCGGCTGCTTCTTCAGTGGCAGCGGCGTCGTCGGTAGCAACCTCGGTCTCCATCGGCTCCGCAGCAGATGGGTCTGATGGCCGGAAAAGTGAGAAAAGTCAAGCAAATACCCAACAAGAAGAAGAACCCAAGGGAAGCTTTGAAGAGAAGATTACCTGTACTGGGTTCGGCAGTTGTAGTCTCCGCCGCCAGGGGGACGCTAGTGCTGTCCCTTGCCAGAGAACTCTCCCTTGCCGGAGGACTCTCCCTTGGCATTTCGGGGGCGGCCTCCGGGCGCTCCTGGTGGGGCTGCTCTGCTCCTACGCAAACCAACAGTCAGATGTCAGCAAAGAAAGAGTATCCGTGCGCGCCTAACAGCGGAAAGCGAACCATATACTTACGCTGGGGGCTGCTCTCGAGAACAGTTGCCGGGTCCGGCAAGGTTGTCTCGGACGCACCCCCTGCAGTCGCGGTGGGTTCGTCCTCGATGACAATCACCGGGACCTTGGCTCTCTTCGCTGCTCTCTGGGCCAGAGTCCTAAAAAGGAATAAGTTTAGTGTAAAGCAAATGAGATACAAGACAAAACAGCAAGAATTGAAGAACTACAAGTACAACAAGAGAATCTTACTCTTCTTCTTCCTCGTCGGAGCTGAACGCGGAGAAGTCGCAGTCCGGCTCTCGTCCGGCGCGAGGAGGCAGAGGAGTAGTTTCCCTTGGCCGCTTGGCGGGAACAGTGGCGGTGGTCTGAGACGACCCCGCTCCGGCTGCCGCCGCGGCGTGAGAAGCGGCAGGAGAAGAAGCGGTGGTCCGGGTGGACCCCGCTCCAGTTGCCGCAGCAGCATGAGGTGCTCCCGCGGCAACAGTGCTTGCCGCGGTGGAGCGTGTCGCGTGGCGCGGCGACTGTTGACTCGCCCGCCGCCCCGCTACGTCCCCGACCTTGCGGAGACGCCTTCTTGGTGGGGATGGAGGCTCTGCTTGCAGCGAGCTGCCTAAAGATGAGGAGGAAGAGGAGTTGATCTCCAGTGAGCCGCTCGTATCCTCGGCGGGCTCGCTCGACTCGATGTCATGCCCGGCAAGCTCTTTCTCGCTGACAAGCTCCTCTCGCTCGGCACGGCTTGCCGCCTCTGCTGCCTCTGGCTCCTCCACGGTGAATCCAAATTCGCCCGCGGCTGCGGCTGTCGCCGCCTCTTCCAGCCTAGTGGTGGTGCGTGTCATCTCCGCATCGGTGGTGTCGCGGGTGAGGCTATTCTTTTCGTCGGAGCGGACCGGCACTTCTACCAAGCCGGCAAAGAACTCCTGCACGACATCATCTGCAGGCTCTTGCCAAGTTGGGACAATTCCATGCGAATCGCGCAGCGGCATCATTGCACGGATGCGGTCGAGCACGGAGTTGTTGCACAGCGGAACGACACCCTTCGGCAACCTGAACAATTCGGGATGTTGAGGGTCGTACTTCAACAGCTCCTGGAGCATCGCGTTAAGCTCCAGAACAGTGAAGTTGAAGTTGAGGCCCGGACGTAGCCTCATGATATCCGCCCCATTCTTGAATTCCCAGGCGGGTCTCCTCCATTCCTGCAGGGGGCGATGCGGCGGCAAAGAAAATCTGCGCCAACAGCGCCTACAGTGAGCCCGGCAAGCCTGAGGCGTTGGATCCGGGTGACGGCAATCTTCAGACTATTGTCTTCCGAGGCCACGTCACTCCAATCGCTGCCGCGTGCTACTGGGGCTTGGCGCCGGGCGGTAAACGGCTGCGGGTTCTCCTCGACAATCCAGCACCAGTCTACTCTCCATTCCTCCCACTTGCCGTGGAACTCTCCCTCCAGATAAGTGTCCTTCTTGCCGGCCCTCGAGATCCAGGCGATTCCGCCGGATAAAGGCTCTCCTCTCTCTACTCGGGGCATAAAGAAGTGGCGAAAAAGGGCTACATTGGGATAGACTCCGACAAAGTTTTCACAGAGATGTGCGAAAATTGCCATGGTCAGAACGGCATTGGGGGTGAAGTCAAGGAGGCGGAACCCGTAGGTGTTCATAATATCGCAGAAAAACTCAGAGAAAGGCGGGCAGAGCCCGCAGTAGAAGAACAAGGCGAAGAAAGGATATCCATTTGGAGACATTTCCCAAGCGGCGGCTGGAAGTACCTTCATGCGCGGATGCGCTAGCGTCTCCGTCGACCAGAAGAGGTAGTAATTCTCCCTCAGCTCCCTCGCGGCGAGCTTGGGCGGGAAGATTGCCCGCTCCTTTCGCAGCGCCGCAAGCCGCTGCGCCTCGGTCGACTTCACAACCTTCCCTTTGTCGGCTCTCGAAGCCATGGCGGAAGTGGTGGAGGAGGTCGACGGCGTTGGTGGTGCTGGTGGCGATGGGGGGCGGGGCGCTACTCTCTTTCAGCTTTGGGAAGACGAGGGAGCGGCGGAGGTTTCCGAGATTGGAGTAGCAACCGGCGAATGGGCGAACTACCCCTATTTCCCATGCTTATAAAGAGGGGGGGCGGACGTTCCGCCTTTCCGAATAAAGAAACCACCCATGATCTCTCCCACCACGCCGCATTCAACGCGTGCCGTTCGGGGAGGGCGCGGTGGATTCGGGGAGAGGTACGGCGTAACCCAGGCCGCGCGTGCCCGTGCCCTGTTTTGGGCCTGGCCCAACAACGCTCGGCATCGTGTATGGCCCAGGCCCGGGGGCTCCTGTCGGTGTACTAGAGTAGGGGTACCCTAGTATCCCGAACTTGTGCACGGGCAGTCGCAGCATCCCGCGGCAAGGCTTGTCGGTTGACCGCCAAGGTCCTCCGTGGTTCCTTTGGAGCCATTCAAGGACAAAGTATCCAAGCCAAGGAGACAAGACCCCAGCAAGAGGAGCTTGCCGGGAAGGCCAACCAAGGCATCTCAAGGAACTTGCCGCGACGCGCCACGCGTCCCGGCAAGGCCCGGTGAGCGACAAGCTCCCGGACGCGACAAGACAACGACCGCGGCAAGGCGCTTGCCGCGGCAAGCCACTACTCTGTGCCCGCGCTCCAGCACATCCACCAACATGTCGCTCTAGGACCCTTCCAGGCGTACGTGGCGGGAGGCTATGCAGCCAGCGGTGCGCGGTGGCAAGCGGCACTGACAAGATTGCCATCGTGGCGAGCGGTGGCGTCCCTGACGGTCCCTTTTGCACTATTTAGGCGACGCAGACAGGCATTTAATGCCCTTGTCCCCTGCCGTCAGGGTTAGGTATGATACACTATAGCAGGTAGCTGTACCAACCGCAACACCTTTCCATTTTTACCCTTGTCTACGTTGCCACCTATCGGTGACCCCTTGAGCATATAAAAGGAGGCCCATGCGCAACGTGGAGGGGGGAGGAAGAGAACACTCACGCTCAGTCTCGTTAGCTGCTGGGGTGTACTGTAGCACTCCGCGCTCCCGAGCAAGAACTCAATACAAACCACAAAGCAGGAGTAGGGTTTTACGCATCTGTGCGGCCCGAACCTGGGTAAACTGCTCATGTGCTTCGCCTCGATCCGCTCTTCGTGCGACCCTCGCCCCCGCCGAACCGAAAGGGACTCAGTCCGCCGGTCCCATAGGTGCTCGTGGATTAGTCCCCTCACAGTTTGTATCATATTGCATGAGTTTATCCCTCTACATCATGTCATCTTGCTTAAAGTGTTACTCCGTTCTTATGAACTCAATACTCTAGCTGCATGCTAGATAGCGGTCGATGTGTGGAGTAATACTAGTAGATGCAGGCAGGAGTCGGTCTACTTGTCACAGACGTGATGCCTATATACATGATCATACCTAGATATTCTCATAACTATGCTAAATTCTATCAATTTCTCGACAGTAATTTGTTCACCCACCGTAATACTTATGCTATCTTGAGAGAAGCCACTAGTGAAACCTATGGCCCCCGGGTCTATTTGCCATCATTTAAGTTTCCTATGTATTTTATTTTGCAATCTTTACTTTCAATTTATATCATAAAAATACCAAAAATATTTATCTTATTATTATCATCTCTATCAGATCTCACTCTTGCAAGTGGCCGTGAAGGGATTGACAACCCCTTTATCGCGTTGGTTGTGAGGTTCTTATTTGTTTGTGTAGGTGCGAGGTGACTCGCGCGTGGTCTCCTACTGGATTGATACCTTAGTTCTCAAAAACTAAGGGAAATACTTACGCTGCTTTGCTACATCACCCTTTCCTCTTCAAGGGAAAACCAACGCAAGCTCAAGAGGTAGCAAGAAGGATTTCTAGCGTCGTTGCCGGGGAGATCTACGCCAAGTCAAAACATACCAAGTACCCATCACAACTCTTACCCTTCGCATTATGTTATTTGCCATTTGCCTCTCGGTTTCCTCTCCCCCACTTCACCCTTGCCGTTTTCTTCGACCTCTTTTTCGTTCGCCTCTTTTTCGCTTGCCTCTTGTTGCTTGTTGCCCTTATGGCCCTGCCTAGATTTGGTGATCTTCACCTTAAAAGGTTGGAAGAGATTGAAAGCAATGTCAGAAGCTTTATGACTTTACAATTTGAGCATAATAATTTCTTTAGAAACGAGCTCAAGGAACAAATAGGTTTAAGGAGTACATGAATAAAGATCTTGATGACATGTCTAAGGAATTTTATGGTTTGAAATCTCAGATTCCTCATTTTGAAAAATTAATTGCTAAAATTTCGGATAAGTAGGCCACCTTAGTTAATAAGATGGCCGCTAAACCGGAAAGTTTTTGTGATAATAAGGATGAAGATCTAAAAGTGATTGATGTGACCCCTATTAAATCCTTGTTTTGCAATATGTATCTTGATAATGATGGGATTTGAGATGAGTCATCTTTAGTTAGAAGGCATCCCAAAAATTCGGAGTTTTTAGACCTTGATGCAAAAATTGGTAAAAGTGGGATTGAAGAGGTTAAAACCTTAGATAGCAACGAACCCACTCTCTTGGATTTCAAGGAATTTAATTATGGTAATTGCTCTTTGATAGATTGTATTTCCTTGTTGCAATCCATGCTAAATTCTCCTCATGCTTATAGTCAAAATAAAGCTTTTACTAAACATGTTGTTGATGCTTTAATGCAATCTTACGAAGAAAAACTTGAGTTGGAAGTTTCTATACCTAGAAAACTTTATGATGAGTGGGAACCTACAATTAAAATTAAAATTCAAGATCATGAATGCTATGTTTTGTGTGATTTGGGTGCTAGTGTTTCCACGATCCCAAAAATTTGTGTGATTTGCTAGGTTTCCATGAATTTTATGATTGTTCTTTAAACTTTCACCTTGTGGATTCCACTATTAAGAAACCTATTGGAAGAATTAATGATGTTCTTATTGTTGCAAATAGGAATTATGTGCCCATAGATTTCATTGTTCTTGATATAGATTGCAATCCTTCATGTCCTATTATTCCTGGTAGACCTTTCCTTAGAACGATTGGTGAAATTATTGATATGAAGGAAGGGAATATTAGATTCCAATTTATGTTAAGGAAAGTCATGGAACACTTCCCTAGAAAGAAAACTAAATTACCATATGAATCTATTATGATAGCCACCTTTGGATTGCATACCAAAGATGGCAATACCTAGATCTATCCTCGCTTTTATGCCTAGCTAGGGGCGTTAAACGATAGCGCTTGTTGGGAGGCAACCCAATTTTATTTTTGTTCCTGTTTAATAATAAAAAAAATATTTAGTCTCTGTTTTGGTTGTGTTTTTTGTGTTTAATTAGTGTTTGTGCCAAGTAGAACCGTTGGGAAGACTTGGGGAAAGTCTTTTTGATCTTGCTGTAAAAAAACAGAAACTTTAGCGCTCGCGAGAATTGTTGCCACGTTTTATTGGAGAGTGATATTTAGTTAATTCTTTTTGCATATGATTAATAGATAAATTCCTCACGTCCAGAAATTTAGTTTAGAATTTTTGGGGTTCCAGAAGTTTGCGTTATTTACAGATTACTACAGACTGTTCTGTTTTTGACAGATTCTGTTTTTTGTGTGTTGTTTGCTTATTTTGATGAATCTATGGCTAGTAATGGAATTTATAAACCATAGAAAAGTTGTAATACATTAGGTTTAACACCAACATAAATAAAGAATTAGTTCATTACAGTACCTTGAAGTGGTGTTTTGTTTTCTTTCGCTAACGGAGCTCACGAGATTTTCTGTTAAGTTTTGTGTTGTGAAGTTTTCAAGTTTTGGGTAAAACTTTGATGGATTATGGAACAAGGAGTGTCAAGAGCCTAAGATTGGGGATGCCCAAGGCAACCCAAGGTAAAATCCGAGGACACCAAAATGCCTAAGCTTGGGGATGCCCCGGAAGGCATCCCCTCTTTTGTCTTCGTTCATCGGTAACTTTACTTGGAGCTATATTTTTATTCACCACATGATATGTGTTTTGCTTGGAGCGTCTTGTATGGTTTGAGTCTTTGCTTTTTTAGTTAAACACAATCATCCTTGCAGTACACACCTTTTGAGAGAGACACACATGAATCGGAATTTATTAGAATACTCTATGTGCTTCACTTATATCTTTTGAGCTATATAGTTTTTGCTCTAGTGCTTCACTTATATCTTTTAGAGCATGGTGATGGTTTTATTTTATAGAAATAATTGATCTCTCATGCTTCACTTATATTATTTTGAGAGTCCTTTAGAACAGTATGGAAATTTGCTTTTAGGCATAATAAAAACTTTCATATAAGTGCATTGAATAATGTGAGAAGTTTGATACCTGATAATTGTTTTGAGATATGGAGATGGTGATATTAGAGTCATGCTAGTTGAGTAGTTGTGAATTTGAGAAATACTTGTGTTGAAGTTTGTGATTCCTGTAGCATGCACGTATGGTGAACCGTTATGTGATGAAGTCGGAGCATGATTTATTTATTGATTGTCTTCCTTATGAGTGGCGGTCAGGGACGAGCGATGGTCTTTTCCTACCAATCTATCCCCCTAGGAGCATGTGTGTAGTACTTTGTTTCGATAACTAATAGATTTTTGCAATAAGTACGTGAGTTCTTTATGACTAATGTTGAGTCCATGGATTATACGCACCCTCACCCTTCCACATTTGCTAGCCTCTCTATTACCGCTCACTTTTCGCCGGTATCATACACCCACCATATACCTTCCTCAAAACAGCCACTGTACCTACCTATTATGGCATTTCCATAGCCATTCCGAGATATATTGCCATGCAACTTTCCACCATTCCGTTCCGTTTGTTATGACATGCTTCATCATTGTCATATTGCCATGCATCATCATGTAGTTGACATCATATTTGTGACAAAGCCACCTTTCATAATTTTTCATACATTTCACTCTTCATTCATTGCATATCCCGGTACACCGCCGGAGGCATTCACATAGAGTCATATTTTGTTCTAAGTATTGAGTTGTAATTCTTGAGTTGTAAGTAAAAAAAAGTGTGATGATTGAGGGAGTCCTGGATTAGGGGGTGTCCGGATGGCCGGACTATACCTTCGGCCGGACTCCTGGACTATGAAGATACAAGATTGAAGACTCCGTCCCGTGTCCGGAAGGGACTTTCCTTGGCGTGGAAGGCAAGCTTGGCGATACGGATATGTAGATCTCCTTCCATTGTAACCAACTCTGTGTAACCCTAGCCCTCTTCGGTGTCTATATAAACCGGAGAGTTTTAGTCCGTAGGACAAACAATCATACCATAGGCTAGCTTCTAGGGTTTAGCCTCTCTGATCTCGTGGTAGATCTACTCTTGTACTACCCATATCATCAATATTAATCAAGCAGGACGTAGGGTTTTACCTCCATCAAGAGGGCCCGAACCTGGGTAAAACATCATGTCCCCTGCCTCCTGTTACCATCCGACCTAGACGCACAGTTCGGGACCCCCTACCCGAGATCCGCCGGTTTTGACACCGACATTGGTGCTTTCATTGAGAGTTCCTCTGTGTCGTCGCCATCAGGAAGGATGCCTCATCCCATCTTTAAAGACGGCACCGTTGCTAAGGGAGCTTTGGATGTCGGCCAAACTCTCCGGCTAGGCGGTTTCCTTATGACCGCCTGTTCGGCTGCTTCGCCGATGATGACCTCTCGGGTCATCAAAAGCAATCTTCATGTCAGCTCAGAATTCGCCGAGAAGCTAGATCCAATGGAGCTCTCTTCCTAAACGAGCTCTTGGATCGCATCGCCGCCCTGGGAGTTGCTACGGATTACGACCAGATTGGGCCTAAACCCAATCTAAGAGAGATTAACTCTCCCCAGGTCACCCATCATGTTGTCGTGGTAGAGGGACAGTGCGCAACCCTTCATCTATCTTAAGGACCAGCTATGTCCAGATTCTCGATCCCTCCAAGCCGGATACCCGCGGAGGGGAGGATATCACTCAAGACCTGAACTTAAAGTCAGGCGACGGACTAGATTCATTGGGCCGCATCCAAGAATCCCAATGTCCGAGTTCGGAAACTCCTTGGCCCCTGGGTCTCAGATTGGGTGAGGTTTCGGATTTGATTCCACCCACCCACCCGTACATAAGCGATCTATCCCAAATTAGGCAAGAGCCCGAAGAAACAGTACATCATTACTGGGCTAGATTCCTCATGGTTATGAACAGGATAAAGGACTGCCTCGAGGAAGACGCAATTTCATTCTTCTGCAATAATTGCACGGACAAGGGAATCCTCAACGCCATAAGTCGCCGTGATATTACACTCTTTGCTGACTTAGCGTCCATAGTACGAAAGTACTGTGCGATGGAAAGCGCCTGGAAAACCGAAACAAAATTTTGGGACAATCCGGCCTTGAATACAAACCCGGTCCGAAATAAAAGGGTGCATCATCGTCAGACACCCGGGTTCAATACCAAAAAGCAAAAGCCCTCTACGGGGCACGGAATCGTACTGGAAGGATGGCTTGATGGACCCTGTAAAATTCACAGTGCAGAAGGCGCCACACCAACTCACAACCTTAGAGCATGTTGGATACTCCGGCAGGTGGCAAAAATTGGCGAAGATCTTCTAGTTCCAGAAGCCACAGAAAGACACACCAGAGAAACCAGTACGGTATTAACAGTCTTCGAGACTTCCGCATCAAATAATATGCGGAAAAGAACACTCCGCGGCCTTGCCGAAGTCTACCAAGTAGCAAAAATAAACCCATGGAGTGACACAGCTATTACTTTTAACGCCAGTGACGAACCTAAATTCCGAACAGCCCGAGCACCAGCCGCATTGGTCCTCAGTCCAATAGTGGATGACTTTCGTCTTACCAAGGTACTCATGGATGGCGGCAGCGGATTGAACCTCATTTATGAGGAAACCCTTCAAAAAATGGAAATAGACTGGAACCGCATTGAGCGAAGCAGCACAACCTTTAGAGGAATAATCCCCAGTCGGGAAGCGCGCTGTACAGGAAAAGTCACACTAGATGTGGTGTTTGGCACGCGGATAATTACAGGTCCGAAGAGGTCACGTTCTAGGTGGCCCCGTTCAGTAGCGGATATCACGCTCTGCTAGGGCAGGAAGCGTTTACAGTCTTCCAAGCAATACCCCATTACGGGTACATGAAGCTCAAGATGCCCAGGCCTAACGGAATCATCACTCTCGTTAGTGATCCGGACATAGCACTCCGCGCCGAAAAGAAGACAGCCGTACTAGCCCTCGAGGCGCTATCCGAAGCCCTAGCGGCTGAGGAACTGACTGCGCTGCGCTCCACGGTGAATAGGGACGATGTGATACTCGATAAAAGATCCAAATCACCTCCTTTAAACCGGCGGACGAAATAGTCAAATTCCAGGTCCGTCCAACTGACCCCAATAAAACAGCTTCCATCGGGGCACAGTTAAACCCTGATGTAGACGCCGCACTACAAGAGTTCCTACGAGAAAACTGGGACATTTTCGCCTGGCACCCTTCAGACATGCCAGGAATCCCACGCAGGTTGGCCGAACACAGCTTAAATATCCTAAAATGATTCAAGCCAGTCAAACAGGCTCTTCGGCGTTTTTCCGAACCTAAGAGACAGGCCATGGGAGAGGAACTAGCCAAGCTATTGGAGGCCGGATTCATCAAAGATATCAAACATCCGGACTGGCTAGCAAACCTGGTGATGGTACCAAAGAAGGACAAATCATGGCGCCTGTGCGTTGATTTCAAAGACCTTAACAAGGCTTGCCCAAAGGATCCCTTCCCTCTCCCCCGCATTGATCAAATTATCGACGCTACTGCAGGATACGATTCATTGTGTTTCCTCGACGCATACTCCGGCTACCATCAAATAAAGATGGCAGAGTCAGACCAAGCCGCGACGGCATTCATCACACCATACGGCCCATTCTGCTTCAACACAATGCCCTTCGAGCTCAAAAACACCGGCGCAACATATCAACGCATGATTCAGACATGTCTGGCAAACCAGATCGGCAAAACAGTGGAGGCATACGTAGATGATGTGGTTGTTAAAACAAGACATGTCGAATCTCTAGTAGACGACTTGAGGCTAACATTCGATAACCTCCGAACATACAACATCAAGCTCAACCCGAAAAAATGCGTTTTCGGCGTTCCAGCCGGAAAGCTCTTGGGCTTCATTGTATCCGGTAGAGGAATTGAAGCAAATCCAGCCAAGATCCGAGCTCTGTCACAATTGGATATCTAGAAGGACCTCAAACAAATACAAAAATTAACCGGATGCGTGGCGGCTCTAAGCCGCTTTATCTCCCGCTTAGGAGAAAAGGCCCTACCCCTTTACCGCCTCCTTCGGTGCACCGAACACTTCGAGTGGACGGATGCACCCACGGTCGGACTCGACAAAATAAAAGCCATCTTGGCAACAAACCCAGTCCTGGCCGCGCCAAACATTGGTGAACCAATGCTATTATACATTGCAGCAACCCATCAGTTCATAAGCGCAGTGCTCGTCGTCGAACGAAACGGACGGACACAAATTCCCCCTTCAAAAGTCGGTCTATTATGTGTCCACTGTCCTTACTCTGTGCAAGTCACGGTACCCGCACTATCAAAATATTGCGTACGTGGTATTTATGGCATCCCAGAAGCTGCGACACTACTTTCAAGAGTGTTCAATAACAGTAGCCTCAGAAGTGCCACTTAACGATATTATAAATAACCGCGACGTGATGGGCCGGATTGAAAAATAGGCCATTGAGCTCCTCCCATTTGACATAACTTACAAGCCATGGCGAGCTATCAAGTCGCAAGTTTTGGCCGACTTCGTCGTAGAATGGACAGAGGCCGAACTCCCTAAAGAGTACGGCACATATTCAAACTGGGTCATGCACTTCGACGGCTCCAAAATGTTGGCCGGTCTAGGGGCTGGCATCGTTTTGACGTCCCCCACAGGAGACACAGTTCAATATGTACTCCAGATAATGTACACAGACTCCAACAACGCAGCCAAATATGAGGCCCTTTTACATGGTCTCCTGATGGCAGTATCCATGGGCATTCAACGCCTAGAGGTGCGCGGGGACTCGAACCTCGCAATATCCCAAATAAATGGAGACTTTGATGCCAAGGATCCGAAAATGGCAGCTTATCGCAACGCCATCCTAAAAATGTCAGCTCGGTTTGAAGGGCTCGAATTTCACCATATAGCCCGGGAAAATAATCAGGCGGCAGATGTCCTGGCACGCATCGGCGCAAAACGCGATGAAGTCCCCCCCCCCAACATCTTCTTGGAAAGGTTGTTCAAGCCGTCCATAGTATGGGAAGGGGAACCTGGCAATAGCAGCCCGGACCCAACCGCACTGCCCGACACCGAACACTCTGACATAATTGGAGGCTCTGCCAATGAAGTAACACCTTCAGCCCACGTAATAATGGTCGTCATCGCCCCGTGGACAGAACCATTCCTCGCCTACCTTACCAGGCAGGAACTCCCTGAGGACCAAAATGAGGCACGCTGCATAGTGCGGCAATCTAAAGCCTATAAAGTCCATGAGGGAGAGCTTTATAAGAAAAGCACTACCGGAGTCCTTCAAAGGTGCATCTCCGAAGAGGAAGGGCGGAACCTCCTGGCTGAAATTCATGCCAGACTCGGCGGACATCACGCTGCAGCTCGGTCCCTTGTAAGCAAGGCCTTCCGTACAGGTTTTTATTGGCTGACGGCCCGGGCAGACGCCCAGGACTTAGTCCAACGATGCGTCGGTTGCCAGCTTTTTGCAAACCAAAGCCATATGCCACCCACCGCCCTCCAAACTATCCCCATCACTTGGCCCTTGGCAGTCTGGGGGCTTGACATGGTTGGACCCCTTAAAGGCGGAACCCACAAGAAAAATACTTACTGGTCATGGTGGATAAGTTCACCAAATGGATAGAAGCCAAGCCTGTTAAGACGACCGAATCCGGACCGGTGATAGACTTTATATCTGGGGTTGTACACCGTTACGGCGTCCCCCACAGCATCATCACTGATAAAGGCACGAACTTTACGGCCAATGAGGTAAAACTCTGGTGCAAAAACATGGGCATCAAGCTCGATTATGCTTCCGTCTATCACCCACAAACCAACGGCCAGGTTGAACGTGCAAATGGTCTTATCATGAGCGGCATCAAACCCAGATTAGTGCGGTCCCTTAAGGAATCTAATATGCACTGGGTAGAGGAGCTCGACTCCGTACTCTGGGGGCTGCGGACCATGCCGAATCGCACCACCGGATACACACCATTCTTCATGGTGTACGGCGCAGAGGTAGTTTTGCCCTGCGATATAATTCATGACTCACCTCGAGTGCACATGTACGAAGAAAGAGAATCCAAGCTCGATCGGCAGGATAGTTTGGACGCCTTGGAGGAAGAGCGTGACGTGGCAAAAGCCCGTTCCGCATTCTATCAACAGCAAGCTCGAAGATACCAAAGCAGAGAAGTACGAGCCAAAAATTACAACGTTGGCGAATTAGTTCTACGCCTGCTGGAGAAGAAAAAGGACAAACTCAAGCCCAAGTGGGAAGGTCCCTTCATAATCGACCAAGTCCTAACTGGTGGAGCGTACCGCCTGCGAGATGCATCGGATAACCGACTCGAGCCGAACCCATGGAACGCAGCTCGTCTACGAAGATTCTATGCGTAGCGCCAGACTTTGTGTTCGTCTCCTTCCTCTATCCATTTTTTATATACTTTCTGTCTTACATTTCTCTCCTTCTCCTCTCTCTCTTATAGCCTTTAAAGGCTCATAAAGTGATGCGCTATCCGCGCTCATTAAACCTGGGGGCTTCTTTAAACAGAAGCTTATTTATACGGGCTTCATGCCCAACACATGTGTCACACTTCCGCATGTACCTTTTATTCGCCATTATATGCATCGATATGACTTAAGTTTTGGCCAAGCTGGGTTGCCTGGCTCCTGTGCTTACCCCTACATTCCCGATTGTTTGGCTAGGTGGTAAAGGGAGCACCTCTGTGATTGTTACTACCGGGTTAGCCGAATGTGTACCTCAGACCGGGTGAAGCCGAAAGCTAGCATTCTTAAGGGAATATTCGGTCGGTGAACTAAAGATGATCTTTTCTTTCACTTATTTATCTATACGCCCCCAGATGTTTTTCCTGCGTCTCTTTTCACAGAATGGACATGCACTTTAGGGCATGCCTCCCAGGGAAAGGAACCCCTAATGGAACTATTCTCCCTGGAAGATGTTTCTTACTAACCATGTAATATAACATAACTAGTTGGGCACTTGTCTGTTCAAGCACTAATGACCCCTACACCTGGTCTCCATGCATACCCCGGTTCTTATATAACCGCGAGGGTATTCGGACACACTACGGACCGTCAGGTCCCAAGGTTGAAGCGAAAAGGTCGGCCATGACAAACGATCTACAATCCGGCTAGAAGGCATTACACATGTCAATTAAAATTACATAGTCAATCTGACTGATTGTATTCCTCTTCAATTCCATCTAACAGGCTGTCTTGTTTACAGTCCTGTTGGGAATACTTTGCGGCCAACTCTACTTGGCCGTATAATAAGCTCACAGGGATCTCCTTCCCATCGGGCCCTATGGGTCCGACCTTGGCCATGTGGTTTGGGTCAGCCTTCGTGTACCGCGTCTTCACCATGGCCCAGGCCTCCCTGGCGCCTTGACGGCAGGCCGACATCTTCCACAATCGGAAGCACCGCCGCGCTCCCTTCAGCTTCTCTACAAGCTCTCCAAGGCCTTCGGGCATGGAGACGGACGGCCACAAGGCCTGGGCGACGCCTTGCATCACCTACCGAACTCGCTCGTGCAGTTGTGAGAGCTCGGGAAGAAGGTCACCCATAGAACCGGGTATTTCCTCTGCAGGACGACCTGTCAGCATACCTACAGACATTACTCTGTTAGTCGACTTCCTCGCCGAACTCTTTTTTCAAAGTTCGTTTAAGCACTTACTATATATGCCGCGTCGAAGCCGCTGATTCTCCTTCACGGAGTCCAACGGCTGGGCACGAACGTCCTTCAGTTCAACGCCTAGCTTGGTGTTGGCATCTTGGAGATCATTCTTCTCCCGCCTCACCTTTGTCAGCACGCTCTCACCAGCCTTTAGCTGGCGTCGGAGTTGTTGCACTTCCGGATTTAATCCGGCGCCATCTACAATTTCATTTGTCAGATTTGCACCCATGCCGCACTTCGCAAAATACTTATCTTTCGAAGCGTATATTACCAGAGGGGGTCTCCTTGGGCTCCCCTGCCGCGGCTAGTGCGGCCTCAAGTTGGGCTTTGTACTCTTCCAGCTCCTAGGACAGCAGGGTATTCTTTTCTGTAAGAACCTGCATAACAAATGATCCTTAAATCAGTTATTCTAACTATTTCAAGTCTCGGGGGCTACTGGTATACATATATAATACCAAAATTTTCTTACCCGTATGTCTTTCACATACTGCTCCGTGGCTCTGGCTAGACCATTTTGAGCGGCACGGAGGTACGCGTCTCCCGAATTGAAGGCATCCAATGCCTCTTGGGAGAAACAAGCCTCGCGAAGAACTGTCCGGCGACGCCTGTGGTTCATGGCACTCTCCACCTCGGAATTGGTGGCAGACTGCCTGTCCGCATCCTCCGTCGGAGGAGCGTCCGGTGCGCGCCTCATGTTCGCCTCCGCTTCCGAACCAAGCTTTGGAGCCTGGCTGGCGGAGGCGCGATTGGCAGCCTCTCTGGATATAGTCCGGCGAGGTCTCTTCGTCCTGAAGAGAACACGAGTGTTAATATGCCTTGAAGGAGTAACACCTGGGAATAAGGTGGCGCGCTATACCTTTGTGCCGGTGCCTCAGTCCAGACCGCACTTCTTTTCAGCTCGTGGGGCCTTGTCGCCCCTCGTTGGCTAGTCGCCGCAGGCTCGGCCTCCCATCTCAAGGACCTCCCCTGCAAAACATGGTTGTCATACGGTAATCGAAAACACGCAAGGACAGATCCCTTTTCAAAGTGTTGAGACTCCGGTCTTAGTTACCTGTGAGGCTGGGAGTAACCCTGGATAATCGGCCGTAATGGCGACCAAGGCGTTGTCCCTGCTCAATTGATGAAACACTCCATCAATCAGCTCCACAGATAAGTCCGGATCCTCTTGAGAGGCCGGGTCGAGGGACCGTCCCGGATCCTCGGGTTGTGGAGGAGGGTTGTTTATTTCTTTAACAGCCTGACGCAGTTCCTGCGTTGAAGTCGTTAGACTGCAAATTTAACAATGGGAATATAAAACGAATGGGCAAGTAAAAGTGTCCACTTACCCAACTCGGGGGGTTGTACATAGAAAATCCACCCCGTGGGTTGACGCGGAGAAATTCCTCCTCTTCTCCCTTGTACAAAGCGGACAAGGTCTTTATTAGAGCGGCAGCCGAATCCGGCCCCTTATGGCCATAGCGGGTGGCATCATCCTCCCCGTTGAAGTCCCACATGGGGCGGCCTCTATACTGAAGCGGCTGCACCCCTCGCATGATGCATGCGGCCATGACCCCGATCATGGTCAGTCTGGAATGAGCTAACAATCTTATCCGGCCCATCAGGTAAATAACGTCCCTGTCGGTTTCCCTCTGAGGGCTCCGTGGACGCCAGCTTAGGCGCTTCTTTAGGGGAGCACTGTCGAACTCAGGGAGGCCGATCCGGACAGGATCCGGCAGCGGAACGTCCTCTATATAAAACTATTCCAAAGGCCAGTCCTCGGACGCCTTCTTTGGGGTTCCGGATAGATATCTGGTCCCGGCGATGCGCCACACTTCGGCTCCGCCCACTTGATATATCGACCCCTCCTTAAAGCGGGGCACAAGGCAGAATAGCCTTTTCCACAGCGCGAAATGAGCCTCGCAGCCAAAAAACAGCTCGCAAAGGGCTACGAAGCCCACGATATGCAATATGGAGGCAGGCGTGAGGTTGTGCAGCTGGAGGCCATAGAACTCCAGAAGCCCCCGGAGAAACGGATGAATTGGAAATCCAAGCCCTCTTATTAAGTAAGGGGCAAGGCATACCCGCTCTCCTTTGAAGGGATTGGGGGCGCTCTCTGCTTGCTCTCCGCCATTATAGGTGGCAAGTCCGGCTCGAACTGGGACCATATAGGCCGGGGGGAGAAATCCCTTGGTCTGGAGCTTCACTAGCTCGTTGTGCGGGATGGAGCACCTCTTCCAATCTCCAGGTTGAGGGCTGGAAGGGCGAGAGGAGGAGCTGTGGCGGCTGGCCATGATAGAATGGACCTCTGTAGGATACGCTTTGATGAATACTCGCGGAAGGGAGAAGGTGTGGTTTGGATCTAAATCCTCGTCCCCTTAAATAGGCGGCTCATTCACGCGGCTAGGGGTGTAAATATAAAAAACACCCTGACTTTTCGTATTCGTTTGACATGTGGAAAACGGCCATTATTGGGCATAGAAGCCAAGGAGCACTACATTTACAAGAAACCGGACACTATTCAATAGGTACACGGAATTTGGAGGAGAACCCGCCTTGCAATGCCGAAGGCAATCTGTGCGCCGGACTCGTCGTCATTGAAGCCTGGTTCAGGGGCTACTGAGGGAGTCCTGGATTAGGGGGTGTCCGGATGGCCGGACTATACCTTCGGTCGTACTCCTGGACTATGAAGATACAAGATTGAAGACTACGTCCCGTGTCCGGAAGGGACTTTCCTTGGCGTGGAAGGCAAGTTTGGCGATACGGATATGTAGATCTCCTACCATTGTAACCGACTCTGTGTAACCCTAGCCCTCTCCTGTGTCTATATAAACCAGAGAGTTTTAGTCCGTAGGACGAACAATCATACCATAGGCTAGCTTCTAGGGTTTAGCCTCTCTGATCTTGTGGTAGATCTACTCTTGTACTACCCATATCATCAATATTAATCAAGCAGGACATAGGGTTTTACCTCCATCAAGAGGGCCCGAACCTGGGTAAAACATCGTGTCCCCTGCCTCCTGTTACCATCCGACCTAGACGCATAGTTCGGGACCCCCTACCCGAGATCCGCCGGTTTTGACACCGACAATGATCATCATTATTAGAGCATTGTCCCAGTGAGGAAAGGATGATGGAGACTATGATTCCCCCACAAGTCGGTATGAGACTCCGGACGAAAAATAAAAAAAGTCCAAAAAAATAGAAAGCCCAAATAAAAAATGAGAGAAAAGAGAGAAGGGACAATGTTACTATCCTTTTTCCACATGTGTGCTTCAAATTAGCACCATTATCCTCATGATAGAGAGTCTCCTATGTTGTCACTTTCATAAACTAGTGGGAATTTTACATTATAGAACTTGGCTTGTATATTCCAATGATGGGCTTCCTAAAATTGCCCTAGGTCTTCGTGAGCAAGCAAGTTGGATGCACACCCACTTAGTTTCTTTTGTTGAGCTTTCATACACTTATAGCTCTAGTGCATCCGTTGCATGGCAATCCCTACTCACTCAGATTGATATCTATTGATGGGCATCTCAATAGCCCATTGATACGCCTATTTGACGTGAGACTATCTTCTCCTTTTTGTCTTCTCCACAACCACCATTCTATTCCATATAGTGCTATGTCCATGGCTCACGCTCATGTATTGTGTGAAAGTTGAAAAAGTTTGAGAACATCAAAAGTATGAAACAATTGCTTGGCTTGTCATCGGGGTTGTGCATGATTTAATATTTTGTGTGATGAAGATAGAGCATAGCCAGACTATATGATTTTGTAGGGATAACTTTCTTTGGCCATGTTATTTTGAAAAGACAACTACCGGAAACATTAGCTCGAACATTCCAGTTAGAGATGAAAAGGACCGCCCTTCAGCTAGAACCCTCCCTTAAAGAAATGAAATTGAGTCAGTGACCCTATGAGAGAGGAAGAGTTCCGTTGTTTCCAGTCATCGTCTATTCAACTCAAAGAACTCAAACCATGTCTTTTTCTTTGAACGTCAATCTCATAGGAATTTCGATTGGAAGTGTGGTATTGAAGGGCGAAGCCTTTACTCTTTGACTTGTTTCTTTGAATATAACATAATATTGACTGCGCACTTCGAAAGATGATGTTGCTTAGTTAGTATGCTTGAAGTATTGTTATTTTTATGTTAATATTACACTTTTATCTTGAATCTTTCGGATCTGAACATTCATGCCACAATAAAGGAAATTACATTGAGAAATATGTTAGGAAGCATTCCACATCAAAAATTCTGTTTTTATCATTTACCTACTCGAGGACGAGCAGGAATTAAGCTTGGGGATGCTTGATACGTCTCCAACGTATCTATAATTTTTATTGTTCCATGCTATTATATATTCTGTTTTGGATGTTTAATGGGATTATTTATACACCTTTATATTATTTTTGGGACTAACCTATTAACCGGAGGCCCAGCCCAAATTGCTATTTTTTTTGCCCATTTCAGTGTTTCACAGAAAAAGAATATCAAACGGAGTCCAAATGGAATGATACCTTCGGGAGCGTGATTTTTGGAATAAACGTGATCTAGAGGACTTGGGTGGACGTCAAGCAACCAATGAGGAAGCCACGAGGTAGGGGCGCGCCTACCCCCTGGGCGCGCCCTCCACCCTCGTGGGCCCCTCGTGGCTCCATCGACCTACTTCTTCCTCCTATACATACCTACATACACTAAAAACATCAGAGGGCACCACGAAAACCTAACTCCAGCGCCGCAACCTTATGTACCCGTGAGATCCCATCTTGGGGCCTTTTCCGACACTCAGCCGGAGGGGGCATTGATCATGGAGGGCTTCTACATAAACATCATAGCCTCTCCGATGATGTGTGAGTAGTTTACCTCAGACCTTCGGGTCCATAGTTCTTAGCTAGATGGCTTCTTCTCTCTCTTTGGATATCAATACAAAGTTCTCCTCGATCTTCTTGGAGATCTATTCGATGTAATCTTCTTTTGCGGTGTGTTTGTCGAGATCCGATGAATTGTGGGTTTATGATCAAGATTATCTATGAACAATATTTGAATCTTCTCTGAATTATTTTATGTAAGATTGGTTATCTTTGCTAGTATCTTCGAATTATCAGTTTGGTTTGGCCTACTAGATTGATCTTTCTTGCAATGGGAGAAGTGCTTAGCTTTGGGTTCAATCTTGCGGTGCTCGATCCCAGTGACAGTAGGGGAAACGACACGTAGTGTATTGTTGCCATCGAGGATAAAAATATGGGGTTTATATCATATTGCATGAGTTTATCCCTCTACATCATGTCATCTTGCTTAAAGCGTTGCTCCGTTCTTATGAACTTAATACTCTAGATGCATGCTGGATAGAGGTCGATGTGTGGAGTAATAGTAGTAGATGCATGCAGGAGTCGGTCTACTTGTCATGGACGTGATGCCTATATACATGATCATACCTAGATATTCTCATAACTATGCTCAATTCTATCAATTGCTCGACAGTAATTTGTTCACCCACCATAATACTTATGCTATCTTGAGGGAAGCCACTAGTGAAACCTATGGCCCCCGGGTCTATTTTCCATCATACAAGTTTCCTATCTATTTTATTTTGCAATCTTTACTTTCAATTTATATCATAAAAATACCAAAAATATTTATCTTATTATTATCATCTCTATCAGATCTCACTCTTGCAAGTGGCCGTGAAGGGATTGGCAACCCCTTTATCGCGTTGGTTGCGAGGTTCTTATTTGTTTGTGTAGGTACGAGGTGACTCGCGTGTGGTCTCCTACTAGATTGATACCTTGGTTCTCAAAAAATGAGGGAAATACTTATGCTGCTTTGCTGCATCACCCTTTCCTCTTCAAGGGAAAACCAACGCATGCTCAAGAGGTAGCAGAACGGTACTTCTGTTGCCACAACGGTACTACTGCTATGGCAAGCAGGCATAGAAGCCAGGGCTGAGGGAGAAGAAGTACACACACTAGGCCGGTACTACTACCCTATGGGCGGTACTACCGCCGATAAGCGGTACTGCCGCTCCCTACAGCCGTTGGAAAACAGAGGAGGGCAGCAAGCTGAGCAGCAGTTGGAGCGGACGTAGGAGCGATACTAGTGCTAATACAAGCGGCACTACCGCACCCTACTGATGTCCCTACTATCGCTCCCCTGCATGGTCCTTTACGAAAACCCGACATGAAAAATCGAGACCACAGCAGGGGCGGTAGTACCAGTGGCACTAACAAGCGGTAGTACCAGTGGCACTAACAAGCGGTACTACCGCCGATAGGCGGTACTACCGCCCTGACCGCGGTACTACCGCTTAGCACTCAGCACCCCTTGTTTTGCACAGCACGGAAACTCCAAAGAAGTAGGAAGAATGCAAGGGTGCAAGGAGAGTGTGTACGTGATGATTCCACCCATACTCTTCCAAAACGGATCCCCTCTTGATAGTATAGTTATCCCTATGACTCAATTCCACCGAAAAGAAACGAGGGAAAATAATCCGTCGAAAGTGAAGTCCTCGAGGAGAAACAATCGCATAGTGTCGTTATATTAGATAACCTGAAAAGCTTAGTGCACACGATTAGTCCGCAAAAGTATTGTAATCAATCACCAAAACAAACTAGGGAAAAATTCCCTAACAGACATGATGCCTATATTCATAATCATTGCCTTGGATATCATCATAACTTTGCGCTTTTCTATCAATTGCTCGACAGTAATTTGTTCACCCACCGTATTATTTTCCTTCAAGAGAGAAGCCTCTAGTGAAACGTATGGCCTTCGGGTCTATTTCCCATCATATATTTTCAGATCTATAAACCAAAAAACCCAAAAATATCTCATTGCAATTTATTTACTTTTACTTTGTTTTACGTTTTAGTAATCTTTTATATCTATCTCTATCAGATCTCACCTTTGCAAGTGACCGTGAATGGATTGACAACCCCTTTACCGCGTTGGGTGCAAGTGTCTGATTGTTTGTGCAGGTGCATAGATTGGAGACTTGCTTATATCCCCTACTGGATTGATACCTTGGTTCTTAACTGAGGGTAATACTTATATCTACTTTGCTGCATCACCCTTTCCTCTTCAAGGGAAAAACCAACGCAGGCTCAAAAAGTAGCAGACAACAGGGAAGACCCTAGGGCGGTGACAGGGATCGCGTGTCGTGCTCGCTACAGCCCGATGTGGCGGTGCGCGGGTTGGTGCAACCATGGTGACAGCCTCGGGCGGCGTGGATCGCTTGCCACGCTTGCTACAGCCTGACGTGGAGTGGACGACGGCCTGGAGTGGATGACCTTGGGGCGGCGATGGACCTCGAGCCGCAGCACTACGGCACAAAGGGGCAACACAGCGGTGACGCAGATCGGTGCAGCTGCGAGAGAACCATGGGGTGCAGGGGCGCGCTGTACTCGGTACGATTTTCACGGGACATGTGGAGGCACGCGCAATCGACGGGCGAGGTCGGTCGCCCAGCGTAGATGAGGCAGATCGCGGTGGCGGGCGGGTGATCAATCCAATCGCACGCGAGATCGGGGAAGCCGCTCGGTGGAGGCAGAGTGGTGGCAGAGTCCAAGAAGAAGCCGCCGACGACGACCGGCGTAGCATGACGTGCGGACAAGTGCGTCAGCGGTGAGACGAGGGTGGCCAATACAACGGCGGCGCCCAAGCAGGGACGCCCGAGATGCCAACGCAACCACAACACCAGATCGGCCAGGCCTGAAGCGGCAAATACATCATCGTGCAAATGCGGTCGTACATACGTGGTTGAGGCGGCAAGTGATGCAAGAGCCCCGGTCGGAGCAGGGCGGCGACGGCCGACATAGAGCCATGGACGGGCAGTGACGCGAATGACGGCCATGACGGGCCGCCGCGTCGTGCGAGGCCGCCGGGTTGGAGAAGAGGCCGAGTGTAGTGTCGGTGTTGGAGGAGGACGGTGACGGGCGGGCAGACGCTCGGACGATGACCGTTAGGGGCCGCCTGCCGCGCGAGGCCACCAGATCAGTGAAGAAGCCAACTGGTCGCGCCGGTGTTGCAGTGGAGGCGCACAGGGGTCGACTGCGGCGGCGGGCAACACAAACTGAATTTAGATCGGAAAACCAAAAAGAAAGCACCAATCAAGATGACCGGCCGGAGAGAGAAAAATCTGGAGTAAGCGCTCGGAAAAAAGACTTTCTAGGGCAGCCAGTCAATACGACCGGCAAACAAAGCCTAGGTACGGGCGGCATGGCCCCCGTCGGCGATCATGGAGACCGACCGTCCGGGGGAAGCGCGCGGGGCGGAAGCGGCGGGCGACGTCTAGGGTTGGATTGGTTATGCTGATACCATGTTAGAAGGGATGGAGAGGGATTGGTGGAATCGATGAATGATGTAATGCGTTGAATGTATTATTGAGCCTCGAGGACAAGTATATATTAAGTATAAGATTTTGGGGGCAAGACGCCTCCTGGAGATAAGATGGAAACAGTTCCTATGTAATTTCGGACAATCTCTAAATACCAAATATATCTCTAACAGCACCGATGAAGAATCATCAAATCAAAACTAACCGCATGCGAGCAGTTCTATGAATGATGCATCGCCGATCTATCCCCTACCACGATCAGATTTAGATTGACCAGCCAGCCCAACAACAATAGTTAAAATATCACTAGATCAAGAAACGAAAGCCAAGCAATATGAGTGTGTGTGCTTGCAGATAAGAACTTCCTCCTATGGCCTCCCAACCCCTAAGGCCCTACCCGTACATAGTGTAAACCATGATCAGATCTATCGGCCATCGAACCAAAAAGAACACACTCAACCTATATGTGCAGGGCCGGCCCTAGAAATTGAGGACCGTGTATTCAAAATTTGAAAACTTTTTTTGAAGCATACAACCTTCCTTTTAGCGCATATAACCGATTATAGTAGCATATTGTAGTAGTTCTAAACTATATAAAATATATCAGATAATATATTCTATTAATAAAAATTGATCATAACTTGGTATTGTTCGACACCTAGAGGTATAAGTTGTTGAACATATGGTGGCAAAATCTAAGATATATAGATGATAGAAAGTAGCAAATGATAAGAAATGTTACAAATTACAGGGTAACTTTTGCGATCCTTGATGCTTTGAAAATGAGTGATGGTGTCCTCATCCTTAACTTGCAACAAGAATTCCCTTTCAATGAATATGACCAAACAATCATCCAAGTATTTTGTCTCATTTTGTTTCTTAGCTTGTTTTTTATATAGTTCATGTCTTACACCTGAAAAAAATTGCTCAAGTTTTAGAGTACTAATAGTTATAGATAATGCTCACTATAAAAATCATAATTTATGAACATTCCCACATTACAAATTCAAATGGAAAATTGCAAATACTCATGTCTAAACAATTCATAATTAACTGCAAACAAGTCTCTAGTTTCACTACAATTAAATAGAAAGAAGTACAAGACTAAATTCAGAGCAAGTAGTACATGTTAATGGAAGCTGCACAAGTCAGGTAGTACTCCCTCCATTCCCAAATATAAGTCTTTTTAGAGATTCCAACAAGAGACTACATACGGAGCAAAATGAATGAATCTACACTCTAAAATATGTCTATATACATCTGTATGTTGTAGTCCATTTGAAATGTCTAAAAAGACTTATATTTAGGAACGGAGGAAGTACATGTTAGTGGAAGCTGCGCAAGCAGTACTGTAGCCTGGTGAACAATATGAGAACAAAACCCGAGCCCTTGACTGCCTGCCTGAATTCAGTTCGACAATGGTAAATAAATTCAATTAGAACACTTCGACTATGAATCGACACGAGAGAAGAGAGCCCAATTGTTGGGGTGAAAGGATTACTGGATTAGTACATATAATTAGCGTTCGGGTTGTGGTTTTGAGATTGAATCGATTCCTGCAATCCTGCTGCCCGCCACCTACTGCAGATGTCAGAAAATTCAGAACCAATAAGGGGCCAATGGATCAAGGTTTAGACCTCCCCCAATGCAAAGGCGCTTAGATGAGGTGCTAAGCATATTAAATGCCTTAGCAACTCAAGTCTCCAATGCAAAGGTGCTAAGCTTGTGGGTGCTAAGCGTCATGTATTCAATTTGTTGTAGACTCGGAATTGTAATTCCACCTAGGTACACGTGCTTAGCACCGTTTCTTCATGGGGTCACCGTACTACTATCTCTCTCTCTCTCTTCTTAACTAGCATGCCACATCATATTTTTTGCTTAGTTGGCAACCTTAGCGCCTGTACAAGGTGAAGCATTGGGAGGGCCTTAGGGATGGAATCGTCATGCGCGTCCGCACCGCAGCCGCAGCCACACATACCTACGATCGATCACCAATCAGGCGACGGAAGCTCTAGGCCCTGGCCGCCGTGCGATGTCGATTAGGCGGTTGGCGGCTCGGGTCGTGTGCGGTGAGTAGAGAACTCGAGAACAGGGGACCTGGGCGGCGCTATCGGTTCATGTCCTCTAGATTTTTTTAGAACTCGCCAACTTTATTAATTATCAGCAAATGTCATAGGTACACGGTTTGGGTCATGAGGAATGCCCGACCAAACATATCTACCTATGTCTAGATTACAAGAAAACTTGGCGAGATTATGAGCCTCATAATTATGGTTCCTACACTCATGAATGAAAAAACAAGAAGTACAACCATTACAATGAACTTTGACTTCATGCACTATAGCAGCATTTGTGCCTCCGGTTCCTTTTTCAATATCAATCACGACTCCCTGGCAATCCAAGGCGACACATAAAGACTATACTACAAGACCATCCGCCAAAGATAAGGCTTCACGGCATGCATAGGTCTCCTAAACCATGGGGTCATTTATACGTTGGAAAACGATAGCCGATGATTCGAGATATAGCACTGGTGCGCGTCGGTCCTAAACAAACGGTTTTTAACCCCTTTCCACGACGGCATTTGGAACCGTCGCCAAGTGAGTGTGGGCGATAGGGGGGTCCTTCCCACATGACCCAGAAATCGTCAGGGATATGCCCTCCTGGGACACACGCTCGGCAAAATGAGGTCGTGTGCGGCCGGCGAGCGCTCAAATACGGAAATACGTACATTAGAGCTAAAAAATACAATTATATGGCGAAATTGTTTCCGGTCACAAGTACATCCCACACAGTCAATCCCCGCTAAATGTTTCCATTCGTATGTACAACCCACACAGTCGCTCCAAGGAAAATATTTCCGTTCACAGGTACATCACACACAATTTTTCTCATTAAATCATTCGCGTTAATGAATGTATCACACATGGTCCGTAGAAGAAACTGTGTGGCAAAGGCTGTTCATCACACACAGGTTTTATGTGGTAAAAGTTTGCGCAAGGTGGCCTAACGCAAACAGTTTTCAAGAGAAAGTCGTGTGTGATTGTTCATTGATCCAACACGGTTTATTTCTAGAAACTGTGTGCGTTGCCTGAGGTCATCGCCCACGGTATTTTTTTTGACAACCGTTTGGAATAGCAAAACCCAATTAGCAGGCTAATTCTCTATTAGCAGGCTAATTATCCAATTATTCATAATCCATTTATTAATCTAATTGACATTTCATATTAAGCACACAATATATTTCATTTCCATATTAAGGAAGCAGAATTTCATAATTGAAATACATTAGAGTACAACATGATATAGCTTCAGCACTCAGCTACCCCATTACACAACCGCACCAGCAGCAAGTTCCACATGCAACATGTAGAACCTTTCGAAATTAGCATCATAGACGGTATATAGACAGATGCGTCTCATCTGGAAAACTGCTAAAGCGGAAGGCGAATATTGAGCCTTCATTCATGTTGAAGGTCTTTGCAACTTTAGGCCAGTGTCTGTGGATGATTGACCGTCTGTCCTTCGTCCTCTTCAGAAACATTTCAATATTGAACCGTGGGTGTGTATGAAAACCTTCCACGCCTCCTGACCATATAGGTGGTATGAGAGGTAATCATTAGTGAACTACTTTGGAAAGGCCTGAAAACAAAAATGTGCATAAATATCCTCTCTATATTGGAAATGGGGCAAAGGAATAAAAAAGGCAAGGTATAATAGTTAGTACCATCTTGCAGTAAACTGATGTCTTCTTCATTGTGCAGACAAAGATCTTGTTGTTTTTTGTCGCTAATTTCTTTATCCTAACAATCTTTCTGAGTTTCTTGATTTGATTGATATTCATGGACAACTCATTTCCCCATATGCAAAAAGGGTCGAGCAGTGGGTCAAAACCTCTAACAGCAGGACCTACATGTGCAAGACCAAATTGTTAAAAACCAAAATATTAGAATGGTTTCTGCAATTGCACAATAATGTGCTATTAGAGAACGGACCATGAACGTGCTAACCTTGATTGTAAACCTCAGTGTTTCACATTCACTACTGCAGGATGCTGCTAACGCGACACTTTGATCAGTCATGCGTTGGTCTCGAGATTGACAGTAGCTGGCCCTTCCCAGAGAATCACTTCTGGTTCAAAGCAAGCGTTTCCAACGCCGGCGAGTGGTTGAGCTGAAGTTCATTTCACCGCTTTGTTTATTTGTTGTGTGAGAAAAACTTTACTAGAATGTTTTGTTGGAAATGATCTACAATCCAATGTGTATCCTCGTTGTCGTTGTGGGTTGATGACTTGTTGTATGTAATCAATGGTACATTTGCATATGCGTCCATGAACTCACGCCTACTAGTGGTGTCCATATGAACGGTTCTAGTGATTTTAGTTGCAAAATTAGATAGTGCTAGTGATTTGTAGCTGCATATTTTGACAAATCGCAGTGTTACAAGGTTGAAAAATGGCAATGTTACTAGATAAACAAATGTCAATCTTTCCAGTTTGAGAAATGGCAACATACCCAAAATGACAGATATGCAAATCTTACACAATTATTTGTACGTGGTTGCACACGGGTCATGCAAAACTACCATTTGCATTGAAGGGATGCAGAAATCCTGCTCGGCACATTTTCCCTTGGCTTCCTAGGGAAGCTGTCGGTTTGCAAACAGGTGTTCTAACTAAAACGTTTGCGATGAGTGTTTTATATTTAAAAACCATTGACATTTTTTTCAAAAGAAAATTGTTTGATAAGTCTGTACATTAAGAGAGAAAAAAACGCAAGTTCGTTCAAACCATATCTTTCATTCAGTCACACTGCGAATTTATATTCATATGATCGAGAATTCGAGATACTGTATTAAACCCCAAAAAACTATTTCCGGCGGCGGCGGAGGCGGCGTGCCGCGCCGTCGTTGTCGTTGTCGTCCTCCAGGACGCCATTGTTGAAGTCTTCAAAGCAGCACAAAGTGTTCTTCACTTGTAAATCAAACATCATGTCAGCGCGCGATCGACGGGCGGGGCGCGGGAGGACGGCCACTGGCGCCGCTGAGAGGTAGTGGTCGACGGCAGCGTCCCATGCCGCTGAGCAGGGGGGCGCACAGGCACGGGCGCGGCGGGTGCAGCCAAATGCACAGGGACCTGCGCCGCGGTGGGTGGAGGGGCGCGCACGGGCGCAGTGGATGCAGCCAAACACACGGGGGCCGGCGACACAGTGGGTGGAGGGGCGTGCACAGGCACGGGCGCTGGCGCTGGCATGTACACGAGCTCGTGCAGGTTCGCGGAGAACTCGCTGATGCCCGCGGCTTCCAGCTCAGTGATAGTGCTCGGCGACTAGCCCATCAATGCTACGAGGATGGTCGGTGGCGCGGGCGCGTGGATGGGAGCTGGTACGGGAACGGGGGCAGCAACCGCCGCGGCCAGCTCGTTTTGGGCCATGTCCATGAGGCCCCATTCCTCCTTATTTCTATCTTTTCCGGCTCAGAGTCGACTTCACCAAACTTGAAGACTAGTGGCAGATGATCATTCTGCGCCATGGCGGTGGAGGTCTGCGGGGGGAGGGGAATGGGAGGCAAACAGTAAGGCCGCCCATATTAAACAATGGCTCGGGCGCCATTAATGGAGAGGAAGGCGGGCGGCCATGGAAGTCAAAGGGCTCGCTTCCCAGTGAGCCTGCGCAGCATAAAGCTCACACACTTCCTGGTGAGCCTGCGCATTAGAGGACAACTTACACGCCTCTCGGTCAGCCTGCGCACCGGACTGTGCTCGCACGCCTCCCGTTCAATCAAGGTCAAGCAGTTGTCCGCACAACACTTCCTACAGCCATTAAAACGAAGACACATGCCGTCACATGAATGGTTAACAGAATGCACACGTTTTGAATTATACAAATGTTTGAGATATTAAGTGGCAGCTATTTTTTCAAAATGCCTTCGTTGGCTGTCATTATTCGAGTGCGCCTTCTCTCAAAATGGACACGAAAAATACCACATCATGTCGGGCACCATTCCATGATAACATGCCAAGTTTCATGAATTTTAGACGAGTTTTGGATTTACTAGAATTTAAAAACCAGGCATCTCAATGTTTTGTCGGCAATCAACGGTGCCCTGGTGTTTGAAATTCATTCCCATTTATTGCATGGGACCTAAGAATGCACCCAAGGACACAGATTTGATTTTTCAACCAATTTATATGCACTCGAGCATGTGCATGTAGTTCAAATTTGAATTATGCACATAAATGCATTGCAAACTCAGTTAATGCATAAAAATGTCCAAAAGAACCCCGAAAAATCACAAAAATTGACACAACACTCCTGTTGTTCTATGTTGACACGAGAAAAATTTTGGAAGCAATAAGAGGTAGTGGATATTGTTTCGTCCCCAAAGGTGGGAGTTCCCTACCGAAACCATGATGCTTGTTGTGAGAAGCTCTGGTTTGTGAGAAGCATAGACCCAAGCCTGCCCCAAACCGGACAAAAAATTACCACGGCATGTTGATGCCGCTCCATGAAAGCATGCCAAGTTTCATGAATTTCAGCCGAGTTTTGGATTTACTAGAATTTAAAAACGAGGCATCTGAATGTTTTGCCGGCAATCAAACGGTTCCCTGGTGTTTGAAATTCACTCCCATTTCTTGCATGGGACCTAAGCATGCACCCAAGGACACATATTTGATTTTTCAACCAATTTATATGCACTGGAGCATGTGCATGCAGTTCAAATTTTAATTATGCACATAAATGCATTGAAAACTTAGTTAATGCATAAAAATGTCCAAACGAACCCCGAAATATCCCAAAAATTGACACAACACTCCTGTTGTTCTATGTTGACACGAGAAATTTTTTGAAAGCAATAAGAGGCAATGGATATCGTTTTGTCCCCAAAGGTGGGACGTTCCCTACCGAAACCATCATGCTTGTTGTGAGAAGCTCTGGTTTGTGAGAAGCATATACCCGAACCTGCCCCAAATGGAACAACTATTTTAACACGGCATGTTGATGCCGCTCCATGATAGCATGCCAAGTTTCATGAATTTCAGACGAGTTTTGGATTTACTAGAATTTAAAAACGAGGCATCTCAATGTTTTGCCGGCAATCAACGGTGCCCTGGTATTTGAAATTTATTCTCATTTCTTGCATGGGACCTAAGCATGCACCCAAGGAAACATATTTGATTTTTCAACCAATTTGTATGCACTAGAGCATGTGCATGTAGTTCAAATTTGAATTATGCACATAAATGCATTGAAAACTCAGTTAATGCATAAAAATGTCCAAACGAACCCCGAAAAATCCCAAAAATTGACACAACACTCATGTTGTTCTATGTTGACATGACAAAAATTTTGAAAGCAATAAGAGGCGACGGATATCGTCCCGTCACCAAAGGTGGTACTTTCCCTATCGAAACCATCATGCTTGTTGTGAGAAGCTTATACCTGAACCTGCCCCAAAGGGGACAAAATTTTCACCACGGCATGTTCATGCCGCTCTATGATAGCATGCCAAGTTTCATGAATTTCGGACGAGTTTTGGATATACTAGAATTTAAAAACCAGGCATCTCAACATTTTGCTGGCAATCAACAGTGCCATGGTGTTTGGATTTCATTCCCATCTCTTGCATGGGACCTACAAATTCACCCAAGGACACACATGTTATTTTTCAACCAACTTTGGTGCATTGGAGCATGTGCTTGTAGTTCAAATTTGAATTATGCACATAAAATGCCTAGAAAACCCACTTAATGCATAAAAATGTCCAAACGAACCCCGAAAAATCCCAAAAATTGACACAACACTCTTGGTGTTCTATGTTGACACGAGAAATTTTTTGAAAGCAATAAGAGGCAATAGATATCATTTCGTCCCCAAAGGTGGGATGTTCCCTATCGAAACCATCATGCTTGTTGTGAGAAGCTCTGGTTTGTGAGAAGCTATACCCGAACCTACCCCAAATGGGACAAATATTTTTAACACATCATGTTGATGCCACTCCATGATAGCATGCCGAGTTTCATGAATTTCAGACGAGTTTTGGATTTACTAGAATTTAAAAACCAGGCATCTCAACATTTTGCGGGCAATCAATAGTGCCGTGGTGTTTGAAATTCATTCCCATCTCTTGCATGGGACGTAGAAATTCACCCAAGGAAACACATGTGATTTTTCAACCAACTTTGGTGCATTGGAGCATGTGCTTGTAGTTCAGATTTGAATTATGCACATAAAATGCCTAGAAAACCCAGTTAATGTATAAAACAGGCCAAACGAACCCCAGAAAATTCCAAGATTGAACAAAACACTCCTATTGTTCTATGTTGACACTAGAAATTTTTTGAAAGCAATAAGAGGCAACGGATATCGTCTCGTCCCCAAAGGTGGTACGTTCCCTATCGAAATCATCATGCTTGTTGTGAGAAGCTCTGATTTGTGAGAAGCTTATACCCAAATCTACCCCAAATGGGGCAAAATTTTCACCACGGCATGTTGATGCCGCTCCATGATAGGATGCGAAGTTTCATGAATTTCAAACGAGTTTTGGATTTACTAGAATTTAAAAACCAGGCATCTCAATGTTTTGCCGATAATCAACAGTGCCCTGGTGTTTGAAATTCATTCCAATCTCTTGCATGGGACCTAGAAATTCACCCAAGGACACACATGTGATTTTTCAACCAACTTTGGTGCATTGGAGCATGTGCTTGTAGTTCAAATTTGAATTATGCACATAAAATGCCTAGAAAACCCAGTTAATGTATAAAAAGGCCAAACGAACCGCGGAAAATTCATGCCCATTTCTTCCATGGGACCTAAGCATGCACTGAAGGACACAGATTTGATTTAGCAACCAATTTGTATGCACCAGAGCATGTGCATGTAGTTTAATTTCGAATTGTGCACCTAAAATGGCTAGAAAACTAGTTTGATGTATGAAATGTCCAAACGAACCCTGAATAATTCCAATTCTTTTACGACACACATACAGTTGCATGTTCACTGCATATAAAAGGTCTAGCAATTCAAACACCGTCCATTGCCGCTGTGACCCCATTATGCAATTCAAATCAAGATGAAAAATCAAGTAGATCGCACACAGTTTATTATCAGCAACCATATGTGAGATGTAGTAAAAAATATCTTGGAGCACCATCGGTGTATAGTATGCCTATGGCTTACGCGAGAAGGTGCGTCGGCTACAGTCCACAGCCAGCGTGTCAAGCACACTAGCTCGCTCCCCCAAAACTCCCGCCTCTGCATCCCTCTCTGCTTTAGTCCCTTGATTCAAATTTTCAGTGGCCCCGGCATTTTACTCCCGCCTCTGCATCCTTCGCAATCTCAAAAATATCTGCTCGCCCTTGATCCAAATTTTCAGTAGCCCCGCCTTGTTACTCCCTCCTAGTAAAATTTTCAGTTGCCGCAGTATTTCCTCAAACACAACCTCCACTCACCCAGACACACACAACCCTTGAAAGCATTGGTAGGTCGCCGCCATCGCCAGCGCCTCCATCCTCAAGCTCTGCCTATGTGCCGGGGAGCTCGAGTAGCCAATGGCCAAAAATAGGTTTATCGCGGCCTTTTCGCCCGACGCCAGCGAGGTGGCCACCGAGGTGTCCCCGTCGTCCTTCGCGGGCCCGATCCGCTGTCGTCGGTCCCCCGATCCGCCCGCCGCCGCGCCCCTATGCCGGTTCGAGGACTTCCCCATCCTCCTCCGGACCCGGCAGCCGACGAAGTCCTACCTAGGGGTCCGGCAGCGGCGGTGGGGGACGTGGGTCATTGAGATTACAGATCGAGAGACCCACACCCGCTGGTGGCTCGGTAGCTTCCACATGGCCGAGCTCGCGGCCATGGAGTATGACCGCTGGCAGGTCCGCTACCACGGCGCGGCGGCTAGGCTCAATTTCCCCTGCGGCACATGTCCGGTCCACCTCGTTCCGCCGGAGCCAGGGGTGGTGAGCTCGGCTATGGCGCGGGAGGACCGCGAGGCGTGGGAGCATCTCGAGGCCGAGGCCGTCGACAAGGCCTACATGCAAGAGCTCCACCGGCAGCACCCGAAGCTCATGGAGGCGGAGCGGGCGATCTTTGCCGATGTGGAGGGCGGCGAGGTTATCACGCTCTCCTCCGATGACGAGGTCGAAGGCGGCGAGAACAGCGGCGCTGAGGGCGGCGAGGTTATCACGCTCTCCTCTGATTGCGAGGACGAGCGGTGACGGCGGCGTGGAGGGCGTCGAGGTGGGCCCCTAGGACGAGGAGATCGACGTCGATGAGTGGAGGAGTGCCTTCCCCAATGACCCCAACGATGGTACTGGCCCGGACCCGGCTCGCGACACACCGTACATGACGAGGAAGGATTGGCTCGACCTCTACTTCGACCGAAAGTAGTTTAGCTTAGTTTAAATTTATGTTTTATGTTCGGTTATGCCAAACTATCTGTGTTTATGTTTGAATGCATGCTACTTTCGGTTGAACCTGCTTTGAACTTGATCAAATTGAAGTTTACAACCTTAAGTTTAGGGGATCGACTAGAAAAGGCCAAAAATTGCTGGAGTATATATATCCACTAAGGGTTTTAGTCCTTTAACTTTTTAAGGATCGCCTAGAGATGTCCTTATGACTTGTTTATTTCAGTTCTTCACAATGTGATGCTCTATATGTGCAACTATCTGCTGTGCAGTTCAATTTCATCAATAACAGTTTCAACAATACCACTTGGAATTACGATACTTGGTTGCCTTTAAGGATATTGCTGTTAACATGCCTTTTCGTTTTTCAATTGTTGTTTAGCAACATGCATTGTACTGAATGACTAAATATGCAATCCCAGGCTACATAGTAACAAGGAAGAGTGTTACCTTAATGTTCTGATGATGTCTAGATATACATGTAATAAAATCTTATATAATGGGATGGATGGAATGTTGTACTACATCATTTTTCAATTTTTGTTTAGCTTCTAATATTAACTTGGTGCTTTTAGGTAAATATATCATTGCCAAAGATCCACACTTTGACCCTTTCTGCGCATGGGGCAATGAGATATTCATGAACCAGCATCAAGTGAGGAAACTGATAAAGATTGTTACTAAAACGGGTCAAAAGATGTCAATCGAACTATTTGTTTGCACTTTATGCAAGACAACAGTGAACTGCAGGATGGTAAGTAAGAACCCTGTAGCCTTCTTTTTACTGCCCGTAATGAGTTGCGTTAGATGACAATATCTGAATCTTTTTCTTTTGCAGTGCATCCTGAAGCAGTTTACTCAAGATTACCTCTCAAACTACATGACTGGCGGCCGGCCATCACACTACTAGGAAAAGGCCTACTAATGGCGCACCTGTTTTGGCTACTAATGGCGCACTACAGGTGCGCCATTAGTACCACGCCACTAGTATATTTTAGTAATGGCGCACCACAGGTGCACCATTAGTATCTGGTATACTAATGGCGCACCACAGGTGCGCCATTGGTGTCCCACAGGTGCGCCATTAGTATCTGGTATACTAATGGCGCACCACATGGAAGTGCGCCATTAGTAACAATTTTTTTTAAAAAATTGTTTTTTCTTAATCTCAGGTAATGGCGCACTTTGCCAGGATGCGCCATTAGTATGTTTGGAAAAATGAAAAAAAATGTTACTAATGGCGAACCGTGTGTCTGGTGCGCCATTAGTGTCTTCCACACTAATGGTGCACCAGCACATGGTGCGCCATTAGTATATAGTAGTGGCGCACCACTTGCCTGGTATGGCATTAGTGTCAATTTCATCTATAGCCGTTTTCCTAGTAGTGTCACAAGGGGTTGGACTAGAGTTTTGCATGCCTTCTGCATCCACGAGAGCACAATAGGGCCATTCCGCTTCACCTTGTTCAGCAACTGGAATGTCTGTCGCCTCTTTTCTTTACCATCTGTAATAGTACAAGTATAGAACCCTGGTACATCATTCTTTATTTGGTGCTTCTGTAATTCTTAAACATATGTACCTGTGAATCAAACAATGCATTGGTTGTTTGAACCTGATGGATATGAATAAAGCTATAGCCTACTTTCAAGTTTAAATTAGGTAGAATTTTAAATAGCAGCAATTAAATTAGGGCGAAATTACGTTGTGCAGGTCATTACAACACACACGGTTGGTAAAACACAAACGTTTGCGATATACACCATAATCCGAGACAATTCACAGAGAGGAAACATGTGCAAGCATGCACACAGTTGTCGTTCGCAAAGCGTGTGTGATGTCAGACACTATCACATACGGTGCCGGAAAATGAAATGTGTGTGATTGTCTACCTAACGTACACGGTTTATAATCATGAACTATTTGTGATGTGCCAGGCATCGTAAATCTCCCGTGCCTGGAATCTGCCTAGAATCTGCCTGGAAAGCTCCCATGCCTAGAATCTTCCTGGTTTTAGGCAGAACCACAAAACTCCAACTGCGATGGCAATGCGAGCACAAACGAGTATCAAGGATGAAGCGTTTAGCATATTCAAGATATCGGAAACGGTTATATAGGGACAAGTGTATGCATCAAGGCTCCCTATCCCTGATGGTTTCTGGGTCATGTGGGAAGGACCCCCCCTATGGCCCACACTCACTTGGAGACAGTTCCATATGCCATCGCGGAAAGGGGTTAAAACCGTTTATTTAGGACCGACGCGCACCAGTGATTGTTTCCCTCCAACACATATAAGGTAGTTAGTCATCGGGGTTAACTAAGGGTTCGCATGCTATCAGTAAAATATGTTGATGAAAAATAAGCACATTGCAGATTCATCAGATTAATTCAAGCCACACGGAAAACCCATTTACCCAAACCAAGCATGATTAAGAACTAGGAAATATAGTCCTTGTATATGTTTCTCATGTATTAAGTGCAGCCAAATTCGACTTATTCCTCACATGCACAACAATACAAAATTCTACCCACGACAATTGGACATCGCATTATAAAATTGAACCAATCAGTTAACTAAACACCACAACAAATGAACCAAACATTAACTGGGGACCACATTGCACAATATAACATACTCCTAATAGAACATCAGACAGTTAACCAAACAGTTAACGACAGCCAATTGTAGCAATTGTATTTATTTCTCATGTATTTACTACAGCAAAATTCAATTTATTCATCACATGGTATACAATAACAGAATGTACCCACAACTATTGAACATTGCATTGCAGAATTGAACCAAACAGTTAACTAAACACCACATCACAAATGAACCAAACGTTAACTGAGCACCACATTGCACAATGTATAACCAAACTAAGCATGCTAGACAACTTGGAAATATAGCAATTGTATTCGTTTCTCATGTATTTTGTAAAGATAAATTTGATTTAGTTCTCACATGGAAGATAATACATAATTGCAGCCTGAAGAATTGAACATCACATTTGCAGAATTGAACCAAACAGCTATCTGAAGACGACAACTAATTAACAAAATAGTTAATAAGTGAGCACCACACTGCACGACATATAGAACATCTACACTAGAGAAATAGATTGCATGGTAAAATTAGATAGCACAATTCACTAGAATTTGTGAAGGAAAGGCAGGAGTAGCACACGCAGCAGGTAAACCGAGCATGCTTAACCGGCGTGGCATGGTGCTCCTCCAAGATCTGGGGGTCGGCACGAATGGCAGCCATCGCAACCTCATCCGTGCATGCGGCCACGATTTGCTTCTCCGCTGCCAAATGCTCCTTGAGATCTTGGCTATACTGCGTGCACCATGGCTTAGGGCGGCGCTTATTTGGTGGAGGGGTCGGTGATTTGGGTGGAAGGTGTCGCGCTCGCGCCGGCGGTTGGGGCATGTGGGATGTGGAAGGAGGAGGAGGATGGGGGTCGGGTGTGGATTACCTGCCTGGATAGACGAGGCCGAGCAGCGTGAAGGAGGGTCACCGACGAGGAGGCGGTGCTGCAAGAAAGGATTGAAGGTTTCAACTTGGAAAGGAAGGTGGGAAGAGGGGAAATGTGGCTTTTGGTAAGGGGGAGGGGGCGGGGAGGTAGATATTTTCGCGGAAGCCGAAATTTGGAATCGCTTCGGCCAAAAAACTGGCACGCAAAGTGTCATCAGACACGGTCCCTTATTCAGAACTGTGTACGATATGCGGACATCACAAATGATTCAGATAGCTTCACCCGTGTGTGATGAGTTTGAATGCCAAAAGTTTTGGTTCAAATTTCCATGGTTACAGTGGTCATCCACGTCATTGCATAATTTGGGTACACAAAGGAGACTACAACACACCCACACTTCTTAATCAAGCAAGTTCAACAATTAAACAGAGCTATCTGACCTAAACATTACTCTAACAAATTACAGACTGACGCTCTTAATTAAATAAAACAAAGAGTACTACTACGGCTGGTGCTCGTCGATCTCCGCCGCCGCCTCCATGTCCAGCTCGCGACCGACGGTCTCCTAGGGAAGGGGCTACATGGCATCCATCGCACAGTACTCGGCAAGCATCTCGCCATCCATGTCCGCCATCTCTTCGGAAAAGGCCGCCACGAGCTGGGCGTGGGCGGACGCGATCTGGGCTTGGACGGGCTCTGTCGTCGCAAGGTATGCGGCGGAGGAACGGATGGCTGCTCGAACGCTCTCGGTGATTGCCAGCTCTTCGGCCGTGGGTTGCTAACCATTGTCGGAGAAGCTTCATTCGATTTGTGTAGTGACCGCCAGGAGCTGGGTGTGGGCGGCCTCGACATGGTCGTGGGCGGCCTCCATCAGGGCTAAGGCCGCCGCTGCGGAACGGATAGCTGTTGTGCCGCTCTCGCCAGTTGCTATCCCTGAGGCAGATGTTGCTGCCGCCACCTGAGAAGCAACAGCGGCCGTTTGGGCTGCCTTTGCCACCCGGTCATAGATTGCGGTCGCGCTCATGCACCTCGTTAGCACGCGTATGGCGGTTGCGGCCGTGCTCTCACCGGAGTGGGTCGTCGAAGTTGCCTTCATGACGCGGGTCCACGTGCCCATCTTTCACCGGCGATGATTGAACAGCGAAATGATATTTGGGGAGCGAGCTAGTGTGCTTGAGACGCCAGCTGTGGACTGTAGCCGACACACCTTCTCGCGTAAGCCATAGGCGTACTATACACCGACAGTGCTCCAGGATATTTTGTGATGCATCTCACACGGTTGCTGATAATAAACTGTGTGCGATCTACTTGATTTTTCATCTTGATTTGAATTAAAAAATGGGGTCAGAGCAGCAATGGACGGTGTTTGAATTGCTAGACCTTTTATCTAGAGTGAGCATGCAACTATATGTGTGTCGTAAAAGAAATGGAATTATTCAGGGTTCATCTGAACACTTTATACATTAAATTGGTTTTCAAGCCATTTTAGGTGCACAATTCCAAATTAAACTACATGCACATGCTCCAGCGCATATAAATTTGGTGAAAGATCAAATCTGTGTCCTTGGGTGCATGCTTAGGTCCCATGCAAGGAATGGGAATGAATTTCAAACACCAGCACACCGTTGATTGTCGGCAAACATTGATATGCCTAGTTTTTCAATTCAAGTAAATCCAAAACTCGTCTGGAATTCATGAAACCTGGCATGCTATCATGGAGCGGCATCAACATGCCATGGTAAAAAATTTGTCCCATTTGGGGCAGGTTTGGGTATATGCTTCTCACAAACTGGAGCTTCTCACAACAAGCATGATGCTTTTTGGTAGGGAATGTCCCACCTTTGGGGACAAAATGATATCCATTGCCTCTTATTGTTTTCAAATTTTTTCTCGTGTCAACATAGAACAACAGGAGTGTTGTGTGAATTTTTTTGATTTTTCGGGGTTCGTTTGGACATTTTTATGCATTAACTAAGTTTTCAATGCATTTATGTGCATAATTCAAATTTGAACTACATGCACATGCTCCAGTGCATATAAATTGGTTGAAAAATCAAATATCTGTCCTTGGGTGCATGCTTAGGTCCCATGCAAGAAATGAGAATGAATTTCAAACACCAGGGCACCGTTGATTGCTGGGAAAACATTGAGATGCCTGGTTTTTAAACTCTAGTAAATCCAAAACCCGTCTAAAATTCATAAAACTTGGCATGCTATCATGGAGTGGCATCAACTTGCCGTGGTAAAATTTTTGTCACATTTGGGGTAGGTTTGGGTATATGCTTCTCACAAACTGGAGCTTGTCACAACAAGGATGATGGTTTTCGAAAGGAACGTCCCACCTTTGGGGACGAAACGATATCCATTGCCTCTTATTGCTTTCAAATTTTTTTCTCGTGTCAACATAGAACAGCAGGAGTGTTGTGTGAATTTTTGTGATTTTTCGGGGTTCGTTTGGACATTTTTATGCATTAACTGAGTTTTCAATGCATTTATGTGCATAATTCAAATTTGAACTACATACACATGCTCCAGCGCATATAAATTGGTTGAAAAATCAAATCTGTGTCCTTGGGTGCATGCTTAGGTCCCATGCAAAAATGGGAATGAATTTCAAACACCACGGCACCATTGATTCCTGGCAAAACATTGAGATGCCTGGTTTTTAAATTCTAGTAAATCCAAAACTCGTCTAAAATTCATGAAACTTGGCATGCTATCACGGAGCGGCAACAACATGCCGTGGTAAAAAATTTGTCCCATTTGGGGCAGGTTTGGGTATATGCTTCTCCCAAACCGAAGCTTCTCACAACAAGCATGATGGCTTTCGGTAGGGAACGTCCGACCTTTGGGGACGAAACGATATCCATCGCCTGTTATGCTTTCAATTTTTTTCTCGTGTCAACATAGGACAAAGGAGTGTTGTGTGAATTTTTTGTGATTTTTCGGGGTTTGTTTGGACATTTTTGTGCATTAACTGAGTTTTCAATGCATTTATGTGCATAATTCAAATTTGAACTACATGCACATGCTCCAGTGCATATAAATTGGTTGAAAAATCAAATCTGTGTCCTTGGCTGCATGCTTAGGTCCCATGCAAGAAATGGGAATGAATTTCAAACACCAGGGCACCGTTGATTGCTGGCAAAACATTGAGATGCCTGGTTTTTAAATTCTAGTAAATCCAAAACTCCTCTCAAATTCGTGAAACTTAGCATGCCATCATGGAGCGGCATCAACATTCCATGGTAAAAAAATTGTCCCTTTTGGGGCATGTTTGGGTGTATGCTTCTCACAACAAGCATGATGGTTTTCGGTAGGGAACGTCCCACCTTTGGGGATGAAACAATATCCATTGCCTCTTATTGCTTTCAAATTTTTTCTTGTGTCAACATAGAACAAGAGGAGTGTTGTATGAATTTTTTTGATTTTTTGGGGTTCGTTTGGACATTTTTATGCATTAACTGAATTTTCAATGCATTTATATGCATAATTCAAATTTGAACTACATGCACATGCTCCAGTGCATATAAATTGGTTGAAAAATCAAATATGTTTCCTTGGGTTCAGGCTTAGGTCCCATGCAAGAAATGGGAATGAATTTCAAACACCAGGGCACCATTGATTGCCAGCAAAACATTGAGATGCCTGGTTTTTAGATCCTAGTAAATCCAAAACTCATCTGAAATTCATGAAACTTAGCATGCTATCATGGAATGGCACCCGACATTTTGTGGTATTTTTTGTGTCCATTTTGAGAGAAGGCGCACTCGAATAATGACAGCCAACAAAGGCATTTTGAAAAAATAGTTGCCACTTTAATATCTCAAACATTTGTATAATTCAAACCGTGTGCGTTCTGTTAACCATTCACGTGACACCACGTTTTAATGGTTGTAGGAGGTGCCGTGCGGACAGCTAGTTGACCTTGACTGAACGGGAGGCGTACGAGCACCATCCGGTGCGCAGGCTGACCGAGAGGCGTGCAAGCTGTCCTCGAATGTGCAGGCTCACCGGGAAGCGTGCGAGATGTACGCTACATAGGCTCACTGGGAAGCGTGCCCTTTAACTTCCATGGCTGCCTGCCTTGCTCGCATCCTCTCCATTAGTGGCGCCCAAGCCGCAATTTTATTTGCTTTTTAAATATAAAACACTCATCGCAAACATTTTAGTTAGAACACCCATATGCAAACCGACAGCTTCCCCAGGAAGCCAAGTGAAAATGTGCCGAGCAGGATTGCTGCAGCTTTTGATCGCAAACGTTTTAGATAGAACACCCGTATGTGAAGTGAGAGCAGCGCAGGATTTGTGCATCCCTTCAACGAACAGTTGTTTTGGATGACCCGTGTGCAACCACATACAAACAATTTGGTAAGATTTGTCAATCCTTGTAACACTGCGGTTTGTCAAAATATGAAGCTAAAAATCACTAGCAGTATCTAATTTTTGCAACTAAAATTTAGTAATTAAGCATAGATTTCATTCATAAATTAAGCAGTCTTTCTTAATTTATACAAATAGTTCAACTCGACAGCTGAACTAACCAAACTTGTCCCCAATTGTTGCCAACCACGTACTGAAATAGCTAGTTCAACTATATATACTAGCTAATTTTAAGTACGTCGTACAGTTCCACCACATCTATAGTCAGATGAATTGAACAAAATAGCCCGTAAATACTACTACTACGGAGGGGCTTTGTACTACTTCCGGCTGCCTCTCCTCTGCTAAGCGTGCTTAGTAAGAGGCGGGGGAGGAGGAGGAGCCTACCGATGAGCTGGGCAACCGCAATACGGTGCCTACCGCTGTTGCAGCTTCAGCTACACTCACCTTAAACGCCCTCTGCCGCTCCACACGACCCCTCTCAAAGCGGTGGTTCTCCTCATAGATCTCCTGATTCCTCGGCTCTGAGGCGGCATGTTCCGTGGCCACGGCGGTGGTAAGGCTCTTTGCGTGCTCAATGAGGCGCTCCTCCTCCTGCAGGAACTCGGTGTAGCGCGCAAGGTCGCTCATGCACGTGCAGGCATCCACCTCTGCCTCCCGCCTTCGGGCAGCGGTGGCGAAGCGGGTGATGACCCTGGCAGTCGATGGTGGGCTGGCGGCCACGACGGCTGACAACGGGGTGGCGGCCATGACCACCACCTCCCGCCTTCGGGCCGCAGTGGCGGAGCGGGTGATGGCCACAGTGGCCGGCAGTGGGGTGGCAGCCACAACGGCCACCTCCCGCCTTCGGGCCTCGGCGGTGGAGCATGCGATGGCCCTTGCTTTCGTCGGTGGTGTGGTGGCAACGGCGGCCGGCAATAGCTGCTGATGGGCACCAGCGGCGGAGCGTGTGGTGGGTGTTCCACGCACACCCAACAGGGACGCCCCACGCACTACACTACACCGGGGACTGCGCAGCTGTCGTGGTGTAGCCTCCCAGCTGGAGTTGTCCTCTGATGACGGCGGAGTGGCTGAGCGACTACTACGGACCGGTGCCATTGGCGATTGTGGGAGAAGCAGATGAGATAAGCTACAGGGAGGGAGGGGAAAATGCGATGCAGGACTCGCCGGCCATGAGCGTTTTTATAGCAGGCCGGTAAGCATTGGGATTTTGGGGGATTTTACCGAGTCGGGCGGGAAGCTTGCGCGGTAACCTGCGAGGTTGCGCGGGAACGGGCTCACCGATGATTCATTGGCGCCACCATTTGGCCAAAAGAACGCCCCCGCGCGAGGCGCAAGCTTGCATTGTAAGCCGTTTGCGGCAGCGGGGTGACAATACGTGCGAGAGGAGGACTAAAGGCCATGTACACATACGGTTAATAAAAAAACATTTGCGATTTAATTACCTACTATACCACTGTCCTAGTTTATAAGTATGATTTAACTAATAAAATACGAATGCATGTCGCCAAAGATTATATAGTTGGATTTGTATTTAAACATAGTTTCCAATTATATAATTTTCTAAACATGCATTAACATTTTGTTGGTTAAATTTGAGGGCAAAGTATGGCACAGAATATAAAGGAGACTATAGACTAGACGGAGGTGGTAGCACACGGCCGCTCTGTACGCAGCGATGCAACTGTGGACCGGCATGTAGGCGGCCATTTCCTGCCTGTTCAACTGCTCTATGTGTGTGGTTGCTTGCGGTTCAGGCGGCCGCGGCACGCTCTGCTCGCGTCCCGCCGCGCGCGCTCTGCTCTCACGTCCCTCCGGGTGCTCTGCCCTCGTCCCTCCATGCGCGCTGCCTTGGGGCTAGCGCACGATCACGCGCGTTTGTGTGCAAGCGGTTGCGCCAGGCGCGGTGCAACGATGCAGTTACCCGTTGCAAAAACTGCCATGCGGACGCGCCGAGAATCCACGCCTCCCGGCCCCTTTTATTCCTGCGGCGTGATATGTCTCCAACGTATCTATAATTTTTTTATTGTTCCATGCTATTATATTATCCATCTTGGATGTTTTATATGCATTTATATGTTATTTATATGATTTTTGGGACTAACCTATTAACCTAGAGCCCAGTGCCAGTTTCTGTTTTTCCTTGTTTTTGAGTTTTACAGAAAAGGAATACTAAACGGAGTCCAATTAACATGCCTATTTTTGATGATTTTTTATGGACCAAAAGAAGCCCCTGAAGTAAAAGAGTTGGGCCAAAAGAGTCCTGAGCCATCCACGAGGGTGGAGGGCGCGCCCTACTCCCTGGGCTCGCCCCCCTATCTCGTGCATGACTCAGAGACCCCCCTGACGTGAGACTGAAGCCAAAAATTCTGATAAATACAGAAATCCCCGAAAAGAAACCTAGATGGGGAGTTCCGCCGTAGCAAGCCTCTGTAGCCACTGAAAACCAATCGGTACCCTGTTCCGGCACCCTGACGGAGGGGGGATCCATCATCGGTGGCCATCTTCATCATCCCGACGCTCTCCATGATGAGGAGGGAGTAGTTCGCCCTCGGGGTTGAGGGTATGTACCAGTAGCTATGTGTTTCATCTCTCTCTCTCTCCCTCGTGTTCTTGATATGGCACGATCTTGATGTATCGCGAGCTTTGATATTATAGTAGGATCTTATGATGTTTCTTGCCTCTATCTCCTTGTGATGAATTGAGTTTTCCCTTTGAAGTTATCTTATCGGATTGAATCCTTAAGGATTTGAGAACACTTGATGTATGTCTTGCATGTGCTTAATTATATGTGGTGACAATGGGATATTCATGTGATCCACTAGATGTATGTTTTGGTGATCAACTTGTGAGTTATGTGACCTTGTGAACTTATGCATAGGGGTTGGCACACGTTTTCGTCTTGACTCTCTGGTAGAAACTTTGGGGCACTCTTTGAAGTTCTTTGTGTTGGTTGAATAGATGAATCTGAGATTGTGTGATGCATATCGTATAAGCATACCCACAGATACTTGAGGTGACATTGGAGTATCTAGGTGACATTAGGGTTTTGGTTGATTTGTGTCTTAAGGTGTTATTTTACTACGAACTCTAGGGATGTTTGTGACACTTATAGGAATAGCCCAACGGATTGATCGGAAAGAATAACTTTGAGGTGGTTTCATACCCTACAATAATCTCTTCGTTTGTTCTCCGCTATTAGTGACTTTGGAGTGACTCTTTGTTGCATTTTGAGGGATATTTATATGATCCAATTATGTTATTATTGTTGAGAGAACTTGCACTAGTGAAAGTATGAACCCTAGGCCTTGTTTCAACGCATTGCAATACTATTCATGAGAAGAAATTTGCTTATGTGGAGAGTAATAAAAATTCTATGCTTGTAGATCCTGAAAAGAATGCTTTATGTGATGGTTACATTGTTGAATTAGTTCATGATGCTACTAAAAATTATTATGAGGGAGGAATATATGCTTGTAGGAATTGCAATAATATCAAGTTTCCTGTCTATGTGCTTAAAATCTTGAAGGTATGCTTGTTTTGCTTTCCTATGCTAGTTGATTCTTGTTCCCATAAATTGTTTGCTCACAAAATCCCTATGCATAGGAAGTGGGTTAGACTTAAAAGTTCTAGTCATATTCTTCATGATGCTCTCTTTATGTTTCAATTCCTATCTTTTATATGAGCATCATTGAAATCATTATGCCTAGCTAGAAAGGCATTAAAGAAAAGCGCTTGTTCGGAGACAACCCAACATTTATACCTACTGTTTTTGTGTGTTCACGTGATTATGATACTGTAGTAATCATGTTTTATAGCTTTTGTTTCAATAAAGTGCCAAGTAAGACCTTTGGGATAGCTTACGGTGATAGTTGATTTGATCTTGCTGAAAAACAGAAACTTTTGTGCCCAGGAGATTAGTTTTCATTTTTAACAGAAGCATGATAAAATACTGATTCTTTTTGAAGAATATTAATAAACAAATTTCCTAGGACTTCCTAATTTCTCAGGATTTTTGGAGTTACAGAAGTATTCGAGAGTTATAGATTACTACAGATTCTTCTGTTTTTGACAGATTCTGTTTTCGATGCATAGTTTGCTTGTTTTCTAGTTTCTATGGCTTATATTGCTTAATATAAATTGTAGAAATGATATGGTACAGTATAAATCAAGTGAGAAAAATTATGAATCTTGTCTTGACAATACCTAAGTGCTGATTTACTTTCTTATACTAACGGAGCTTACGAGTTTTCTGTTAAGTTTTGTGTTGTGAAGTTTTCAAGTTTGGGTAAAGATTTGATGGACTATGGAATAAGGAGTGGAAAGAGCCTAAGCTTGGGGATGCCCAAGGCACCCCAAGGTAATATTCAAGGACAACCAAGAACCTAAGCTTGGGGATGCCCCGGATGGCATCCCCTCTTTCGTCTTTGTCTATCGGTAAGTTTACTTGGAGCTATATTTTTATTCACCACATGATATGTGTTTTGCTTGGAGCATCATTTTATTTTATTAGTATTTGATTGCTGTTATTTAGAGTAATGTTTTGCATCTTTTAGTTCAATAAAAAGGTCAAGTGTAGCCCTTACCAAGCTTATTTTTCAAGTCTATATGTTACTGTCTTAAAAATAGAAGATTTGCTGTTATGTTTTGAATATTGGTGAATAGTCAGAACATGATAAAATCATGAAATTTTTACAACATCAGTAACAACAAATTATCTACAGTGTGGTAATTTTTCAGAATTTTTGGAGTTAGGTAAGTATGATTCCTCTTGCATTATTTATAGACTATCGTGTTTAGACAGATTGCTGTTATGTTTGTATTGTTTGCATATGTTTGCTTGTTTAATGATTCTATTTAAGGATAGGACTCTTAAATATGCAGAGGTATTTAGTATGCAATGTCAAATTATAATTTTAGTGATTTTCTACAGTAGAGACTGATAAAGTTTTTCATGGATTTATACTAACTTATCTCACAAGTTCTTGTTGAGTTTTGTGTGGATGAAGTTTTTAAGATTCCAGGAAACTATGATATGAGAGGAATTAAGGAGACACAAAAGCTCAAGCTTGGGGATGCCCAAGGCATCCCTAATTAATATTTCAAGAAGTCTCAAGCATCTAAGCTTGGGGACGCCCCGGTAGGTATCCCACCTTTCTTCACATGATATCGGTTAGCCTCGGTTGAGCCTAAGTTTTTGCTTCTTCACATGATATGTGCTATCCTTGCAATGTCATTTTATTTTGTTTTGCTTGTTGTTTGAATAAAGTACTTAAGATCTGAAATTTTATTTATGAGAAGGAGTCTTCACATAGTTACATAATTATTCAACTACTCATTGATCGTCACTTATATCTTTCGGCGTAGTTTGTCGTTTGTTCTAGTGCTTCACTTATATCTTTTAGAGCACGGCAGTGGTTTTATTTTGAAGAAATAGATGAACTCTTGATAACCCACAAGTATAGGGGATCAATTGTAGCCTCTTTTTATAAGTAAGAGTGTCGAACCCAATGAGGAGCTGAAGGTAGAATGAATATTCCCTCAAGTTTTATCGACCACCGATACAACTCTACGCATGCTTGACGTTCAATTTACCAAGAACAAGTATGAAATTAGAAGTACTTTGTAGGTGTAACGGGATAGGCTTGCAAGAACATAAAGATCACGTAAATAAAAACTAGGGGCTGTTTTAGGTAAAAAAGCAATGAAGTTAGTATAGAGAGTGTGGAAAAGTAGTGGTAGGAGTTGCGAAATTGTCCCCAAGCAATTGACTACTTTACTAGACCGGTAGCAAGTTGTATGTGGGAGAGGCCACTGCTATCATGTCATCCTTGACTTGGAATTCTATGCACTTATGATTGGAACTATTAGCAAGCATCCGCAACTACTAATTTTCATTAAGGTAAAACCCAACCATAGCATTAAGATATATTGGTCCCCCTTCAATCTCGTATGCATCAATTTCTATGCTAGGTTGAAGCTTCTGTCACTCTTGCTCTCCAATACATAGTCCTATCAACATACAACTAACCCTATGGTGTGATCCACGCCCGCGCTCATATGATGGGCACCAAAGGACAGCAACATAACCACAAGCAAATTAAACCAATCATAGCAATTCACCAATTACCGAGAGGACAACAAAAATCTACTCAGACATCATAGGATGGCAACACATAATTGGATAACAATATGAAGCATAAAGCACCATGTTCAAGTAGAGGGTACAGCGGGTTGCGGGAGAGTGGACCATTGTAGATAGATGGGGGAAGGTGATGAATACATTGGTGAAGATAACGGAGGTGTTGGTGTAGATCGTTGTCGCAATGATGGCCCCGGCGGCATTCCGACACCACCGGGAGAGAAGGGGAGAGGTCCCCCTCCTTCTTCTTCTTCCTTGACCTTCTCCCTAGATGGGAGAAGGGTTCCCCTCTGGTCCATGGCCTCCATGGCGGTGGAGGGGCGAGAGCCCCTCCGAGATTGGATCTCTCTCTCTCTCTCTCTCTGTTTCTGCGCTCTAGATTCTGCCCTTTCACCGTTTCTTAAATTCCTGGAGATCGGTAACTCTGATTGGGCTGAAATTTTAACACGATTTCTATCCGGATATTGGCTTTCTTGCGGCGAAAGAAGGGCACCAACCGCCTTACGGGATGGCCACGAGGGCCCAGGGCATGCCTGACCCCCTGGGGCGCGCCCCCTGCCTCGTGGCCCCCTCGGGCATCATCTCGCGTTGACACTTCTTCCCAAAAACCACATATATTCCAAAAAAATCTCCGTCGGTTTTTATCCCATTTGGACTCTGTTTGATATGAATTTTCTGCGAAACAAAAAACATGCAACAAACAGGAACTGGCACTGGGCACTTGATCAATATGTTAGTCCCAAAAACAGTATAAAAAGTTGCCAAAAGTATATGAAAGTTGTAGAATATTGGCATGGAACAATAAAAAATTATAGATACGACGGAGATGTATCAGCATCCCCAAGCTTAATTCCTGCTCGTCCTCGAGTAGGTAAATGATAAAAAAGATAATTTTTAATGTGGAATGCTACCTAGGATAATCTTGATCATGTAATCTAATCATGGCATGAATATTAAGACATGAGTGATTCAAAGCAATAGTCTATCATTTGACATTAAGAGAATAATACTTCAAGCATACTAATAAAGCAATCATGTCTTTTCAAAATAACATGGCCAAGGAAAGTTATCCCTACAAAATCATATGGTCTGGCCATGCTCCATCTTCACCACACAAAGCATTCAAATCGTGCACAACCCCGATGACAAGCCAAGCAATTGTTTCATACTTTTGACGTTCTCAAACCTTTTCAACTTTCACGCAATACATGAGCGTGAGCCATGTACATAGCACTATAGGTGGAATAGAATGATGGTTGTGGAAAAGACAAAAAGGAGAAGATAGTCTCACATCAACTAGGCGTATCAACGGGCTATGGAGATGCCCATCAATTGATGTCAATGCGAGGAGTAGGGATTGCCATGCAACAGATGCACTAAGAGCTATAAGTGTATGAAAGCTCAGACTGAAACTAAGTGGGTGTGCATCCAACTTGCTTGCTCATGAAGACCTGGGGCATTTGAGGAAGCCCATCGTTGGAATATACAAGCCAAGTTCTATAATCAAAATTCCCACTAGTGTATGAAAGTGATAACTCAAGAGACTCTCTATATGAAGAACATGGTGCTACTCTGAAGCACAAGTGTGGTAAAAGGATAGTAACATTATCCCTTCTCTCTTTTCTCTCATTTATTTATTTATTATTTATTTTTTCCTTTTTTCTTTTTTTGTAGGATTCTTTGGCCTCTCTGTTTTTTTTTGGGGGGGGGGCTTCTTTGGCACTTTTATTTTGATAACCTCTCATGGGACAATGTTCTAATAATGATGATCATCACACTTTTATTTACTTACAACTCAATATTACAACTCGATACTAGAACAAAATATGACTCTATATGAATGCCTCTATCGGTGTACCGGGATGTGCAATGATCTAGCGTAGCAATGACATCAAAAAATAGACAAGCCATGAAAACATCATGCTAGCTATCTTATGATCATGCAAAGAAATATGACAATGATGCTCAAGTCATGTATATGAAGATGATGGAAGTTGCATGGCAATATATCTCAGAATGGCTATGGAAATGCCATGATAGGTAGGTATGGTGGCTGTTTTGAGTAAGATATAAGGAGGCTTATATGTGATAGAGCGTATCGTATCACGGGGTTTGGATGCACCGGCGAAGTTTGCACCATCCCTCAAGGTGAGAAAGGGCAATGCACGGTACCGAAGAGGCTAGCAATGATGGAAGGGTGAGAGTGCGTATAATCCATGGACTCAACATTAGTCATAAAGAACTCACATACTTATTGCAAAAATCTATTAGTCATCAAAACAAAGTACTATGTGCATGCTCCTAGGGGGATAGATTGGTAGGAAAAGACCATCGCTCGTCCCCGACCGCCACTCATAAGGAAGACAATCAATAAATACCTCATGCTCCAGCTTCGTTACATAACGGCTCACCATACGTGCATGCTACGAGAATCACAAACTTCAACATAAGTATTTCTACAATCCACAACTACCCACTAGCATGAATCTAATATCACCATCTTTATATCGCAAAACTATTACACGGAATCAAACATATCATATTCAGTGATCTACAAGTTTTATGTAGGATTTTATGACTAACCATGTGAATGACCAATTCCCGTCACCTCTCTAAATAGATATAAGTGAAGAAAGAGAGTTTAATTCTTTCTACAAAATATATGTCCACGCTCTAACAAATATAAGTGAAGCAAAAGAGCATTCTACAAATGGCGGTTTTCTATGTGTAGGGAAACATGCACTTCAAATGATATAAGTGAAGCACATGAAGCATTCTATAAAGCCATACTCAAAAATTATAAGTGAAGTGCAATGAGCATTCTATAAATCAACCAAGGAGTATCTCATACCAGCATGGTGCATAAAAGAAAAGTGAAAACTAAATGCAAAAGACGCTCCAAGATTTGCACATATCACATGAACGAAATGAAGACGAAAACATACCGATACTTGTTGAAGCAAGATGGGATGCCTTTCGGGGCATCCCCAAGTTTAGACGCATGAGTCTCCTTGAATATTTACTTGGGGTGCCTTGGGCATCCCCAAGCTTGAGCACTTGTGTGACGCCCCAAGACCGATGCTCGAGAAGACTTCCATAGGTTCCGGGTTTTTCCGTGTGTTTCATTTTTTTGCTTGCTCCTTTTATCTTTTCATTTCATCATGTCATCATGTGCATGGTGTGATTTCTCATACATATTATGTTGTTGCATGTTCCATGCATGAATCTCGCATCATCACCTTCTCCTTCCCTCTACTTTCTTCTTTTGACAAGTGCCATTTTCCCCTTCTCCTTTAATGTTCATTTTCTCCCAAATAGTCAAACTTATTTCCCTAAACCCCTCCGCCAAATTTCACCTCTTTTGGAAATGTTTTGGTTAGGTTTTAAAATGGCTCAAGTTTGAATTTAATTCAAACTTGAATTATTTTTCAACCTCTAAAATCCCCCAAATCATTTTTTGAAATAGGGCATAATTCCAGGGTCCTGAGGATATTTTCATATCTCTTACCACCCCCTCCAATCACTCCGTACTTTTGTCCTTTTATTTCTGTTTGAAGAAATAGATAAGAGGCAGCAGCCGTCCAGCGCAGCCCAGTCCAGCACCACCAATGATTAGCCAGCCCAGCTGGGCATCCCTACCTTCTGCGCCTAAGGCCCAGCTGCGGCCTGGCCTAACCGGCCTTTAAGGCCCACCTAATCCTAAACCTAATCCTCTCCCTGCCCGATCCCATCTCTCCCTCGTCTCCACCCCGCCGCCAGAGAGCCACGCTCGATCCCTTCCTTCCCTCGCTCGCACCGCATCTCTTCCTCGATGCCCCGCCTCCTTCTCCCACCAGCACCGCCAACCTCCCTCTTCCTCTCGCTCCTCCCTCCCCTCGCTTCCTCCCTCCCTCTCAGCGCGACCAGGAGGGGGATCCCGATCCCCATGGCCACGCACCCTCGCCGACGCACGTCCCATGCCTCCGCCGCTGCCGAGCTCCATCAGGAAGGCCACCCGCGCGTGACCCGGCGCCTTGCTGCCCTTCCACGCGTCTGGGACTGCCTCCTTGCCCTCGCTGCTTGCCCGTAGGCCACGCAGCCTGATGCCGACGACCAGCGCCGCCATGGGCGTCCCCTCACCCGTCCGCCTCAGCGCCTCCTCCTGCCCGCGCCTCCCTCTACTACATGGCCTTCCTAGGCTCCTCGGGAAGCCGCGTCGCCCGCATCTAGCCATGTCTCCGACGAGATCCCGGCAGCCCCACGCCGGAGCCGCCGTTCCTGCGCTGCACCATCTTGCCTCCTCGCGCGCCCGTGGTCCTCCAGAAGTCTACGCTGCCTCGCCCGCCTATCAGGAACGCCATGGCTGGCCCCTCCGCGACCTTGGGATGAACCGAGCTCCTTCCTTCCCGAGATCTCCTGACCTGTCAAGTTCTGTACATGAAACTACATCTCCGAGGACTACCGTGACCGTGTTTTTTTGCGTACTACCACTTTGGTTCGTCAAGCCACCAAGTTCGACTACGGGGATTCACCAATTACCATTCGGATGCACCAAGTTCGACTACATGGACCGCCAAGTTCCTCCACTGATGACTCGAATGGCTACAAAACATGAACCACTACCGTCGACTTGCAAAGACCCCGTGGACGTCAAGTTCCGTGTCGTTGACTCCGAACCTCTATGAAAACGTGTACCACTAATTCCGTGGCCGAAGACCCGTGTACAACTACCGTCGCCGAAGGCCATCGAGTGAACGTCTACCCACATCGTGTATTTGACCAAGTTCGATGAAGACCTCCGAAGAACTCGGATTTGCCAAGTTCTACTACCGTCGCCCCCGGAAAGCTTGGATTCGTCAAGTACCTCTTCGAAAACGAACGTGAACGTCTACTTCCTCTACTTGGCACCGAACGAGAACCGTTTCGTTCCAAAAAGACACGCTTCGAAGGTATAACCTCGAGACGACGTCCGTGAACGAATGCTTGCGATGTTTGAGATGCTCGTGTTTGCACCGTGTCCAAATTGTCACTCGTTTCCTTGTCGCCAACTCGTGGGACACTCGGAATCCGGGAGCGCCCCATCATCTTTTTCCCGCATCCGCACACTTCTCCTTTGCTTCGGTATCTCAATCGAGTTACCGGAACCGGAACGCTGTCGTGGCACCGTTTTTGTTATCGTTGCCGTGGCACCCCTTTCCTTTCCACCACGGTGACAAATGCCCCATATCTTATAACATGCCAACATTTTCGTAAATATTGCATAAAACTTGCACATGTCATCCGCATCAGGATAACAACATCAAGAATGTTTAAATTGTTGTTTGCATTAATTTGCTAAATGCATATGAGGATTTACCGGACTCGTTGTTTGTTATATCCGGCCCCATTTAAATTGTTTAGATGGTATAGTTTTATTATGATTCACCTCTTTCCATGTTTTAACAACTTTTAATATTGTTGGGTACTTAAACGGGAGAGAACTAAATAATTATTGTGGTGTCGGCAATATGCAATTCGTTGCATATTGAGCTCCACTTAACTTGTAGTTTTGTTTGTGCCCTTTGCCATGTCATGCATATTTAAACCGGACATGCATCATAATTGTTTGCGCATCATGCCATGTTATGTGTTGGTTGTTCACTATGTTGTTTGCTTTCTTTTCGGTGTTGCTTCTTCGGGTTAGTTCCGATAACGTCGCGTTTGTGAGGATCCGTTGGCTGCGTCCGTTTGTCTTCTTCATGGACTCGTTCTTTTTCCTTGCAGGATTTCAGGCAAGATGACCATACCCTCGAAATCACTTCTATCTTTGCTTGCTAGTTGCTCGCTCTTTTGCTATGCCTATGCTGCGATACCTACCACTTGCTTATCATGCCTCCCATATTGTTAAGCCAAGCCTCTAACCCACCTTGTCCTAGCAAACCGTTGTTTGACTATGTTACCGCTTTGCTCAGTCCCTCTTATAGCGTTGTTAGTTGCAGGTGAAGATTGGTGTTGTTCCTCGTTGGAACATGGATATTTTGTTGGGATATCACAATATCTCTTATTTATATTAATGCATCTATATACTTGGTAAAGGGTGGAAGGCTCGGCCTTATGCCTGGTGTTTTGTTCCACTCTTGCCGCCCTAGTTTCCGTCATATCGGTGTTATGTTCCCGGATTTTGCGTTCCTTACACGGTTGGGTTATAATGGGAACCCCTTGACAGTTCGCCTTGAATAAAACTCCTCCAGCAATGCCCAACATTGGTTTTACCATTTGCCACCTAGCCTTTTCTTTCCCTTGGGTTCTGCAGACTCAAGGGTCATCTTTATTTTAACCCCCCCCCCCCGGGTCAGTGCTTCTCTAAGTGTTGGTTTAACTGAGCGATGTCCGGGGCTACCAGGGGTAACTCTGGGCTAGCCTACCCGGCGTCTTGCTCATCCGGTGTGTCTTGAGAACGAGATATGTGCAGCTCCTATCGGGATTTGTCGGCACATCTGGGTGGCTTTGCTGGTCTTGTTTTACCATTGTCGAAATGTCTTGTAACCGGGATTCCGAGTCTGATCGGATTGTCTTGGGAGAAGGAATATCCTTCATTGACCGTGAGAGCTTGTGATGGGCTAAGTTGGGACACCCCTACAGGGATTTGATCTTTCGAAAGCCGTGCCCGTGGTTATGGGAAGATGGGAATTTGTTAATGTCCGGTTGTAGAAAACCTGAAGTTGATCTTAAGTAAAATACATCAACCGCGTGTGTAACCATGATGGTCTCTTTCCGGCGTAGTCCGGGAAGTGAGCACGGTGTTGGAGTTATGCTTGACGTAGGTTGTTCTAGGATCACTCCTTGATCATAGTTGTTCGACCGTGCTTTTGCCTTCTCTTCTCGCTCTCTTTTGCGAATATGTTAGCCACCATATATGCTAGTCGCTTGCTGCAGCTCCACATCATACCTTTACCTTACCTATAAGCTTAAATAGTCTTGATCGTGAGGGTGTGATATTGCTGAGTCCCCGTGACTCACAGATTACTTCCAAAACCAGATGAAGGGACCGATGATACCGCTCCAGATGATATGACCGAGCTCAGGTGGGAGTTCGATGAAGACTCTCGTCGTTACTATGTGTCTTTCCTAGATGATCAGTAGTGGTGCCCAATTGGGGCGATCGGGGACTTTGTCGCATTTGGGGGTTGATCTTTATTTTGGTTCCATAGTCGGACCTTGAGTGTATTGGATGTATGTATTGCTTTATTCATGTATTGTGTGAAGTGGCGATTGTAAGCCAACTATGTATCTCTTTCCCTTATGTACATGGGTTATGTGAAGATTACCTCACTTGCGACATTGCTCTCAATGCGGTTATGCCTCTATAAGTCGTGCTTCGACACGTGGGAGATATAGCCGCATCGAGGGCGTTACATGCCTCTCCTCCTTCTCCTGACATCGAGACCTCCTCGATCTTCAAACACTTCATCCACACAAAACTCAACAGAAAACTCAGTAAGATCCGTTAGTATAATAAAGCAAATCACTACTCTAAGTACTATTTCAGACCAATTCATATTTTTTTTGCATTGTAGCTACAGTAATATAACTTTTCCATGGCTTAATCCATTGATAGAAATCGATAATTTCATCAAAACAAGCAAACTATGCATCAAAAATAGAATCTGTCTTAAACAGGACAGTCTGTAGTAATATGAACATTCACCATACCTATGGTACTCCAAAAATTCTTCCACAATTAGGAAAACTAAAGAATTTGTATATAAAGACAGTGCAAAAAGTTTCATAACCGTTTGATGTTCCAGTAAAAAATGTAAAATCGCGCACTACAGCCAAAGTTTCTGTCTTGCACCGCACAAACCAACAAGCAATGTAAACATCCTAAAGTCAAATCTTGGCACATTATTTTTATTATACAATGGATTTGTACTTTATAAAAGCACACAACAGAAATAAATGACTCTCTAAAACTTCCGGGTTGTCTCCCTGGTAGCGCTTTCTTTAAAGCCATCAAGCTAGGCATATAGTGCTCAAGTAATGGATCCACCCGGATCCCAAGGTATATCAAAGCCAATTTTAATTAACAATGATTTATGATTTAGTAGTGAGCACAAAGTAACATATATCATGTAACAACAAAGTCTAACTCTATTCCTATGCTTTGGCATGTCATAAAACAACAATTCATGCACACATAGTAAAGGCCAATGCATAGTATAAACAGTTTCTTGCAATTTTATCATATTGGAAACATGGAGAGGCGGAGATGTAGTTCCTCTCTCATAATAATTGCAAGTAGGAGCAGCAAGCACATGCATATTATATTCATCAAAATCATCATGTGTAGTTGTAAAATGCAACCCATCAATATAATCCTTAATAAGGGCAAACTTCTCCGATATAGTGTAGTCGGGAGAATTCAAAAAGATAATAGGACTATCATGCGTGGGTGCAATAGCAACAATTTCATGTTTAACATAAGGAACTATAGAAATTTCATATCCATAAGCATAATTCATATTGGCATCTTGGCCACAAGCATAGCAAGCATCAAGTTCATCAAAAAGGGATATTTCAAACTAATCAACGGGATCATAGCAATTATCATGGCATTCATCCTTCGGTAAGAACGAAGGGACATTAAATAATGTATGAGTTGGAGAGTTACTCTCATTAGAAGGTGGGCATGGGTAGCTAATCTGATCTTCCTCCTTCTATCCTTCGCTCTCCTCATCATCTTTTTCATCCAATGAGCTCACAGTTTCATCAATTTCTTCTTCCATAGACTCCTTCAAAATATTAGTCTCTTCTCAGACAATGGAGACTTTCACAATAAATTCATCAATATCATGATTGTATTTATAATTCTCATAGCAATATTTAAGGATAGCTAATTTTTTAGGTCTATAAACTGAATCATCAAACTCTTTAAACAAATATTCAACACAAGCACCCTTAAAAGCAACAAATTCTTCTATTTGTTCCACATCATAGTAATCATATATACCATTAGCATAAGAAGCTAAGGTTTCATTATCATTAAATTCACATGAAAAGGGAAGGTGTGGAGCCTTCATCCTAGAGCAACAAGTATAATCATATCTCAAGCATAGTTGCCGAGCATACCAATGCAACATATAAATTTGATCCCATAATAGTTTTCCTTTTTGAGTCAAGCGATAATCCCTAAAGTACTCACGTTGATCCAACGTGTCTCCCATTACATAATTGAATGGGGTTTTCTCAGGATTATTAAAGTAGTGCATAATATATTTCACATAATGAGCATCGAGGGTTTTAGGAGGTTCCCCATCTCCATGAGTAGCAAGTAAACCTAATTTTTTTGGTATTTCGTGTTCCATATCCATAACTAAAGATAGAGAACAACTTAGAACAGCAAATAAAAATTACTTAGTGATAAAGCAAACAAGCACACACGAGAATATTCACCCCACGCTATTGCTCCCCAGCAACGGCGCCAGAAAAAGGTCTTGATAACCCACAAGTGTAGGGGATCAAATGTGGCCTCTTTCGATAAGTAAGAGTGTCGAACCCAACGAGGAGCTAAAGGTAGAACAGATATTCCCTCAAGTTTATTGACCACCGACACAACTCTACGCACGCTTGACGTTCGCTTTACCTAGAAAAGTATAAAACTAGAAGTACTTTGTAGGTGTAACGGGATAGGTTTGCAAGAATATAAAGAGCACGTAAATAAAAACTAGGGGCTGTTTTAGGTAAAAAAAGCAATAAAGTTAGTATAGCAAGTGTGGAAAAGTGTGGTAGGAGTTGCTAAATTGTCCATAAGCAATTGACTACTTTACTAGACCGATATCAAGTTTTATGTGGGAGAGGCCACTGCTAGCATGTCATCCCTGACTTGGAAGTCTATGCACTTATGATTGGAACTATTAGCAAGCTTCCGCAACTACTAACGTTCATTAAGGTAAAACCCAACCATAGCATTAAGATATATTGGTCCCCCTTCAATCCTGTATGCATCAATTTCTATGCTAGGTTGAAGCTTCTGTCACTCTTGCCCTCCAATACATAGTCCTATCAACATACAACTAACCCTATGGTGTGATCCATGCGCGCGCTCATATGATGGGAACCAAAGGACAACAACATAACCAGAAGCAAATTAAACCAATCATAGCAATTCACCAATTACCGAGAGGACAACGAAAATCTACTCAGACATCATAGGATGGCAACACATCATTGGATAATAATATGAAGCATAAAGCACCATGTTCAAGTAGATGGTACAGTGGGTTGCGGGAGAGTGGACCGCTGTAGATAGATGGGGGAAGGTGATGAAGACGTTGGTGAAGATAACGGAGGTGTTGGTGTAGATCGTTGTCGCGATGATGGCCTCGGCGGCATTCCGGCGCCACCGGGAGACAAGGGGAGAAGGCCCCCCTCCTTATTCTTCTTCCTTGACCTTCTCCCTAGATGGGAGAAGGGTTTCCCCTCTGGTCCATGGCCTTCATGGTGGCGGAGGGGCGAGAGCCCCTCCGAGATTGGATCTGTCTCTCTGTCTCTCTCTGTTTCTGCGCTCTAGATTCTGCCCTTTCACCGTTTCTTAAATTCCCGGAGATCGGTAACTCCGATTGGGCTGAAATTTTAACACGATATCTATCCAGATATTGGCTTTATTAGGTGAAAGAAGGGCACCAACCGACTTACAGGGTGTCCACGAGGGCCCAGGGCGCGCCTGACCCCCTGGGGCGCCCCCCCGTGCCTCATGGCCCCCTCGGGCATCGTCTCACATTGATTCTTCTTCCCAAAAATCACATATATTCCAAAAAAATCTCCGGGAGTTTTTATCCCATTTGGACTTTGTTTGATATGGATTTTTTGCGACACAAAAAACATGCAACAAACAGGAACTGGCACTGGGCACTGGATCAATATGTTACTCCCAAAAATAGTATAAAAAGTTGTCAAAAGTATATGAAAGTTGTAGAATATTGGCATGGAACAATCAAAAATTATAGATATGACGGAGACGTATCAAATCTCATGCTTCACTTATATCATTTGAGAGTCTCTAAACAACATGGTAGTTTGCTTTGGTTATGAATTTAGTCCTAATATGATGGGCATCCAAGAGGGATATAATAAAAACTTTCATATTAAGTGCATTGAATAGGATGAGAAGTTTGATTCCTTATGATTGTTTTGAGATATGAAGATGATGATATTAGAGTCATGCTAGTGAGTAGTTGTGAATTTGAGAAATACTTGTGTTAAGGTTTGTGAGTCCCGTAGCATGCACGTATGGTGAACCATTATGTAACGAAGTTGGAGCATGAGATATTTTTGATTGTCTTCCTTATGAGTGGCGGTTAGGGACGAGCGATGGTCTTCTCCTACCAATCTATCCCCGTAGGAGCATGTGCGTAGTACTTTGTTTCGATAGCTAATAGACTTTTGCAATAAGTATGTGAGTTCTTTATGACTAATGTTGACTCCATGGATTATACGCACTCTCATCCTTCCACCATTGCTAGCCTCTCTAGTACCATGCAACTTCCGCCGGTACCATAAACCCACCATATACCTTCCTCAAAACATCCACCATACCTACCTATTATGGCATTTCCATAGCCATTCCGAGATATATTGCCATGCAACTTTCCACCGTTTCATTTATTATGACACGCTTTATCATTGTCATATTGCTTTGTATGATCACGCAGTTGTCGTTGTATTTGTGGCAAAGCCACCGATCATAATTATTTCATACATGTCACTCTTGATTCATTGCACATCCCGGTACACCGCCGGAGGTATTCATATAGCATCATATTTTGTTCTAAGTATCGAGTTGTAATTCTTGAGTTGTAAGTAAATAAAAGTGTGATGATCTTCATTATTAGAGCATTGTCCCATATGAGGAAAAAGAGAGAAAGGACAAAAAAAGAGAAGGCGAAAAAAGCAAAAAAAGAGAGAAGGGGCAATGCTACTATCCTTTTACCACACTTGTGCTTCAAAGTAGAACCATGATCTTCATAATAGAGAGTCTCCCATGTTGTCACTTTCATACACTAGTGGGAATTTTTCATTATACAACTTGGCTTGTACATTCCAACAATGGGCTTCCTCAAATGCCATAGGTCTTCATGAGAAAGCAAGTTGGATGCACACCCACTTAGTTTCTTTTTAAGCTTTCATAAACTTATAGCTCTAGTGCATCCGTTGCATGGCAATCCCTACTCACTCACATTGATATCTATTGATGGGCATCTCCATAGCCCATTAATACGCCTAGTTGATGTGAGACCATGTTCCTCCTTTTTCTCTTCTCCACAACCACCACTCTATTCCACCTATAGTGCTATGTCCATGGCTCACGCTCATGTATTGCGTGAAAGTTGAAAAATCTTGAAAATACTAAAGTATGAAACAATTGCTTGGCTTGTCATTGGGGTTGTGCATGATTTGAATATTTTGTGTGATGAAGATAGAGTATAGCCAGACTATATGATTTTGTAGGGATAAACTTTCTTTGGCCATGTTATTTTGAGAAGACATAATTATTTTGTTAGTATGCTTGAAATATTATTGTTTTTATGTCAATATTAAACTTTTGTTTTGAATCTTATGGATCTGAATGTTCTTGCCACAATAGAGAAGATTACATTGATGAATATGTTAGGTAGCATTGCACATCAAAAATTCTGTTTTAACCATTTACCTACTCCAGGACGAGCAGGAATTAAGCTTGGGAATGCTGATACGACTCCAACGTATCTATAATTTTTGATTGTTCCATGCTATTATATTATCCATCTTGGATGTTCTATATGCATTTATATGTTATTTTATATGATTTTTGGGACTAACCTATTAACCTAGAGCCCAGTGCCAGTACCAATTTCTGTTTTTTCTTTGTTTTTGAGTTTTACAGAAAAGGAATACCAAACGGAGTCCAATTGACGTGCCAATTTTTGATGATTTTTTATGGACCAAAAGAAGCCCCCGAAGTAAAAGAGTTGGGCCAGAAGAGTCCTGAGCCATCCATGAGGGTGAAGGGTGCGCCCTACCCCCTGGGCTTGCCCCCCTATCTCGTGGATGACTCGAAAACCCCCCTGACGTGAGACCGACGCCAAAAATTCATATAAATACAGAAACCCCCCAAAAGTAACCTAGATGGGGAGTTCCGCTGCCGCAAGCCTCTTTAGCCACCAAAAACCAATCAGGACCCTGTTCCGACACCCCGACGGAGGGGGATCCATCACCGGTGGCCATCTTCATCATCCCGGCGCTCTCCATGACAAGGAGGGAGTAGTTCACCCTCGGAACTAGTGCACCTATACATTTTACCATTGTATTGGGTGTGTTGGGGACACAAGAGACTCTTTGCTATTTGGTTGCAGGGTTGTTTGAGAGAGACCATCTTCATCCTACGCCTCCCACAGATTGATAAACCTTAGGTCATCCACTTGAGGGAAGTTTGCTATTATCCTACAAACCTCTGCACTTGGAGGCCCAACAACGTCTACAATAAGAAGGTTGTGTAGTAGAGATCACGGACATTTACCTTCATATATCGACTCACACGACACAATAAGCACACCCACGAGGACACATATAGAGAGAACATCCAGCAATTCCAATGGCGCTCCTCGTGGCTCCAATGGCACCCCCAGCGGCCGATGATGACAACGACGGGCAGTTCACCATGCATAACGTAGTGGACACCCATGTGAGGGGGAAGGCCCTCTCGGTGGTGTACACGAATGATCCGGTCTCGGTGGAGAGCTCCATCCAAACTATGGAGTAGTTCCTTGCCGAGGACAAGTCCGGAGTGGTCGGCTTCGACCTCGAGTACACCATCGGTCGTGTCGGGCACGATCAGAAGGTTGCCGTCGCCCGGTTGTGTTTGCGACATGACGTCCTCGTCTACCACTACCACCTTGCCACAAGGCCTTGCGAGTGTTTCTCCAGGTTCATCAACAGCTCCGACTACAGTTTCGCTATGGTGGACACCACCAACAATCTAAAAGCGCTCAAAGTTTCGGACTTGAAATGCCCGAATCTTGTCAACATCCAGCACCACTACAAGGTCTGGGGCAGTGACAAAAACAAACTGAACTCCCTGGTTGACCTCGCCTCGGCCAACATCGACCCCTACTATGCGAAGATGAAGGAAGAGAGCAATAAGGACAAGAACGCCTGGCAGAGTGTGTGGCATGAGAGACTGGATGAACAACATGTCAAGTACGCGGCCATGGACGTGTACACAAGCTACGAGATGTACAGGCGGATCGTTGACATGAGGAACTGTCTTCTTCCTGACCCAGACGGGGGATCGAGCAACATAGCAGTGGCGGGAGCGTCACAAGAAGTAGATGACTGGATGATCATTTCTCCTACTTTAGAATGCATGCAATTGTTTATTGAGGTGTGTGCGAATGATCTGTATAGTCACTTATGTAATTGGATGTTTATTTCAGTTTTGTATATACATGTTATTCTACTGTAGACAGAGCAATTCACATGGCTTATAAGCAGCAATCGATGTGTTATTACTCGTCTTCGCACACATTTCTGATTACGGACCTGTTTGCCACGTATCACACACACCTTGATCTGGCTGACCGTTGCTTTTGTGTTGCCTAACCACAAACAGTTCATCTGAGTGAACCATATGCTCTATATCGCACACGCCTTCATCAGGTTGCCCGTTTCTTTTGTTCCGCCTCATCGCAAACAGTTCATTGAGCTGAACCATATGCCCTACATCGCACACGCAACTAAAATCTGAACCATGTTTGATAGCTCTGCCATCGCAAAAGTTTTTGCACCTTTTTGACGGTTCTTTTACACCATCGTTTGTGATTATGGCATCGCACACAGTTTTGTCGAAGGGTCTCTGATCGTAGTGTCGCGTTTGGACGATCTTGTAGTAGTGTAGGCTTGTCTCATCTCTACACACTGCTGCGACTGCTCCTCCACGGCGTGACCTAGCTACTGCCCCATCCACGTTCACCTTGACGGTGCCAGACGGGGGAGGCATCCACATGTTCGCCTATACAGAGGGCATGCCCGGGGTTCTCCTTCCTTCGTCTCTGGTTTGCACTTGCCCTAGTTCCGCAATTAAGTTATTTATGAAAGAAATAGTATGATGTGGACTCTGAAATATGGCCTTGTAGACTGCCTTGCGCCTAGCATACCAAATGGACCAGAGTGTCACGACCATCGTAACGAAAACCGCATGATCCATAGAATCATAGAGCTCAAAAAGCCAAAGCCTCGCATTGGGCTCCAAATTATTCGTCATGCGAGCAACCATATCAGCATCTGATAGTGCCCATACACATCTAGACATGGTGCATGAGACAAGATCATGTCTCACGAGTCAGCGCACCCGCACAAGGGGCAAGTGTCTTGTACAGCCATGTTTCGCTTCTTCGGAGTATCTGTTGTGGGGAGAGAATGATGGGCTAGTCTCCACAGGAATATTCTGATTTTTAAGGGATTTTTAATTTCCATAAAGCAACCCATGATTTCTCATCTTGTTGATTTGATGATCCACCCCTGCCCTCTAGCCATTCCTCTCTCTGCAGCTTTGTTTTCAAAATAAATTTATAAGCCGAGCTGACCGAGAACTTTCCCTTTTTGTCCGGATACCAGGCCCAAAAATCTTCTACATTGCGTGTGCATATAGGAGTTTTCATAATAGCATTACCATCCATTGGTATGAAGATTGATCTTACCAATGCCTCATTCCACGACGTTGTAGCACGAGGCAGAAGCTCCGCCACCAGCCTTGGGGGATTCAGCACTAGAGATGTTATAGGTCTTGGTACTGTTTCCTTGGGGATCCAATTATCAGCCAATATGTCGGTACTCTGGCCATTGCCAATACGTCGTATAATTCCCTGTTTCAAAAGGTCACACCCTTCCTTAATGGACCGCCAAATTTGAGAAGGCCAATGGGCTGATGGGTGCGTGTCCTCTAGATGGGTGTGTGCCGCAGCGAATTGGGCCAATGGGCCATGGTGGTGAGGGGAAATAGACGATGGGTTGCCTCTGTTTTTGGGCTGAATTGCTTAACTACCATGTTTTGGAGTATCAGTATCATTTTTCTTTTCCTAAAAAATAGTATTGTTTTTTTGCATGGACCAGTATCATTTTTCCTTATTCAACACGTTATATATACTATATATACCTGGTTTTTTGAAAAAAATAATGGATATTCAAGTGAATACCCTTGAATTCAGGTGGGCCCGCCCCTGTATACGTGTCACCTCCTGCACAACGATGAGCTGCTTCTCCCGGGCCGCGCCTCGCATTGTTCCTGTGCTTGCGACGTCACTCTGTCACCATCTTCGCCATGTCCAGTGTTTAAATGATTCCACCTCGATCTTCAGTACCTAGATAGTGTTTTGGGGGCTTGGTGCGGCACTTGGGTCGCTAGGTGGCTAGGTGGTTAGGGAACGTGCTCGCTCGCGATGGGAATGGATGAAAGTGAAAAGAGGACAACTAGGCAAACATCACCAATGTTGTGCGAGTGCATGGAAGAGAGGCAGAAGCACATACACGTTCTTTTACCGTATATGATCTATATATTAGGAAGATGGTTAATTCCTACTAAAGTCTTATTTTGTTTCTGTTTGTTTTACTTTTTTCATTTGCTAAGAGTGATCAAACAACCATACCTAGTAACAATCTGCAATACTATTAGAGTAAAAGAAGGGATCTAATAAGGAAGAATAAAGGCTAAACTTTTTAATTTTACTAGTAACAAGTAAATATTTAGTTTAGAGGGAAGAAAATTGTGATATCATGGCACTAATTAAAAGTAGATGAAAAAGGTCCCAACAATATTTCTTTGATGGAAGGAAGTAAATTATATAGTAGAATCAAATGCAGAAAATAGTACTGTAAATGGTTTGCTGAAATTACCGAAGCAAAGGCAGTAACGTTGACCATTTGTGGTTTAATTCCTTGTCCGGAGAATGATTTGTGAGGCCAACATCTTGATTGGCATGTGTAACCGGCACTTGATAAGAATCTAGTAACTTATCATCACAACCTATATCTTCTTCCATTAGTACTTCTTGGGCCACTAGTTCATTTCTCACAGTAGATTCATGTTTGTCACTGCTAAGGCTAAATTGGGACCCTCTAGTAACTGCCAACTTGTCACCACAAATTATTTCTTCTTCCATCCCTTCATTTGCTACTAGGACTTTAGGTTGTGCCCCTCTAGGAACTGGTAACATGTCACCGCAACCTATATCATCTTCCATAGCCATTCCATCTACATGTTCATTTTTTATTGGAGCTTAAAGTTGAGCCGCTCTAGGAACATCCACAAATTTTTGTGAATACATTTTAGTCCACTCTTGTAGATCAAAATTTAGATACACACAAAGATCAACCCCCTCATCTAACTCCACGCATATTGACAAGGTATGTTTCAAACAGTTTCCTGGCATTTTATTATGTGCCATAAGATTAATGTATATGCAATATTTTCACTAGAATTGATATTTGGTAATTGTGGCATGGAAATAAGAAAGATACATCTTGGAACTGTAGTGTGATTTGGTTCCAATGAATTCATATCATTTACGTTCGACATTCGACCATGAGTGTTAATTCCAACTTTAGGAGAAACCACAATGTTGTCGACTTTCCTTCGACGAGCACTCATTGAGGAGATTTTCTTATGAATATTGCGGGAAATTAGGGATAAACTCAACATAGTACGAAACTCTTGCTTCAGAGTGCCAAAGTAGAGTTAGAAATTTGTGCTTTGAATATATTAGACAATAATGTCTCCTGAATTCATAGGACATGTGATACGTCTCCAACATATCTATAGATTGTTCCATGCTATTATATTATCTGTTTTGGATGTTTTATATGCATTAATATGCTATTTTATATTATTTTTGGGACTAACCTATTAACATAGAGCCCAGTGCCAGTTTTTGTTTTTTCCTTGTTTTTGTGCTTCGCAGAAAAGGAATATCAAACGGAGTCCAAACGGAATAAAACTTCCGCGATGATTTTTCTTGGACCATAAGACACCCAGGAGACTTGGAGTGCAAGTCAAACAAGACACGAGGCCGCGGCAAGGGTGGAGGGCACGCCCAGGGGGGTAGGGCGCGCCCCCTACCTTGTGGGCCCTACGGGTTCGAGAACTATGTAGACATGACCGAGACACTTCTCCGACTGATAACCAATAGCGGAACCTGGATGCTCATATTGGTTCCTACATATTCTACAAAGATATTTATCGGTTAAACCACACAACAACATATGTTGTTCCGTTTGTCATCGGTATGTTACTTGCCCGAGATTCGATCGTCGGTATCATCATACCTAGTTCAATCTCATTACTGGCAAGTCTCTTTACTCGTTTCATAGTGCATCATCCCATAACTAACTCATTAGTCACATTGCTTGCCAGGCTTATAGTGATGTGCATTACCGAGAGGGGCCAGAGATACCTCTCCGACAATCGGAGTGACAAATCCTAATCTTGATCTATGCCAACTCAACAAACAACATCGGAGACACCTGTAGAGCATCTTTATAATCACCCAGTTACGTTGTGACATTTGATAGCACACTACGTGTTCCTTCGGTATTCGGGAGTTGCATAATCTCATAGTCATAAGAACATGTATAGGTCATGAAGAAAGCAATAGCAATAAACTAAACGATCATAGTGCTAAGCTAATGGATGGGTCTAGTCTATCACATCATTCTCTAATAATGTGATCCCGTTCATCAAATGACAACACATGTCCATGGATAGGAAACTTAACCATCTTTGATTAATGAGCTAGTCAAGTAGAGGCATACTAGGGACACTCTGTTTGTCTATGTATTCACACATGTACTAAGTTTCCGGTTAATACAATTCTAGCATGAATAATAAACATTTATCATGATATTAGGAAATGTAAATAACTACTTTATTATTACCTGTAGGGCATATTTCCGTTAGTCTCCCACTTGCACTAGAGTCAGTAATCTAGATTACACAGTAATGATTCGAACACCCATGGAGTCTTGGTGTTGATCATGTTTTTCTCATGAGAGAAGCTTAGTCAACAGGTCTGCAACATTCAGATCTGTATGTATCTTGCAAATGTCTATGTCTCCCTCCTTGACTTGATCGCGGATGGAATTGAAGCGTCTTTTGATGTGTTTGGTTCTCTTGTGAAATCTGGATTCCTTTGCCAAGGCAATTGCACCAGTATTGTCACAAAAGATTTTCATTGGACCTGATGCACTAGGTATTACACCTAGATCGGATATGAACTCCTTCATCCAGACTCCTTCATTTGTTGCTTCTGAAGTAGCTATGTATTCCGCTTCACACGTAGATCCCGCCACGATGCTCTGCCTGGAGCTGCACCAACTGACAGTTCCACCATTCAATAAAAATACGTATCCGGATTGTGACTTAGAGTCATCCGGATCAGTGTCAAAGCTTGCATCGACGTAACCGTTTATGATGAGCTCTTTGTCACCTCCATAAACGAGAAACATATCCTTAGTCCTTTTCAGGTATTTCAGGATGTTCTTGACCGCTGTCTAGTGATCCGCTCATGGATTACTTTGGTACCTCCCTGCTAAACTAATAGCAAGGTACACATCAGGTCTGGTACACAACATCGCATACATAAATAGAACCTATGGGTGAGGCATAGGGAATGACTTTCATTTTCTCTCTATCTTCTGCAGTGGTTGGGCATTGAGTCTGACTCAACTTCACACCTTGTAACACAGGCAAGAACCCTTTATTTGCATGATCCATTTTGAACTTCTTCACAACTTTATCAAGGTATGTGCTTTGTGAAAGTTCAATTAAGCGTCTTGATCTATCTCTATAGATCTTGATGCCCAATATGTAAGCAGCTTCACCGAGGTCTTTCATTGAAAAATTCTTATTCAAGTATCCTTTTATGCCATTTAGAAATTTAGTATCCTTTCCGATCAACAATATGCCATCCACATATAATATCAGAAATGCTATAGAGCTCACACTCACTTTCTTGTAAATAAAGGCTTCTCCAAAAGTCTATATAAAACCATATGCTTTGATCACACTATCAAAGCGTATATTCCAACTCCGAGAGGCTTGCATCAGTCCATAAATGGATCGTTGGAGCTTGCACACTTTGTTAGAACCTTTTGGATCGACAAACCTTCTGGTTGCATCATATACAACTCTTCTTTAAGATATCCATTAAGGAATGCAGTTTTGACATCCATTTGCCAAATTTCATAATCATAAAATGCGGCAATTGCTAACATGATTTGGACGGACTTAAGCATCACTACACGTGAGAAAGTCTCATCGTAGTCAACTCCTTGAGCTTGTCGAAAACCTTTCGCAACAAGTCGAACTTTTTAGACAGTAACATTACAGTCAACGTCAGTCTTCTTCTTAAAGATCCATTTATTCTCTATGGCTTGCCGATCATTAGGCAAGTCAACCAAAGTCCACACTTTGTTTTCATACATGAATCCCATCTGAGATTTCATGGATTCAAGCCATTTTGCGGAATCTGGGCTCATCATCGTTTCGTCATAGTTCGTAGGTTCGTCATAGTCAAGTAACATGACCTCCAGAACATGATTACCATACCACTCTGGTGCAGATCTTGCTCTGGTTGGCCTACGAGGTTCGGTAGTAACTCGATCAGAAGTTTCATGATCAACATCATTAACTTCCTCACTAATTGGTGTAGGAATCACTAGAACTGATTTCTGTGATGGACTACTTTCCAATAAGGGAGAAGGTATGGTTACCTCATCAAGTTCTACTTTCCTCCCACTCACTTCTTTGGAGAGAAACTCCTTCTCTAGAAAGGATCCATTCTTAGCAACGAATATCTTGCCTTTGGATTTGTGATAGAAGGTGTAATCAACAATTTCCTTTGGGTATCCTATGAATACACATTTCTCTGATTTGGGTTTGAGCTTATCAGGTTGAAGCTTTTTCACATAAGCACCGCAGCCCCAAACTTCAAGAAACGACAACTTGGGTTTCTTGCCAAAGCATAGTTCATATGGTGTCGTCTCAACGAATTTCGATGGTGCCCTATTTAACATGAATGCAGCCGTCTCTAAAGCATAACCCCAAAATGATAGCGGTAAATCAGTAAGAGACATCATAGATCACACCATATCTAATAAAGTATGATTACGACATTCGGACACACCATTACGCTGTGGTATTCCGGGTGGCGTGAGTTGCGAAACTATTCCGCATTGTTTCAAATGAAGACCAAACTCACAACTCAAATATTCACCTCCATGATCAGATCGTAGAAATTTAATTTTCTTGTTACGATGATTTTCCACTTCACTCTGAAATTCTTTGAACTTTTCAAATGTTTCAGACTTATGTTTCATTAAGTAGATATACCCATATCTACTCAAATCATTTGTGAAGGTCAGAAAATAACAATACCCACCACGAGAATCAACACTCATCGGACCGCATACATCAGTATGTATTATTTCCAATAAGTCTATTGCTTGTTCCATAATTCCGGAGAATGGAGTCATAGTCATCTTGCCCATGAGGCATGGTTTGCAAGCATCAAGTGATTCATAATCAAGTGATTCCAAAAGCCCATCAGCATGGAGTTTCTTCATGCGCTTTATACCAATATGACCTAAATGGCGGTGCCACAAATAAGTTGCACTATCATTATTAAACTTATATCTTTTGGCTTCAATACTATGAATATGTGTATCACAACTATCGAGATTCAATAAAAATAGACCACTCATCAAGGGTGCATGACCATAAAAGATATTACTCATATAAATAGAACAACCATTATTCTCCGATTTAAATGAATAACTGTCTCGCATCAAACAAGATCCAGATATAATGTTCATGCTTAACGCTAGCACCAAATAACAATTATTCAGGTCTAAAACTAATCCCGAAGGTAGATGTAGAGGTAGCATGCCGACGGCGATCACATCGACTTTGGAACCATTTACCACGCGCATCGTCACCTCGTCGTTAGCCAATCTTCGGTTAATCCGTAGCCCCTATTTTGAGTTGCAAATATGATCAACAGAACCAGTATCAAATACCCAAGCGCTATTGCGAGCATTATTAAGGTACACATCAATAACATGTATATAAAATATACCTTTCACTTTGCCATCCTTCTTATCCACCAAATACTTGGGCAGTTTCGCTTCAAGTGACCAGTTCCTTTGAAGTAGAAGCACTCAGTTTCAGGCTTAGGTCCAGAGTTGGGTTTCTTCACTTGAGCAGCAACTTGCTTGCCATTCTTCTTGAAGTTCCCGTTCTTCCCTTTGCCCTTCTTCTTGAAACTAGTGGTATTGTTGACCATCAACACTTGATGCTCCTTCTTGATTTCTACCTCCGCATCCTTTAGTATTGTGAAGAGCTCGGGAATTGTCTTATTCATCCCTTGCATATCATAGTTCATCATGAAGCTTTTCTAGCTTGGTGGTAGTGATTGCAGAATTCTGTCAATGACACTATCAACAGGAAGATTAACTCCCAGCTGAGTCAAGTGATTGTGGCACCCAGACATTCTGAATATATGTTCACTGACAGAACTATTCTCCTCCATCTTGCAGCTGTAGAATGATAACCCACAAGTATAGGGGATAAAGTGTATCCTCTTTCGATAAGTAGGAGTGTCGAACCCAATGAGGAGCTAAAGGTAGAACGAATATTCCCTCAAGTTCTATCGACCACCGATACAACTCTACGCACGCTTAACGTTCGCTTTACCTAGAACAAGTATGAAACTAGAAGTACTTTGTAGGTGTTGTTGGATAGGTTTGCAAGATAATAAAGTGCACATAAATAAAAGCTAGGGGTTGTTTAGATAAAGATACAACTAAGTTAGTTTTAGTAGAGAGATTTTTGTCACGAGAAAGTTATTTGTCCCTAGACAATCGATAACTAGACCGGTAATCATTATTGCAATTTTATTTGAGGGAGAGGCATAAGCTAACATACTTTCTCTTCTTGGATCATATGCACTTATGATTGGAACTCTAGAAAGAATCCGCAATTACTAAAGATCATTAAGGTAAAACCAACCATAGCATTATAAGGGATCAAGTACTCTTTTACTCACATACGCAAACAACCTACTTACTCGGGTCTGTGCTTCTGTCACTCATGCCACCCACCATAAGCAAATCATGAACATATTGCAAACCCTACAACAGGGATCCCTCACGCTTGCACGACACGGAGAGCACCATAGGACAACACCAATAATAAAACATGCAACTCAAACCAATCACGATCATTAATTAACCCATAGGACAAAACGAATCTACTCAAACATCATAGGATAGCCATACATCATTGGGAAATAATATATAGCATTAAGCACCATGTTTAAGTAGAGATTACAGCTGGTAAAAGATGGGTTACACCGCTGCATGGAGGGGGAAGAGTTGGTGATGACGGTGGTGAAGTTGTTGGTGTAGATCGTTGTCGCGATGATGGCCCCGGCGGCGTTCCGGCGCCACCGGGGGAGGGGGGAGATAGCCCCCCTTCTTCTTCTTCTTCTTCTTCTTCCTTGACCTTCCCCCTAGATGGGAGAAGAGTTTCCCCTCTGGTCCATGGCCTCCATGGCGGCGGAGGGGGAAGAGCCCCTCCAAGATTGAATCTTTCTCTCTATTTCCTTTTGTTTCTGCACTCCCCGATTCTGCCCTTTCACCGTTTATTAAATTCTCAGAGATCTGTAACTCCGATTGGGCTGAAATGTTGACATGGTTTTTATATGGATATTGGCTTTCTTGCTGCGAAAGAAGGGCACTAACCGCCTTACGGAGTGACCACGAGGGCCCAGGGCAACGTCTCGCGTTGATTCCACTTTCCAAAATTCACATATATTCCAAAAAAATCTCTGTAAGTTTTTATCCCGTTTGGATTCCGTTTGATATGGATTTTCTGTGAAACAAAAAACATGCAACAAATAGGAACTGGCACTGGGCACTGGATCAATATGTTAGTCCCAAAAATTGTATAAAAAGTTGCCAAAAGTATGTAAAAGTTGTAGAATATTGGCATGGAATAATCAAAAATTATAGATACGACAGAGACATATCAGCATCCCCAAGCTTAATTCCTGCTCGTCCTCGAGTAGGTAAATGATAAAAAAAGATAATTTTTGATGTGGAATGCTACCTAGCATAATCTTGATCATGTAATCTAATCATGGCATGAATATTAAGAAACGAGTGATTCAAAGCAATAGTCTATCATTTGACATTAAGACAATAATACTTCCAGCATACTAATAAAGCAGTCATGTATTTTCAAAATAACATGGCCAAAGAAAGTTATCCCTACAAAATCATATGGTCTGGCTATGCTCCATCTTCATCACACAAAATATTCAAATCATGCACAACCCCGATGACAAGCCAAGCAATTGTTTCATACTTTTGATGTTCCCAAACCTTTTCAACTTTCATGCAATACATGAGCGTGAGCCATGGATATAGCACTATAGGTGGAATAGAATATGATGATGGAGGTTGTGTGGAGAAGACAAAAAAGGGGGGAAAGTCTCACATCGACGTGGCTAGCCAACAGGCTATGGAGATGCCCATCAATTGATGTCAATGCGAGGAGTAGGGATTGCCATGCAACACATGCACTAGAGCTATAAGTGTATGAAAGCTCAAACTGAAACTAAGTGGGTGTGCATCCAACTTGCTTGCTCATGAAGACCTAGAGCACTTGAGGAAGACCATCGTTGGAATATACAGGCCAAGTTCTATAATGAAAATTCCCACTAGTATATGAAAGTGATAACTCAATAGGCTCTCTATATGAAGAACATGGTGCTACTCTGAACCACAAGTGTGGTAAAAGAACGGTAACATTGTCCCTCCTCTATTTTCTCTCATTTTTTATTTTTGTTTCTCTTTTTTGTAGGCTTCTTTGGCCTCTCTCTCTCTCTCTCTCTCTCTCTCTCTCTCTCTTTGGGGGGCTTCTCTGGCCACTTTTATTTTGATAACCTCACATGGGACAATGTTCTAATAATGATGATCATCACACTTGTATTACTTACAACTCAATATTACAACTCGATACTAGAACAAAGATATGACTCTATATGAATGCCTCCGGCGGTGTACTAGGGTGTGCAATGATCTAGCGTGGCAATGAAATCAAAAAACGGACAAGCCATGAAAACATCATGCTAGCTATCTTAAGATCATGCAAACCAATATGACAATAAATGATCAAGTCATGCATATGATGATGATGGAAGTTGCATGGCAATATATCTCGGAATGGCTATGGAAATGCCATGATAGGTAGGTATGGTGGCTGTTTTGAGGAAGATATAAGGAGGCTTATGTGTGATAGAGCGTATCATATCACGGGGTTTGGATGCACCGGCAAAGTTTGCACCGACTCTCAAGGTGAGAAAGGGCAATGCACGGTACCGAAGAGGCTAGCAATGATGGAAGGGTGAGAGTGCGTATAATCCATGGACTCAACATTAGTCATAAAGAACTCACATACTTATTGCAAAAAATATATTAGTCATTGAAACAAAGTACTAAGCGCATGCTCCTAGGGGGATAGATTGGTAAGAAAAGACCATCGCTCGTCCCCGGCCGCCACTCATAAGGAAGACAATCAATAAATACCTCATGCTCCAACTTCGTTACATAACGGTCCACCATACGTGCATGCTACGGGAATCACAAACTTCAACACAAGTATTTCTACAATCCACAACTACCCACTAGCATGAATCTAATATCACCATCTTTATATCGCAAAACTATTGCAAGGAATCAAACATATCATATTCAGTGATCTACAAGTTTTATGTAGGATTTAATGACTAACCATGTGAATGACCAATTCCTGTCATCTCTCTAAATAGATATAAGTGAAGCAAGAGAGTTTAATTCTTTCTACAAAAGATATGCCCACGCTCTAACAGATATAAGTGAAGCAAAAGAGCATTCTACAAATGGTGGTCTTCTATGTGTAGGGAAACAGGCAATCCAAACTTCAAATGATATATGTGATGCACATGAAGCATTCTATAAAGCCATACTCAAAAGATATAAGTGAAATGCAATGAACATTCTATAAATTAACCATGGACTATCTCATACTAGCATGGTGCATCAAAGAAAAATGAAAACCGAATGCAAAAGACACTCCAAGATTTGCACAAATCACATGAACAAAACGAAACCGAAAACATACCGATACTCGTTGAAGAAAGATGGGATGCCTTCCGGGGCCTCCCCAAGCTTAGACGCTTGAGTCTCCTTGAATATTTACTTGGGGTGCCTTGGGCATCCCCAAGCTTGAGCTCTTGCCTCTCCTCCTTCTCCTCATATTGAGACCTCCTCGATCCTTGATTACTTCATCCACACAAAACTCAACAAAAAGTTCGGTAAGATCCGTTAGTATAATAAAGAAAATCACCACTCTAAGTACTGTTTCAAAACAATTCATATTTTGTTTTTGCGTTGTAGCTACTGTAATATAACTTTTCCATGGCTTAATCCATGGATAGAAATAGATAGTTTCATCAAAACAAGCAAACAATGCATCAAAAACAGAATCTGTCTTAAACAGAACAGTCTGTAGTAATCTAAACATTCACCATACAGTGCAAAAAGTTTCAGAACCGTTTGGCGTTCCAGTAAAAAAATGTAAAATCGCGCACTATAGCCAAATTTTTTGTTTTGCACCGCACAAACCAACAAGCAATCTAAACATCCTAAAGGCAAATCTTGACACATTATTTTTATAATACAATGTAATTGTACAAGGGGATAATTATTTTTGTTGAAAAGTTTCTGTAATCAAGATTCACAAAGTTTCCATGAGCATGAACAAAGTTCAAGGAGCACCCTCACTTCAACAATGCTTGTCTCTCTCACTTTCACTTTCCTTTTTGAAAAGTTTTGGGTTCTGATACGTCTCCAACGTATCTATAATTTTTTATTGCTCCATGCTATTATATTATCTATTTTGGATGTTAATGGGCTTATTGTTACACTTTTATATTATTTTTGTGACTAACCTATTAACCGGAGGCCCAGCCCAAATTGTTGTTTTTTCCTCTTTTAGAGTTTCATGGAAAAGGAATATCAGACGGAGTCCAAACGGAATGAAACCTTTGGGAACGTTATTTTTGGAACAAGCGTGATCCAGGAGACTTGGAGTGAACATCAAGAAACAATCAAGGAGGTCACGAGGCAGGGGGCGCGCCCACCCCCTGGGCGCGCCCTCCACCCTCGTGGGCCCCTCATTGCTCCACTGACCTACTTCTTCCTCCTATATATATCCATATACCCCGCAAACATCCAGGAGCACCACGAAAACCTAATTCCACCGCCGCAACCTTCTGTACCCAAGAGATCCCATCTTGGGGCCTTTTCCGGAGCTCTGCCAGAGGGGGCATTGATCACGGAGGGCCTCTACATCAACTCCATGGCCCCTCCGATGATGTGTGAGTAGTTTACTTCAGACCTTCGGGTCCATAGCTAGTAGCTAGATGGCTTCTTCTCTCTCTTTGGATCTCAATACAAAGTTCTCCTCGATTCTTGTAACATCCTAATTTTCAATTTGGATGTTTATAATAGATCATTCATATGCATCCATGATTTATGCATTTTTGCCCCATTTGTTTTATTTGATTTTTGATCCAAGGAACTTTGAGCAACTCAAGGACCAAAAGAGAGAGTTGGAAGTTTCCCCAAAACCCACTTTTGAAATTTCAAAGTTGGGATATGGATCAAATTGGATTTCACCAAAAATTCATTTCCATTATATCAAAAATAAAATAAAGAGAGAAGATAAAATGACTTCTTCAAAATCAGAAAAGAAAATATTGGAAATTGAATTTGGAACCAAAATATTTTTGGAGTTCTATTTGCAATTTATTTTATTATCAGCAAAAGGTTTATTTTTGAAACTTGCATTTTAGGCCAGATAAAAGTTCACTAGGTCATATATAAGACCATATAATTATGTGAATTTTTCTGGCATTTCTAGACTTATATTTATTTGTATTTTCGGTGTTTTGTTGCTTCTGTAAAAAAACATTTAAAAAAACGCAGCCCAGCAGGCCCAGGCCCAGGCGCGATCTCCTTCCTCCTCCTCTGTGTACGTGAACACTGACAGAACGTTCATCCATGGCGCCTCTACCTCTTCCTCCCCTCATCTTCCTCTCCCCACTCCAAAACGCCTCTGAATGGAACCCCATCACCTCCCTCGGCCCCTCCCATCCCCTGGTGCGCCTCAAAGACAACCATAATGGTCATCATGAGCGCTTGAAACTGCAGCCATTAACACATCTCGCCCCACCCAACTCTGGACAACTCCTTGATCATCGATGGAGAAACAATTCGCAACTCCTTTCTTGATGTTTCTCTTGATGCGGGAAATTCCCGGATCTACTTTCTGTGCTTTGATGATCTGATCCGTAAGGGTAGGTTTCGCCACCAAGGTGGAAAGAAATCCTTGAGGAACAATGTGAAGGTTAAGCTTCCGAAATTCCTCATGGAGAAGCGGTTGACTTTGTTGTAACATCAGGTTGTTACAATAAGATTTACGACTTAGCGCATCAGCCATGACGTTGGCTTTCCCTGGGGTGTAAGTTATTCCTAAGTCGAAATCTGTGATCAACTCAACCCAACGTCTTTGCCTGAGATTTAAATCCGGTTGGGTGAATATATACTTCAGACTTTGGTGATCAGTGAATATTTCGCAACGATTACCGAGGAGGTAATGTCGCCAGGTTTTAAGTGCATAGACTACAGCTGCAAGCTCTAGATCATGAGTAGGATAATTCTCCTCATGTGGATGCAATTGCCGTGAAGCGTAAGCAATTACGTGTCGATCTTGCATGAGAATGCAACCTAGTCCTTGTCGCGAGGCGTCGCAGTAGATAACAAAGTCCTTAGAGAAATCTGGCGGTACCAATACGGGAGCAGATGTCAGGCGTCTTTTCAGTTCCTGAAAGCTGTGCTCACATTGTGGAGTCCACTCGAACTTTTTATCTTTCTTGAGGAGTTCGGTTAGAGGTTTTGCAACTTTGGAGAAGTTCTCGACAAAGCGACGACAATAGCTCGCTAAGCCCAGAAAACTCCGAACTTGCTTGACCGATTCAGGTGGAGTCCAATTAAGAACGGCTTGAACTCGCTCAGGGTTAACAGCAATGCCTTTACCAGAAATTACATGTCCAAGATAGGTCACTTCTGACAACCAGAATTCACATTTAGAAAATTTGGCATAAAGGCGATGCTCTCGAAGTTTCTTCAACACTAGCCTTAGGTGTTCGGCATGTTCTTCCTTGTTCTTGGAGTAGATGAGTATATCATCGAGGTAAACCACGACGAATTTATCCAAATACTCCATGAAGATTGAGTTCATCAACCGAGAGAAGGTGGCTGGAGCGTTGGTTAAACCGAAGGACATGACGGTGTACTCGTATTGGCCATAACGAGTAACAAAGGCCATTTTTGGAATGTCCCCGTTCCTGATTTTGATTTTATGGTAGCCCAACCTCAAATCCATTTTAGAGAAGACTGAGGATCCAGCGAGCTGATCATACAGGTCGTTGATCCTGGGGAGCGGATACTTGTTCTTAATTGTGACCAAGTTGACAGGTCGATAATCTACAACCATCCGGTCCGTACCATCCTTCTTCTTGACGAAGAGGACGGGGCAAGCCCAAGGAGATGAACTAGGTCGGATGAAACCCTTTTTCAAGGACTCATCGAGTTGTTTCTTAAGCTCGGCTAGTTCAAACGGTGCCATCTTGTAGGGTCTTCTGGAAATCGGGACAGTTCCTGGAATGAGATCTATCATGAACTCGACATCTCTGTCAGGTGGAACACCTGGCAATTCCTCTGGAAAGACATCCGGAAAGTCACGGACTACCGGAACGTCCTTAAGGTCTGGCAAAGGCTGGCGTTAAGAGAATATAACTGTTGCTTGGCTATTCGGGTCAAAACATTGACTATCTTCCCCGAAGGATGGGTGAGTTGAACAGTCCTAGAGAAGCAATCAATTTTGGCATGATGGGCTGACATCCAGTCCATACCCAAGATGATATTAATATCCGAAGATTTGAGGGCTATCAAAGATGCGAGAAAAACAAGTTTGTCTACTTGAATTTCATTTCCATGGCTTACTCTAGAAGTTTGCCATTTGGATCCTGGAGTTTGAATTACCATAGAGGTGGGCATCTCACAGAATGTGGTGTTATGCAGACGAGCATAGCTCTCGGATATAAATGAATGAGATGCTCCTGTATCGAAAAGAACAGATGCCGGGTGGCAATTTACATGGAGCGTACCGAGAACGACGTTGGGATCTTCTTGAGCCTCTTCCGCAGAGACACAATTCACATGGCCACGTGCAGTGGTGGCCGGCTTGGCGTAGAACACTTTCCCTGTCGGCTTGCCGCGGCCAACAGTTTTTGCTTTCTGGTTGGGGTTGGTTTGGGGACACTCGCGCATATAGTGGCCTGATTCCCCACACTTGAAACAAGTCACAGAACTGGTACGTGAAGGAGCATTGTTGGTTGGACCACCATAGGGCTTGGCTAGTGCATATGGCTGAGCTGGGCGAGGCTCCTGGAAGGATGGCCTCGGTGTGAACCGGTGGCAGGGCAGTGTTAGGCACCCACATGCGGCGCTTCTGAGGACCAGCACCGGATGAGGAACCCAAGTCACGGCCATGCTTGCGTGTTGCTTCATAATCAGTCTGACCAGTCTCAGCACTGATGGCTTTGTTAACAAGCTTCTGAAAAGATGTGCACTCATGCAGATGGAGGTCGCGGCGAAGCTCAGGACTAAGTCCCTTACGGAACCTTGCCTGCTTCTTGGCATCAGTAGAAACTTCCTCCGTTGCATAACGGGCAAGGTTACCAAACTCCCTGCTGTAAGCATCCACAGAGAGTCGACCTTGAGTGAAACTGCAAAATTCCTCACGTTTATGGTCCATGAGACCCTCCGGAATGTGATGTTCACGGAAAGCCTCGCTGAATTCAGCCCAAGTAGTGACATGGTCCGCCGGGCGCATAGCTCCATAATTCTCCCACCATAGACTGGCGGGGCCTTCAAGATGATATGCAGCAAAGGTGACCTTGTCAGCCTCAGCTACTAGCACAGAACGCAGTTTGTGAGAAATACTGCAAAGCCAGTCATCAGCGTCGAGAGGCTCGACGGAGTGGTGGAACATGGGTGGATGTAACTTGATGAAATCACTGAGTGACACCAAGTTAGTCCTCTGATGGTGTGCTGTGTTCTGTTCAATACGCTCCAACAAACGGTTGGTCTCCCGCTTGTTTCTCTCAGCCTCTAGCATAACTTCTGCCAGAGAGGGAGGGTGAGGCAGATTTGTTTCCCCAACTCTGCTGCCTTCGGCCTGCTCTGGGGGAGCAGGGTTGTTGCGGGTGTTGACCATTCTAGGAAAAACAAGACAATGGTTTAGTCCAAAATGACAAGATTCCGACATAGAATGTAGAATGTAATGGACAACTCAGAATGCAAGATGATCATCCGTATGACATGGTAGATACATAAACTACTTCTTTTATTCCATCGTCATACACACCATACGAGGTTTAGTACAAGACCAATAAGTACTACTACGGTGAGAGGAGGATTACATCTCATCAGAGGCATCCCAAGCTCCTATACATTATTTTTTTACACCCCCGGAATTACTACATGCTAAGCCATATTCCACAAGTCACGCAGGACGGTGGAAATACAACTATTCAATACCTAGTGGAACTACTACTATCTCAGTCATCTCCGTAGTAGTTCTCATAGAAGTCTCCTCCATAGCCTGGAAGTTCAACGTGAGCATCCGGAAACAAACGGTCCTGAGGAGCCTGTGGACCAAAAGGGCTAGGGTGAGGTCTTGGACCAACAAACGGTGGCCTGCGAGGACCACGAGGTGGGGTGATGCCTCCCACATCACGCCAATCCATCATGTCCGGCAGAGCAGACCTAACAGGATACAGATCTCTCATATCCATGCATCCAGCTTGCACAGCCGGTGCAAATCGAGTCAAGGTGGCCCAATGATCGGCGTGGGTGTTGAAAAGCTCCATTCTCAAGGCCCGATTCTCTCGGTCCTTATCCTCGAGCAACTCAGCAGTGGTGCGAGTTAGTGAGTCCTCCTGACTGGGATCAGCATAGATAGCCCGGAGATAACCGTGCGCTCCAGGAAGTGAAGCTGGCATATACCGAAAGTCGGTGTTGCGAAGCAGGCCAGTCCTGACTCGCATGATGGTCATCATAGAATAAGCCGCATCTTGCACAGCCATCTCAATAGTAACACCGAGCCCATAGGAACAGTGAAGAGCCTCGGTAGAACCAGGATAAGAGGGAAATATCCGGACGGTGCAAAGATACTGGCTTTGGTTAAAATCTCGAAACTGCTCTTCGACTGTGTATTCGGGATACCAAAGGTAACCCGTCTCGATCATCACTCGGACTAACATAGACGTATGACCGGTCACACCAATGCATCGGGTCAGGCGAACCACTTGATTTTGGTCGCGAGTGGCCATCTGAAAGCACAATCATAATGCAAAGGCATTAGAATTTCTAGCAAAATTTCGACAGCATAACGGTTGTAAATGCTCAAGAAGGGTTTGAGACATTTATCAAAAAAATTGCATAGACACTCAACAATATCATATCAAGGTTCTGGGTCCAACTTATCAGCATAACAAGGTAGTAGAACTGAACTAGGCTTGTAGTCATCAAACCTATAAGGTACTACTGATTAGTAACACGTGAACCTAATAGAGAGAGAAGATCCTAATCCTTAATCCCCGGTAGAAGAATGGACTGACTCAGATCAGAATGCCACGAGGTAAAGAAGTAAAAAGAGCCTTACGTACCATCCCACAATCAATTCCCCTACATATAACTAAAGCATTTCTAGACTCAACATCGACCAGTTTGGCTTGGAGAACCTACAGGCAGTCCGGCTCTGATACCAACGCTGTCAGGACCCCGACTCAATGTCACATCGATCTAGCCTGTAACACCTCATATCACTTTGCGGCCTCACGCACGGTATTCCCACGGGTGTCGCCTTACCTTTGCTCGGGACCGTTTGCGCCTTTTGGCTCACGTATATGATGATGTCGCTAGCATCCATATGATAAGGAGCCCGGGCTGACATGACTAGTCGTAAACCCAAAGTGGCACAGACTTACAGGGACAGGCATCCATGACCCAGCATCGAACGTGTCGGTCATCAGCAAGTGGGTCCGGGCTGTAGCACTGGGCTAGCAGGACTCCGGTAAACCAGGCTGTAGCGGGCTAACAGGGCTCCGGTACTCAATGCGTGACATTTCCCCGAAGGGACAGACACAGGAACGAAGAAGGACACATGCCGGCCAGCCTAAGTGTTCCGGATCAGTAGCAAGCTACCATGGCTCAATGGAAACACTAGGAGACATTTCCCGGTAAGAGAGGCTACTAAAGATAAACAACTAGATAGTCAGATCCCACACATACCAAGCATTTCAATCATACACACAATATGCTCGATATGTGCAAATACAACAAGGCATCACAACATGACTCTACGACACAAGTACTTTATTTAAAAGCTCAGAGAGCCATACATAGCATACATACAAGTATGGGTCACACGACGCAGCATTCAAGTCATACAGTCATACAAACCAGCAGCGGAAGTAACTTGTCTGAGTACAGACAACTAGTAAAATAAAAGAGGCTTGGAAAGCCTAGCTATACTACGTGGACCTTCACAAGCTCAGGATTACCACTTGGGCCTTAGTCTACTCGTCGATGTCAACGTCTACGAAGAACCCATCAGAAGGGGTTGCAGCGCCTTCTGTAAAATGTAAATTATAGCAACATGAGTACAAAGGTACCCAGCAAGACTTACGTCAGATCCTACATACATGCACATTATCAAGAAGGGTTGGTGGAGTTATTGCAGCAAGCCAGCTTTGACTCTTGGCTAAACTATCCTACGAGACTCCAACTTGAAATGGTTTTGCGCACACGAGTCCACTACTCACCACTTCAATACACTACCGAGAATCCACCTCCGTCTTCCTACGGAGGGGCCATCCTCGGCACTCATGCTTATCTTGAGGCTTTTAGTAGTATCCAGTTTACTTGTCTATGAACTGTATAGGCAACCAAGTAGTCCTTCACCGCGGACGCGGCTATTCGAATAGATTAGGTTAACCCTGCAGGGGTGTACTTCTTCATACACGCTCTCACCACTTACCGCCGTTTACACGACATGTACTCGGCAACCTTCAAGCGGAAGCCCAACGTGGGTGTCGGCCACGACCTACCTAATCACCTAAGTCTCTAATCCAGGTTTATCGCCTATCCAGGTTCCATCCGCAGGGAGTCCGGCCGAGGTTTCCCATACGGCCCCGAACGATGTGTACAGGGTTCCCGAGATACCTAATGGGTATCCGGTACACCGTGCCACGTACCTACCACATCACAGCCCACCCCTACGGTCAGCGCTGTCCACGGCCTCCAGTAGGCTACAAACACCAGAAACTACTTGCAACTCCTGGACAGAGAACTAGGGTGAATAAGAAGCCGAGAGGGTCCATTGGTTTCGGGCCCAATGCATGGTAGTAGCTGAATCTTAAATCACGCATACAGATCTCAGTTCTTAAGATCGGCTTCAATGAAACAACCCACCATGTACTCCTACATGGCCTCTCATCAATACCTTTACCAAATCGTGTTCACCACATCACTCCTTTTACCGACATGATCATTTCACTCTAGCCCATCACCCAGATGAACCAGAACTGACACGACTCTAAGCATAGCAGGCATAGCAAGGTAGGAACAACACATACATATGGCTCAATCAATTCCTACACATGCTAGTGGGTTTCATCTAATTACTATGGCAATGACAGGTCATGCAGAGGAAATGGGTTCAACTACCGTAGCACACAGCAGTTTGAAACGCGTTGTCTTAATGCAGTAAAAGAGAGCAAGAGCGAGAACATGGGATCGTATCGGTATGATCAAATGGTTGGTTGCTTGCCTGATGGATCGATGCACGGATACGGTTCTTCGTTAGGGTAATCACGGTACTCCTCGGAGGCAGAACCTGCCGCAAAGAACACCGATACACAACCATCACCAAACAATGTGCGACAATATGATGCATGCATGAAACATGGCAATATGAGTGTGTTGGGCTAATGCAACTAAAACTAGATGGGTTTGAATCAATTTGAACCAAAGATTCAAATTTCAAACTCATAAATGGCCCTTTAAAGTGTTTTATCTTGTTCTGCACTAAACCTCAAGTTAGTTTGTTTAAACATGCATGAAACTAGTATAGATGGATAGATTGGATTTTTCTGATCATTTTTCATATATAATTTGTTTGATTTGGAGCTACGGTTGAATTTATATGAATTTTTAAAGTTTGGGTTATTTTCTGGAATTTATAAATCATTTTAGATTTATTTTAATTCCAGAAAAGGTTTACTGCATCAGCATGAGGTCATGCTGACCTTAGCAAGTCAACAGACCCGGTCCAGGTCAAACCTGACGCGTGGGTCCAGGTGTCAGTGGCTAATTAACTAATTTAATTTAGTTTAAACTTATCTAGATAATTAGCAGAAGGGGGCCCCACCTGTCATTGACTCAACAGGGTCAACCGGGGCCCACCCGTGGTCAAAGTCAAAACAGCTGCACCGGCGTTTAGCCGCCGGCGAGCCCGACGCGGCGGCGGAAGTGGTTTTTGCCGTTCCGGCCACCAAATGGGTCGCGGAGGGCATCCGGGTGGAGCTGAGGACGAGCCGCGGCTCTTGGTGGAGTCAGTTGGGGTCGGGGTGGCCGGAGTTGGCGCCGGCGACGACCTAGGCGGTCACCGGAGTTCGGGTGAAGGCGAACTCGGGGCTAGGGTGTGCGGTGAGGTGCGGGAAGTGCACGGTTGGACTCAACGCAGCGTGGTGAGTGCGTTGGACACCGTGAGGTGGCCGGAGGATGGCCGGGAGCACGTCGGCGACGAGATCCACGGCGGTGCGTGCGGGTGATCTTTGTGCGGCGGCTACACGGCTCGGGGGCGAGAGAGGAAGAGTAGGAGGGGTAGCTAGGCTCACAGAGCACCCGTAGAGGCCACCGGCGGGGTCGGGGACGAGCTGATGCGGCGACGGCGTTGAAGGGGATCTCCGGCGACGGCGAACTCGGGCGAGGTCGGTGCGGTGGACTCGGGCCTTGCGAGCACACGGGGCTCGGGTAGCTCGACAAAGTGGACGGCGGCGGAGCTCCTGGACATGACGAGATGACGCACGGGCGGCGGGGAGCGCGGCTACGGCGATGGAGCAGCGGCGGTGGCGTCGGCCATGGCTGGGGAGCGCGAGGGGGAGGAGCTGGAGAGGAGAGGGGATGTCTGGGGGGTTCGGGGGAGAGAGAGGGGTCGATCCACGGCGTTAGCCGGGTGAGTGGAGCGGCGAGGCGGCGAGCAGGTGCGTGGCACCCATGCGGTGCTCGCCGTCGAGCACCTGCCTGCCTGCCTGGCCGGGCAAGCAGCTCGCTGGCGCGGCGCTGGGCTGGGCCGGCAGGTGGGCCGGGTTGCAGGCGCCAGGTATGTTTTTCTGTTATTTTTCTTTTTCTATTTTTCTGCAACTTTGTTGAATTATTAAAAATACCTAGAAAGTTCCAAAAATCACCAAACTACTCCTGGTTCAAAGTTGGAATATTTCCAACATGAAACATTTCAGTTTAGGAATATCTGAGCATTTGAAATATTTTATATAATTTTAAATGCCCAAATTCAAATACTTATCATTTAATCCAAAGACCCTAAGATGACCTAGAAAATTGTGCAACACTTTTGGCAGAGGTTCTGAACCAAGACAAAAATGATGGACATTTTAGAAGGGCATTTCAGGTTCATTGAAATTATTTTTAGTAAACCCTAGTTGTTTTCAGAGGGGGCTGGGGGTTCTGGCATCCCCATTTCAAGTTTCTGATGAAAAAGTAGACATGATGCAACACTTTAATGCATGAACTAGCTAGGGTGTGACATATTGGTACTTCCTCCTGCACAACTCCTGTTAGGCAATTTACTTGAGTCCTTTTTGGCACATGCCGTGATACATACTTGATCCTTCTTCCTTCTGGGGTGGTAAGCAAAATTGACTTACTGGCACATTCAATATTCCCTTCATACTTTGACAACCAATCCATGCCTAATATCACATCCAATCCTTGAGATTCCAACACTATTAGGTCTAAGGGAAATACGTAGTTACCAATCCTTAATGGTAACCGATCACACCATAGGCTAGCCATATACTCTGCTCCAGGCGAGGTTTACTAACATGGGTAACCTAAGGGCTTGGGTTGGTAGTTTATACTTATCCACAAATCCCCTTGATATGTATGAATGCGATGCACCAGTATCAAAAAGAACGAGTGCAGTAAATGACTTAACCAAAAACTTACTGATTACTACATCCGGCTGCTCTTCAACCTCCTCCATATTAACGTGGTTCACCTGTCCCCTGTTGAAAGGGTTCGGCTTCTTCCTAGAGCTTCCATTGCCATTACCATTCTGTGATTCAGGACATTCGTTGGCATAATGTCCGGTCTTCTGGCACTTAAAACAAGTGACTTGGCTCAGGTCTTTCTTGGCTGGGGTTGATGGGTTGGTGCGGTTCTGGCCGTTGTTTCCTCCATTCCCATTACCATTCTTGGGGCCATTGTGATTGTGCGAGCTACCTCCTCCATGGGTATGCTGGAAATGTCCTCCCGGTCTAGGGGTAAAATGTGGCTTCTGCTGAGCTCCAGAATTGTACTTCCCTTGTCCATACTTCCTCTTGCGGTTCTCGATCTGCTGATGCTTCCCTTCAATCATGAGAGCACGATCTACCAACTCTTGGTAGTTGTTGAAGGTTGCTACCATCAACTGCATGCTCAACTCATCATTCAGTCCTTCCAGAAACTTCTCCTGCTTAGCTGCATCCATAGCAACGTCATCTGGGGCATAACGTGCTAGCTTACTAAAGTCCTCCACATACTGTCCAACTATCCGTCCTCCTTGGCGCAAGTTGCGAAACTCACGCTTCTTCATGGACATAGCTCCTGCTGAAACATGAGTAGTAAAGCTTGCTGAAACTGGTCCCATGTGATAGTGTCGACAGGGAAAGTGGCTATGAAATTCTCCCACCATGATGCTGCGGGTCCTTCCAACTGATGTGCGGCAAACTTCACCTTTTCGGCATCTGTGCATCCTGCCGTGGTCAACTCTCTTGCTATCTTGCGGAGCCAATCATCTGCTACTATCGCCCGGTGCTACTGGAAAACACCGGCGAATTCAGCCTAAGAAAATGGGCTAAGTGATCAACAGGTGGTGGTGGTGGGTTGTTGTTGTTGTTCCCCTGATTCTGATTCTGGACTAGCAACTGCGTCAATGTGTTCTGCTGCTGGATCAACTGAGTGAGCTCCGGTGGGAAGGTAAATCTGGGGTCACGTCTTGGAGGCATCTAAGGTTTTAGAAAAGATGAGATTTAAGAATAGAGAGGGGTCTAAAGAGAAAACACTACCCACATGCACATGAGGCAAAAGCAAACAATTCATTTCATTCAATCAAACAAGGGCATACAATCGATCTAACTATCACAAAAGTGCTCGGACTACTATATTTACATGGTGGACTACTACTACTATTGGGGTGGTCTACTAGAAATATTCTTCGATTGCAGACTCCATGATATCTGCTCCAGCTTCATCAACATAGTCATCATCGCTATCATCTGGATCCGAGTTGGTGTCGTCAATGATGATGTAGTCTTCTGGGCGAATCTCCTTGGGTTCTTCATCTTCTTCTACTGGTGTAGGGCCTCCCATAAATATTCTGATCTTCATTGTTAGGTCGGCATTCTTATCCACTAGTACTTCGATTTCCTCTTCATAATCTTCACGTGTAGCCTTGAGTTCTTCCTCCAGTTCCTTGATTCTTGTCTTCGCCTTCTTCAAATCTATCATGTCGGCGCACATCTGGTTCTCCTGGCGTCGAATGTGCTGGTTTAACTCCTGTATAAAAGCTGCAATTGATCTATCCTTCTTGGTGCTGATCATCTCCCAGTGCTCATCTCGGCGCCCACAAATCTGGTAGATAGTGTCCTTGAGATCATTGCGGTAAACTTCTCCAATGCGTCCCATGGCGATGTGAGCTGCCATGCTCTTTCCTAGACTCCATGTTGGTGCATCAAAAGAAAACTCTATGGGTTCAGTGACTAGCATGAACATCCTTCCTAGAACTTGAACTTGAATCATCCTGCGCTCCTCTTCTAGCAGAGTGGCGTTGTAGGTTCCGATGAAGCTTGGTACTCCTATGTTCAAATATCTAGTGACTTCCTTCAAATGACGTCCAAAGGATGTCTCTTCATCCGGTTGCATGAACTTGTTCCTTGCATCCGCCATCCTAAAAGAGTAGAAAAGATGAGAGGTCAGAATGAGAAGAGTAAGTAGTGATCTAGGGCTTTAGCATTAGTGGTCGTGTCCTACAGTCAGCGTGTGCTCAGATACCATCTTGTAGTGATCAGACCTCAAACGGTCCAATCTCTATGCTCAGGTGTCATCCCTGGATCAGTAATGCTGACACCACACAGTACTTGAAGGATTTATAACAGAGTAGCAATCACACACTTATTACATCGAGTGTCTCAAAAGAGAACTAATTACAATAAATATGGCTTAAGGCCATCTAATAACGATAACAGCGGAAGGCTTGGAAGATAAGTGAGTACATCAACTCCAACGGCATCACTGAGTATAGAACCACGACCTAAAGGCACCTTAATCGTCGTCTGAAAAGTCTGCAACATTAACGTTGCAGCCCGAAATGGGTCAGCACATGGACTATGCTGGCAATGTAACACATAGAGAGTAATGGAATGAAATAAGCTATTTTATATGCATATATGGCTGGTGGAAAGCTCTATGGTTACAGTTTTGCATAAAGCCAATTTTTCCCTGCTGCAAAGGAATAAATTTTATTTAACTATCATGGTAGTTGTTAAACATTGAGAATGGTTGACAGCATTCTCAATCCCAATTAAGCATCATCATTAAAACCCAACAAGATTAATTAAAGTCACATGATGAGATTCACATGATAATCCAAGCACTAGATACTCAAGATGTCCATAACCGGGGACACGGCTAATCATGATTAGTTTATACACTCTGCTGAGGGTTGCACACTTTTCCCCACAAGACCCGATCTCCTCCGTTGGTCTTCTCGCACTACATGGTGTTTGAGAAACGGATGACCAAGACATAGTCTTTCAGAAGCGCTAGCACCTTACGAACGGGTAGACCATACTAACCTACATCCCCTGCATCTGCTAGTCTACCACTGTAAGAGTTCGCACGACTTAGTCAACTATGCTAGAGCCCATAGTAGCTTGTGGATGCACACGGAAGTTTCTAGTATGAATAATCTCATGATCCCTTTGAGCCTGGGCGGTGGTCCGAAAAAAACAGGCAATCGCTGGAATACCCAGGTGCCTCAATCCACCCAGATGTGTGTTTAGGTTGCCACCTTAAATAAACCATTAATTAACAATCTCACATCTGTCATGGGTACACTCACCCAATCCACGCCTACTAGCATAGCATGGCATAATAAGCAACGTAAGAGTAACTCCCAAAGGTTTGATAATAAATAGGTAATAGGTTCTACCTCAACTACTTCCCAAACCCACAGTTTAATTAGATCCTAATCATGCAATGTGTGAGGATTGATCTAATGCAATAAAACTGGGTAGTAGGAAGTATGATCAAAGTGTTACTTGCCTTGCTGATGATCCGGAAAACCTAGCGATTCGAAGTAGCAAGCAGCGCACTCCGGGTACTCTATCGCAAACAAACAAGCATACAATAAGTACTCAACTAATGCACAGGTAAAACATGAATAAAAGATCTAACCAGAAAGTTCAACTTAAGAACTCCGGTTGGCAAAAAGAATCAAAACAAATGAAGCAACGAAGACAAACGGCAAAAGAAACATGCTTCGTTTACTATTCTGGATCTAGGGCAATTTTTACAGTGGCAAAAACTTGTTTGAGTTGGTTAAACAAAAATAGGGTTTCGAGACGAAACTCCAGGCGCTTGAATCGCCTGATTCCGATAAATGAGCAAAAGGTTAAACTAGAACGAACATCGGATCAGGGATCGCGATCAGAAAAACCACGGATTTAATCCGGGAAAAAGAAAAACGACGAATAGTTAACGAACGAACGTTCGTTAACAAAAACTAAATAAAAACGCGTTCGTTAAAACGAACGGACGAGCGGGCGCTCGCTAAATAAATAAACCGGAAAAAAACCGATCTATTTATTTAAAAAACGAAAACTAGGGTTTTCAAAAAAACAAATCAGTTTTTTTTTAAAAACCGGCAGGCGGCTACCTCGGCGGCGGCGGCGGGGCTCCGGCAGGGCGGCGGGTGGCGCGAGGCGGCGGCAAGCGGCGCGG
>NC_041388.1:455439887-455447838 GCF_002162155.2 Triticum dicoccoides | reverse complement strand
CGGTGCGGGGCGGCGGGGGTGAGGAGAGGGCGGCAGCGGGGCGGCTATTTAAGAGGGGGAGGGGGGCTGACTTGGGGAGGGGGTTGGCGGTGGCGAGGCGGCTCCGGCTCGGACTCTCCCCCGAGTCCGGCGGGAAGGCGGCGATGGCTGGGCCGGCCTGGCTCGGCTGGGCCCTTGGCCCAGTCGGGCGCGGGTTTTTTTAAACAATTTCACTGTGCCTAAAAAAAATTCTAGAAAAATAAATAAAAATCTAAAAATGCCAAAACTAATTTTATCCATCTAAATAAAATATTTAGAACAGGATGAACTTTTTTTTGGCTCTAAATGCAATTTTTGAAAACATGCAATTTTTCCTAAATTCAAATAAAATATCAAATAAAACCAAATAAAATCTTATTTGATTTTTTTATTAAATCCTCAATATTTCTTTATTTTGGGAAAGTCATTTTATTCCCTCTCTCATATTTGGAGAATAGAAATAAATGAAGATAAAATAAATAAAATCTAATGATCCCTATTTCAAAATTTGAGAAAACTCAAATATGAAGATAATGAAATCCCCAACTCTCTCCGAGGGTCCTTGAGTTGCGTAGAATTTCTAGGATCCACCAAAAGCAATAAAATATGATATGCAATGATGATCTAATGTATAACATTCCAAATTGAAAATTTGGGATGTTACATGTTTGCCGAGATTCGTTGAATTGTGGATTTATGATCAGCTTATCTATGAATATTATTTGAATCTTCTCTGATTTCTCATATGCATGATTTGATATCTTTGTAATTCTCTTCGAACTATCAGTTTGGTTTGGCCAACTAGATTGGTTTTTCTTACAACGGGAGAAGTGCTTAGCTTTGGGTTCAATCTTGCGGTGTCCTTTCCCAGTGACAGTAGGGGCAGCAAGGCACATATTGTATTGTTGCCATCGAGGATAAAAAGATGGGGTTTTCATCATATTTCCTGAGTTAATTCCTCTACATCATGTCATCTTGCTTAATGCGTTACTCCATTCTTTATGAACTTAATACTTTAGATGCATGCTGGATAGCGGTCAATGTGTGGAGTAATAGTAGTCGATGCATAATCATTTTGGTCTACTTGACACGAATGTGATGCCTATATTCATGATCATTGCCTTAGATATCATCATAACTTTGCGCTTTTCTATCAATTGCTCGGCAGTAATTTGTTCACCCAGCGTATTATTTGTTATCATGAGAGAAGCCTCTAGTGAAACCTATGGCCCCCGGGTCTATTTTCCATCATATAAGATCTATTTTCCATCATATAATTTCTATTTTCTTTCATATAGGTTTCCGATCTACTATTTTGCAATCTTTTACTTTCCCATCTATAAACCAAAAATACCAAAAAAATTACTTTACTGTTTATCTATCTCTATCAGATCTCCACTTTTGCAAGTAACCGTGAAGGGATTGACAACCCCTTTATCACGTTGGGTGCAAGTTGTTGTTTGCTTGTGCAGGTATTCACTGACTTGTGCGTTGTCTCCTAATGGATTGATACCTTGGTTCTTAAACTGAGGGAAATACTTATCTCTACTTTGCTGCATCACCCTTTCCTCTTCAAGGGAAAAACCAATGCAAGCTCAAGAAGTATCAGGTATGAACCATGGAGAAGTTGGAATACAATAGATATTACACCAATATAAATAAAGAATGAGTTCACAATAGTACCATAAGTGGTGATTCATTTTCTTATACTAACGGATCTCATGAGATTTTTTGTTGAGTTTTGTGTTGTGAAGTTTTCAAGTTTTGGGTAAATATTTGATGGAATATGGAATAAGGAGTGGCAAGAGCCTAAGCTTGGGGATGCCCAAGGCACTCCAAGGTAATATTCAAGGACAACCAAGAGCCTAACCTTGGGGATGCCCCGGAAGGCATCCCCTCTTTCGCCTTTGTTTATCAGTAACTTTAGTTAAGGCTATATTTTATTCACCACATGATATGTGTTTTTGCTTGGAGCGTCTTGTATGATATGAGTCTTTGATTTTTAGTTTGCCACAATAATCCTTGATGTACACACCTTTTGAGAGTGAAACGCATGAATCATGATTTATTAGAATACTCTATGTGCTTCACTTATATCTTTTGAGCTAGGCAATTTTGCTCTAGTGCTTCACTGATATCTTTTTAGAGCAAGGCGGTGGTTTTATTTTATAGAAATTGTTGAACTCTCATGCTTAACTTATATCATTTTGAGAGTCTTTTTAAACAGCATGGTAATTTGCTTTGGTTATGAATTTAGTCCTAATATGATAGACATCCCAGAGGGATATAATAAAAACTTTCATATGAAGTGCATTGAATACTATGAGAAGTTTGATTCCTTATGATTGTTTTGAGATATGAGGATGGTGATATTAGAGTTATGCTAGTGAGTAATTGTGGATTGTAGAAATACTTGTGTTAAAGTTTGTAATTCTCGTAGCATGCACGTATGGTGAACCGTTATGTAACGAAGTTGGAGCATGAGGTATTTATTGATTGTCTTCCTTATGAGTGGCAGTCGGGGATGAGTGATGGTCTTTTCCTACCAATCTATCCCCCTAGGAGCATGCGTGTAGTACTTTGTTTTGATAACTAATAGATTTTTGCAATAAGTATGTGAGTTCATTATGAGTAATGTTGAGTCCATGGATTATACGCACTCTCACCCTTCCACCATTGCTAGCCTCTCTAGTGTCACGCAACTTTCATCGGTACCATACACCCACCATATACCTTCCTCAAAACAGTCACCATACCTACCTATTATGGCATTTCCATAGCCATTCCGAGATATATTGCCATGCAACATTCCACCGTTCCATTTATTAGGACACACTTCATCATTGTCATATTGCTTTGCATGATCATGTAGTTGACATCGTATTTGTGGCAAAGCGACCACTCATCAATTTTTATACATGTCGCTCTTGAGTCATTGCACATCCCGGTACACTGCCGGAGGCATTCATATAGAGTCATATTTTGTTCTAAGTATCGAGTTGTAATTCTTGAGTTGTAAGTAAATAAAAGTGTGACGATCATCATTATTAGAGCATTGTCCCATGTGAGGAAAAATAAAAGAGGCCAAAGAAGCCCACCAAAAAATGAGAGAAAAGAGAGAAGGGGCAATGTTACTATCCTTTTTCCACACTTGTGCTTCAAAGTAGCACCATGATCTTCATGATAGATAGTCTCCTATGTTGTCACTTTCATATACTAGTGGGGATTTTTCATTATAGAACTTGGCTTGTATATTCCAACGATGTGCTTCCTCAAATTGACCTAGGTCTTCGTGAGCAAGCAAGTTGGATGCACACCCACTTACTTTATTTTTTGAGCTTTCATACACTTATAGCAGTGCATCCGTTGCATGGCAATCCCTACTCACTCACATTGATATCTTTTCATGGGCATCTCCATAGCCCATTGATACGCCTAGTTGATGTGAGACTATCTCCTTCTTTTTATCTTCTCCGCAACTACCATATTCTATTCCACCTATAGTGTTATGTCCATGGCTCACGCTCATGTATTGCGTGAAAGTTGAAAAGGTTTGACAACATCGAAAGTATGAAACAATTGCTTGGCTTGTCATCGGGGTTGTGCATGATTGGGATATTTTGTGTGGTGAATATGGAGCATAGCTAGACTATGATTTTGTAGGGATAGCTTTCTTTGGCCATGTTATTTTGAAAAGACATGATTTCCTTATTAGTATGCTTGAAGTATTATCGTTTTTATGTCAATATTAAACTTTTGTTTTGAATCTTATGAATCTGAACATTCATGCCATAATAAAGAAAAATTACATGGATAAATATGTTAGGTAGCATTCCACATCAAAAATTCTGTTTTTATCATTTACCAACTCGAGGACGAGCAGGAATTAAGATTGGGGATGCTTGATACGTCTCCAACATATCTATAATTTTTGATTGTTCCATGCTATTATATTATCTGTTTTGGATGTTTTATATACATTAATATGCTATTTTATATATTTTTGGGACTAACCTATTAACCTAAAGCCCAGTGCCAGTTTTTGTTTTCTCCTTGTTTTTGAGCTTCACGGAAAAGGAATATCAAACGGAGTCCAAACGGAATAAAACTTTCGCAATGATTTTTCTTCGACCAGAAGACACCCAGGAGACTTGGAGTGCAAGTCGAAAGAGCCACGAGGTGGCGGCAAGGGTGGAGGGCGCGCCCAGGGGGTAGGGTGCGCCCCCTACCTTGTGGCCCCTCGGTGACCCCCTGACCTAGATCTTCCTCCTATATATTCACATATATTCCCAAACCACTAGAGGCATCCATGAAAACACTTTTCCACCGACGCAACCTTCTGTTCTCGTGAGATCCCATCTTGGGGCCTTTTCCAGCATCCTGCCGGAGGGGGATTCGATCACGGAGGGCATCTACATCAACCCTATTGCCCTTCCGATGAAGCATGAGTAGTTAACCACAGACCTATGGATCCATAGCTAGTAGCTAGATGGATTCTTCTCTCTCTTTGATTCTCAATACCATGTTCTCATCGATGTTCTTGGAGATCTATCCGATGTAATCTTCTTTTGCAGTGTGTTTGTCGATATCTGATGAATTGTGGGTTTATGATCAGCTTATCTATGAATATTATTTGAATCTTCTCAAAATTCTTATTTGCATGATTTGATATCTTTGTATTTCTCTTTGAATTATCGGGTTGGTTTGTCCAACTAGATTGGTTTTTCTTGCAATGGGAGAGGTGCTTATCTTTGGGTTCAATCTTGCGGTATCCTCACCCAGTGACGAAGTAGGGGTAGCAAGGCACGTATTGTATTGTTGCCATCGAGGATAAAATGATGGGGTTTACATCATATTGCTTGACAGCTTGAGTTTATTCCTCTACATCATGTCATCTTACTTAAAGCGTTACTATGTTCTTTATGAACTTAATACTCTAGATGCAGGCAGGAGTCGGTCGATGTGTGGAGTAATAGTAGTAGATGCAGGTAGGAGTCGGTCTACTTGACACAAACGTGATGCCTATATTACATAATCATTACCTTGGATATCATCATAACTTTGCGCTTTTCTATCAATTGCTTGACAGTAATTTGTTCACCCACCATATTATTTGCCTTCAAGAGAGAAGCCTCTAACTGAAACCTATGGGCCCCGGGTCTATTTTCCATAATATTAGTTTCCAATCTACTATTTTGTAATCTTTTATTTTCAGAACTATAAACCAAAAAACCCAAAAATATTTAGTTATCTTTTGTTTAGTTTTATCTATCTCTATCAGGTCTCACCTTTGCAAGTGACGTGAAGGTTTTGACAACCCCTTTATTGCGTAGGGTGCAAGTGTTTGATTGTTTGTGCATGTATTGGTGATTTTGAAGGAAATATGCCCTAGAGGCAATAATAAAGTTGTTCTTTACATTTCCTTATATCATGATAAATGTTTATTATTCATGCTAGCTAGAATTGTATTAACCAAAAACTTAGTACATGTGTGAATACATAGACAAACAGAGTGTCACTAGTTTGCCTCTACTTGACTAGCCCATTGAATCAACGATGGTTATGTTTCCTAACCATAGACATGAGTTGTCAATTGATTAACGGGATCACATCATTAGAGAATGATGTGATTGACTTGACCCATCGTTAGCTTAGCACGACGATCGTTTAGCTTGTTGCTTTTGCTTTCTCCATAACTATACATGTTCCTATGACTATGAGATCATGCAACTCCCGAATACCGAACACTTCGTGTGCTACCAAATGTCACAACGTAACTAGGTGATTATAAAGGTGCTCTACAGGTGTATCTGATGGTGTTTGTTGAGTTGGTATGGATCGAGATTAGGATTTGTCACTCCAATTGTCAGAGAGGTATCTCTGGGCCCTCTCGGCAATGCACATCACTATAAGCCTTGCAAGCAATGTGACTAATAAGTTAGTTACGGGATGTTGCATTACGGAACGAGTAAAGAGACTTGCCGATAACAAGATTGAACTAGGTATTGAGGTACCAACGATCGAATCTTGGGCAAGTAACATACCGATGACAAAGGGAACAACGTATACCGTTATGTGGTTTGACCGATAAAGATCTTCATATAATATGTAGGAACCAATATGAGCATCCAGGTTCCACTATTGGTTATTGACTGGAGATGAGTCTCGGTCATGTCTACATAGTTCTCGAACCCGTAGGGTCCGCACGCTTAACATTTGGTGACGATCGGTGTTACGAGTTCATGTGTTTTGATGTACCGAAGGTAGTTCGGAGTCCCGGATTTGATCACGGACATGACGAGGAGTCTCGAAATGGTGGAGACGTAAAGATCGATATATTGGAAGCCTATATTTGGACATCGGAATGGTTCCGAGTGGTTCGGGCATTTTTCTGGAGTACCGGGAGGTTACCGGAACCCCCCGGGGAGTATATGGGCCTTATTAGGCCTTAGTGGAATAGAGGAGAGGGAAGGGAAAAGAGGGAGGCGCGCCCCCAAGACCAATCCGAATTGGGAGGGGGGATGCCCCCCTTTCCTTCCTCCCTCTCTCCTCCTTCCTTCCTCTCCTACTCCTACTTGGAAGGGCTCCTACTTCTACTAGGAAAGGGGGCAATCCTACTTGAAAGAACATGCGGTGCCCCCATGTTTGGTTTTGGTAATTGATGACAATCTCTATGGACTAATGGTTGCCTTGAGAGTCCATTTGTTGGTTTCAAGGAGAGTTTGTGATGACCAAGGTGCTATTAAGGAATTATCCAAAGATTGGTCTTGTGAGTGTTGAGCTTGCAAGCATGTCTTGAAGAAGAAGTGTGTGTGATCATTCATGTTTACCTTCAAGACATCATCCAAATGAAGAGAGTTGGAAAGATTCAAGGTTGATCAAGACTAAGTCAAAGAGTGAATCAAGTTGATCAACACACAAAGCGTAGAAGATGTACCGAGAGGGATCACGTGATCGCGTGGTAAGGTAAGCATTGTCCTTTATGCTTTGTGTACTAACCCATGGTCTACGTGAGAGTTCTATGTGGAGTTAGGTATGTTTCCATGGGCTAGCGTCAGGAGGAAGATATTATACAACCCATGGAGGATGACATCAAGTGGTGGTCATCATCAAGTCTGCGATGTGCAAGTTCAAGCGGAGCATCACAAAGAGATCAAGTGCTTGAAGCTTGCCTCCCATTGTGGTGTCAATGTACTTGTGAAGATGTGTTGAAGAGTGGCTCACCCATAGTGGAGTATGGGGAGCAATCTACTAGTCTTCACCAAGCCAACGCAATCAAGAAAGGTGGTCTAGCTTGAGGGAGTCAAGCTCGTCATCATCCAGCTCAAGTGGACTATGTGCAAGGCAAAGGTTTGCCCTTGATAGGTTTTCTATTTTACCGGTCTCATGGTAGTTGTGGGAGACTGGGTTATAGGATCGATTGTCGTTCTTTCAAGGGGGGCTCTCGATGAGTAGCTTGATCGTATTGTTCATAGAGAGCTCAAACCATTGCATCCTTGCATCATCTTTATTGGTTCTTGTTTGGTTTTTCTCCTTGTGAGATTTCGAGCTTTTGGTCATCTTCATGACAAGCTCGAGTTCATCGAAAACGGAGTTAACATGCATATTCTATGATGTTTTCGATGTTGGAGGTTATGCCGGTTCTTCTCGGTTGGAGGTTTCTCTCCTCTATATATATTAGGCATACCTCCCCTGCCTCTTCTCATTATAACCTTTTGCTGCTTGGATGCTACTCGTTGTCTTCTATCCAACAAGCTTGAGTTTGCTCAATTCGGAGTTCATTTGCAGAAGTTGTGGCAGTTTCGGCTTTATTGCATCCTCTGTTTTCTCTGTTGTGTTCTTAAAGCCTCAAGCGGTAGTACTGCTCTCTCGAGCGGTAGTACTACAGCCTTGTGCCGCGCGTAGTACTGCTCCTTTTGGGATGCGTTTTTCG